>NC_091977.1:143820512-144143680 GCF_044704955.1 Pristiophorus japonicus | reverse complement strand
CTCCCACTGATATTCCTTCCACCTGCCCAGCTTCATTCCCTAAAACTAAATCTAGAACTGCTCCCCCAATCTTGTTGGGCTTGCTATGTATTGGCTAAAAAAATTCTCCAGAATGCAATTTATAAATTCTGTGCCTTCCATACCTTTTACACTGATCGTATACCAGTTAATATTAGGCTAATTGAAATCCCCCACTATTACTGCCCTGTTGTTTTTCCACTTGTCAGAAATATGTCTGCAAATTTGCTCTTCTATCTCCCACAGACTGTTTGGGGGTCGATAGTACAATCCCAGCAATGTAATTGCCCTTTTTTATTCTTTAGTTCAACCCATGTGGTCTCATTTGATGATCCTTCTGACATATAGGGCTAGATTCTCCACTTTTGTGCAGATCGCCCAAAAATGGGCGTTATTTTTGGCGTGGACAGTAAATATGGGTTTTCCGATCGCCAGCTTGTCGCCCATTCTCAAAGTCCCTAGTTTCCATTTTATAAAATGGGCGTTACCGCAAGCGATTCGAAATGGGCGTTAGCGTTAAATCTTTCTGACCTTCTGCCATAAAGTGTCACCGTCCTTAGCAACGACATGGCAACGTTCATTTCCCATGATTCAGGAGGTCAAGGGTCATCATTAGATGCACATTACAGGAGGTCAGAGAGAGAGGGAGCTGAAAGGGACTGAAGGCATGTGTGGATATGGTGTGGTTGCTTTGGGAGGTAAGAGGGAGAGTTTCGAGCTTTATAGCAAATTGTACCAAAAAAGTTAGCTGTTATCAGCTGGATATTTCCCCGAATTTGTTGCCTGTAATGGAGGGAGTGGAAGAGGTGACACAGCACGCTGTGGAGACTGACGCTGGTGAGAGCAGTGAGGTGGAAGAAGAGCAAGTTGGAGGGCGCAAAAGAGCGAGGAGATTCTTGGACGAGGCAAATGCCTCCTTCCTGCAGGAGGTTGAGTCACGCTGGGGTGATTTGACACAGGGAGGGCGTGGAAGCTCACCCCAAAAGCCTACCAGAGGATATAGGCCAAGATAGCAGAGGTGGTCTCGTTGGCGACCAACGAGATGCGTGAGGGCAACCAATGCCGCAAGTGATAGAATGACCTTGTCGGATCCGCAAGAGTAAGTATTACATTTATTTACATGTACTTATGTATTTATATAATTTGATTTGTAAGAGTCAGATGTGAGGTCTTTCACTTTTACCGGGAATGTTGTACTCAAAGCATGCGGTCACGGTGCACGTCTTTAGGTAAAGAACGATAATTATCATAATAATCATGATTACATCTGTCGGTTATATGTTGTATCAGTTTCTGTGACAGTACCTAGCAATGATATCACGTAATGATCTCATGCCATGTTGTCCTGTTACCTTTACAGAAGAAGCTTTTGAGGAATAGGTCCGAGCAGAGGCAAACGGGTGGGGGGGCCACCAGTCATCAGCGACCTCACTGACATTGAGGAGCGGGTGCTGACACTAGTGGGGAGTAACCCCCGGATGGCCACGCAGGCAGCTGCAAACCCTGAAGTGATGCCACGTGAGTAAAGTTTACACCATTGCATGATGTAAAGTCAATAGATGCCACACCCACTCATATCCGAACAATAATATATGATAGATGATTTCTAAAAGTGTTCTATAAATAATGCTGGCCTCGTGAAAATGATTGCATGCAGAATGTGTTGCTCGGCATGAAATGTGATGTCTGTGATGATTTTGATACCGGTGGTGCGTTTCTCGTGCATATGCTGTGTGTAGCGCTGGAATCACCTTGTGACCCTCGCACCCGCTTCTCCTCTAAAAACCTAATTTGTGTTTTGCAGCTCAGCCAGCAGCGTGGCCCAAGGCAAGACCACAGAGGCCAGAAGGTAGGGACGCGGGGTCGGACTTGCCGGACGATCCTACATCTGGTGCTGAGGAGCTCCGATTCTCGCCCGTCAATCCGCTGGGTCTGTTCTCCACGGTTGAGAGCGCCGACTTTGTGGAGCCTGCATTGCCACCCCAAGACCATCTAGTGCTCCTCCGGCCATTCCCATCTCCACTCTGGAGATACCGGGCTCAAGCATCTTGCCACAGGGCACCCCAGATGTCCCCAGGATGGCGCCGACACTGCAGAGGTTTCGTAGACGCGGCAGATCTGCTTCACAAGTGCCATATGAGAGCGGAGACATGGTATAGTTGTACACAAGGACTGTTGACATAGTGACCAGATCATAGAGGCATTGGGGGACATAACCCGACAGCTGGCCAGCATCTCTGGCACCATGAGCGAGTACGTACCGTGGATGGCGGAGGCCCTGGAGGTGATAGCCAGGAACACTGGTGGCACAGGCCTCCCAGTGGTCCCAGAGCGCAGCACTCCACCTCTAGGCTCCGCACCCCCAGTGCCAATGACATGAAAGGCAGGAGCAAGATCCTGCTTCTACATCTGATAATGTTGTCACCTCGGTATCCCCCCCCGCTCCCGGATCCGTGTGACCACCGACTCTAGCTCCTCAGCCAGGCGGCATGGAGTGAAGAGGGGAAGGGGTAGAGAAACATAGAAACATAGAAACATAGAAATTAGGTGCAGGAGTAGGCCATTCAGCCCTTCGAGCCTGCACCACCATTCAGTAAGTTCATGGCTGATCATTCCCTCAGTACTCCTTTCCTGCTTTCTCTCCAAACCCCTTGATCCCCTTAGCCGTAAGGGCCATATCTAACTCCCTCTTGAATATATTCAATGAACTGGCATCAACAACTCTCTGCGGCAGGGAATTCCACAGGTTAACAACTCTCTGAGTGAAGAAGTTTCTCCTCATCTCAGTCCTAAATGGCCTACCTCTTATCCTAAGACTGTGACCCCTGGTTCTGGACTTCCCCAACATCGGGAACATTCTATCCGCATCTAACCTGTCCCGTCCCGTCAGAATCTTATATGTTTCTATGAGATCCCCTCTCATCCTTCTAAACTCCAGTGTATAAAGGCCCAGTTGATCCAGTATCTCCTCATATGTCAGTCCTGCCATCCCAGGAATCAGTCTGGTGAACCTTCGCTGCACTCCCTCAATAGCAAGAACGTCCTTCCTCAGATTAGGAGACCAAAATTGAACAAAATATTCCAGGTGAGGCCTCACCAAGGCCCTGTACAACTGCAGTAAGACCTCCCTGTTCCTATACTCAAATCCCTTAGCTCTGAAGGCCAACATACCATTTGCCTTCTTCACCGCCTGCTGTACCTACATGCCAACTTTCAATGACTGATGAACCATGACACCCAGATCTCGTTGCACCTCCCCTTTTCCTACTCTACCGCCATTCAGATAATATTCTGTCTTCGCGTTTTTGTCCCCAAAGTGGATAACCTCACACTTATCCACATTATACTGCATCTGTCATGCATTTGCCCACTCACCTAACCTGTCCAAGTCAACCTGCAGCCTCCTAGCGTCCCCCTCACAGCTCACACCGCCACCCAGTTTAGCATCATCTGCAAACTTGGAGATATTACACTCAATTCCTTCATCCAAATCATTGATGTAAAGAGCTGGGGTCCCAGCACTGAGCCCTACGGCATTCCACTAGTCACTGCCTGCCATTCTGAAAAGGACCCATTTATCCTGACTGTCTGCTTCCTGTCTGCCAACCAGTTCTCTATCCACGTCAGTATATTACCCCCAATACCATGTGCTTTGATTTTGCACACCAATCTCTTGTGTGGGACCTTGTCAAAAGCCTTTTGAAAGTCCAAATACACCACATCCACTGGTTCTCCCTTGTCCACTCTATTAGTTACATCCTCAAAAAATTACAGAAGATTTGTCAAACATGTTTTCCCTTTCATTATTTCCATGCTGATCCTGTCACTGCTTTCCAAATGCGCTGCTATTTCATCCTTAATAATTAATTCCAACATTTTCCCCACTACTGATGTCAGGCTAACCGGTCTATAATTACACGCTTTCTCTCTCCCTCCCTTTTTAAAAAGTGATGTTACATTAGCTACCCTCCAGTCCATAGGAACTGATCCAGAGTTGATAGACTGTTGGAAAATGATCAACAATGCATCCACTATTTCTAAGGCCACTTCCTTAAGTACTCTGGGATGCAGACTATCAGGCCCCGGGGATTTATCAGCCTTCAATCCCATCAATTTCCCGAACACAATTTCTCGCCTAATAAGGATATCCTTCAGTTCCTCCTTCTCACGAGACCCTCGGTCCCCTAGTATTTGCGGAAGGTTATTTGTGTCTTCCTTCGTGAAGACAGAACCAAAGTATTTGTTCAATTGGTCTGCCATTTCTTTGTTTCCCATTATAAATTCACCTGAATCTGACTGCAAGGGACCTACATTTGTCTTCACTAATCTTTTTCTCTTCACCTATCTATAAAAGCTTTTGCAGTCAGTTTTTATGTTCCCGGCAAGCTTCTTCTCGTACTCTATTTTCCCTCTCTTAATGAAACCCTTTGACCTCCTTTGCTGAATTCTAATTCTCTAAAGTCCTCAGGTTTGTTGCTTTACCTGGCCAATTTATATGGGGAGAAGAAGGGGAGGGGGGAAGGAAAGTGAGGTGCATGTCCGTAGGTGATGGCTTTGTTATATCTCCATCTGGGTGTATGCAATTCGTTGTAATGTATGGGGGAGGGGGCCATCCTGTTGGTTTGCATTTGTGTTCTGTGTTGGTGGACATGTTGAGCATTTGATTGATGTCAATGTTCTAAAAAGTGGGGTGGGGTTGGGGTGTTTTTGCCTGTGATACTTATGATTTCAGAACAATGGTCATATTAAATGTTTTTTTATTCAACATAACCTTGTTGCGTATTGGCTCAGATAGCTGGACGAGTGCACACTGGTGATTCCTTAACATGTAAGAGTATAATTACACTTAACTTGAATCAAATTAAACTTTAACTGGCACCATGGTAATGCTCACCATTGATGTCTGAGCTGCACACACAGCAGTGTGTCAGCTTTGTCAATAACAGCAACGTTCTTTCAGGCAAATCGCTCATTTATGAGCAGCTGACATAGGAGTCTTGCAGCTATGTAGCCACCACGGGCTCTTTCCTGAGGTCTGGAGGGGAGGCGTGGGCATGGTTGCATAGTCAGCCTGATTGTCTGGCCTAGCTCAGCATCCAGCCCTTCGTCCTCCTCTTCCTCTCTTTCCTGAGGTGGACCATCAGTCCCTTCTGGCAATTCTTGTCCCCTCCTGATAGCCAGATTGTGCAGAATGGAGCACATGGCCACGAATTGAGCTACTTGCTCAGGGTTGTATTGTAGCTCCCCTCCTGACTGCTCCAGGCATCTAAAGTGCTGCTTAAGCACACAAATTGTTTTCTGGACCACATTGCGTGTGGCTCTGTGGCTCTCCTTGTATCGCTTCTCAGCCTCAGTGTGGGTGTCACGCAGGGGGGTCATCAGCCAAGTGGCTAGGTCATATCATTTGTCACCAAACATCCAGCATTGACCTTGTGGTTGATTGGTAACATGTCAGAGACAGTTCTCTCACGCAGGATGCGAGCCTCATCGAAGCTGCCCGGACATTTGACATTCACTGCCATAATTACCTGGATGTGGTCGACAACTATTTGGACCTTCAGGAAGTGAAATCCTTTTCTGTTGCGAAAAACCTCTGGGTCCTGAGAAGGTGCCCACTTGGCGATATGTACACAGTGTATTGCTCCCTGCACCTTGGAGAATTTGGCAATTCGGTAGAATGCTCTAGCTCTGTCAGTCTGAGTCTCCGTGGTCATAGGGAAGCTGATAAACTCTATCCTACGTGCGTACAGAGCTTCCGTGACCTGTCTAATGCAACAATGTGTGGCATGATGAGACAGAGGGGAAATGTCGACCGTGGAGGCCTGTAAGGAACCGGACGCGTAGAACGACAGTGCTGCAGTGACCTTGACCTCGATGGACAGTGATGTCCTGAAGGTTCTGACAGGCTGCAGATCTGCCCTGATGAGCTGGCATATCTCACTGATAACCACTTTGTGGAAGCAAGTCTCCGAAGGCAAGTGTTCTCGGATAAGTCAAGGTAAGACCGCTGCTCCTTGTAAGTGCGGGGTGTGTATGGTCTGGACCTCCTCCTCATTCTGGCACGTCTTAGATTGGACACACAATGATGTGGATTAGACGTTGTGCCATTTGCACTCTGCAGCATCTGCATATTAATCGATGCAGGCTGAGAAATGGCTGGCCCCATTCCAATAAAAGTATAATGTCGATTGCTCACAAGCAATAACTTTCCCCACTAAGACATCTACATTAAAACCCAACCATCCACAGTATGAAAAGATGTCTGTTCAGATGGTCACATCACCTGAGAAGAACTCCAGAGTCAATCCAAATTCCCCCGAAGTTGAAGCAGCCTTTTCAATGAAGCAACCTGCGATTTACAAAATGCCGTCCACACCGCTGTGATTAGTTCAGAACAGTTCAACTTTTTCAGAGCAGTTTTTTCGGCGAGTGATATTGTGGGCAAGACGTGTGCGAGGTGTTGAAAGTGACGCTGGGCAATATACTGGCCGTTAGTTTCAGCAAATGTGATCTTCACTGCAAAAAAAAGTGGGCGGTCGGTATTATTGAATCGTGGCGTTAATTACATGCCGAAAGTAATGCTGGGCGATATTATGGGCGTTGGGTTCACCCATTCTGATGATACCACTCAAAATAAGTGGGCGGGCGGTATTATTTTTTCTAGGCGTTATGTACATGGCGAAAGTAACGCTCGCCGATGTGTCCGAGAAATGGCCGTCAGTTTCCATTTTGTGGCTAAATGGACGATATGTGGGCGTTACACCTCATTTCAGCATTAAATTGACGTTAAGTGGGCGTTATGCATGTAAAAATAATGGAAAATCTAGCCCATAATCCTTTCTCACAGCTATAATTGCTTCTTTAATCAGTACAGCCAACCACCTCCTTTTTTGACCCCCTCCCTATCTCGTCTGAAAACCCTGTAACCAGGAATGTTGAGCTGCCATTCCTGACCTTCTTTCAGCCATGTCTCAGTAATAGCTATATCATACTACCATGTGTCTATCTGTGCCCTTACCTCGTCTGCCTTATTTCCTCGACTCCTTGCATTAAAGTATATACCAGTTAGCATTGCCAAACTGCCTTGTTGTCTATTTTTTAGCCTTTGTTTCCTTTGCCTTCCAAACTCACTTACTACATTTCTGCCTTCCATTTCCTGCCTTGCTTCTCGCCTTTCTAAATCTACTCTCAGGTTCCATCCCCCTGACAAGCTAGTTTAAAAGTTCCCTAATAGCACTAGCAAACCTCACTGAGAAGATATTCGTTCCGGCCCTGTTGAAGTGCAACCCGTCCGGCTTGGACAGGTTCCACCTCCAGCAGAAATGGTCCCAATGCCTCAGGAATCTAAAGCCATCCCCCCTTCACCATCTTTCCAGCCACGCATTCATCTGCTCTATCCTCCTCTTTCTGTACTCACTAGCACGTGGCATTGGGAGTAATCCAAAGATTACTACCTTTGAGGTCCTGCTTTTTAATATTTTACCCAGCTCCCTAAAATCTGGGGGCAGGATGACATCTGGCTGTTCAACCTCCGCCCTCAGAATGACCTGCACTGTTCAGTGACATCCTGGACCCTGGCACCAGGGAGGCAACATACCAATCTGGAGTCACGTCTATGGCCCTGGAAACATGTGTCTGCTCCCCTAACTAATGAATCCCCTCCCACTATTGCTCTTCCACCCTTGTTCCGCCCTCCTACCCCCTCCCCCCCCACCCTGCGCAGCTGAGCCGCCCATGGTGCCGTGGACTTGGCTCTGCCTGCACTCCCCAGAGGAACCATCGCCCTCACCAGTATCCAGAACTGAAAACCGGTTAGCGAGTGAGATGCACTCCCTCACTGCCTGGTCCTCCTTGTCTGTCTGACGGTCACCCATTCATTCCCTCTCTGCCTGCACACACGTAAGCTGTGGGGTGACCACCTCTAGAAACATGCTATCCACAAAGTTCTCAGCCTTGCGGATGCACTGCCATGACTCCAGCCATCGCTCAAGCTCCGAAACCTGGAGCTTGAGCTGCTGTAGCTGGCAACACATCCTGCACATGTGATCGTCCAGGCCACGCGAAGCATCCAGGACTTCCCACATAGCACAGGATGTGAATTCCATGGGACTTTGCTGTCCTGCCATGCCTCTATTTAATAGACTATAGGCTGGATTTTTGGTCTTCTGCCGTCCCTCTTAGCGCCCCAGAGGGGCGGCAATGACAGCGGAAAGCACTTGCACCCGGGGGGCCAGCTTCCATCACCCCACCGGGACATTCGGTGGTGATATTGATGGGGCGCAGAGCATTACTGCCCGAAAGTGGCGAGTCAGTGTGCAACACACCTGGTTGTGACACCGGTTTGATTTTTGGTTGCCACCCGACCCTTAGCGCTCCGTAGCATGCCCTGGTGGGAACGCCGCAATGAGGTAAGTAATGCCAACCTCAGGGAAGTGTGATTGCCTTTTAAAACATTTTTTTGCGATTTTTGTTGTGGTGGGAATGTTTTGGTGTTTTTTTTCAGTTTTTTTTCTCCCAGGTCTCTGTTATGGCGCTCTGAGGCCGGCTGTTTAGCTCGGAGTTTTCCCTTGCTCAGCCAGCTTCGCGCCCTAAAAGAGGTGTGCAACGCCTCCCTTTGCGCCCCGCTCCAAACTCCGGGCCCAGTTGCTGAATTTTGCGGCAACAGTCGCAAACCATTTTCCGCCGCAAAATTTGCCGCTCCGCCCGGGAGACCGCCCCAACTGAGGCGCAACCGAATTTCTTCTCCTATGAATTTACTTCGCAGAAATAAACTTAAAACTTAAAAAAAAACACTCATAAGCTAATTACCAACCAGCTCTTTCTCTTGTGCTGATGTATATTAATTATTAAAGAAAAATAACGTGGTGCGAAAGGTGAGTCAGATTAAACATTTATACCCTGGCTTGGAATCTTATTCATACACATTCTGTGAAATACCTTGTTTTGTATGGTACAGGTGCTATATAAATAGAGTGTGTTGTGTTGATATCCACACTGAACTCTCTATCAACAACAGACTGCAAACTAATTAAAAAATGTTGTAACATGTGCAGGGGAGTGTGTCCCTTTAAAATAAAATCTTTCAAACTATTAACAGAGAAGCAACATACTTCAAACAAACAGTTCTTTGTTCTACTTTTCACAGAACAGAGTGTCAATTGAAAGAACAGTTTGGAAAACATTTTGCTGTTCCGAGGTCTGTGTGCAGAAGGGAAAGTGTGACTTAATCATGTGCACATTGTAAAATAAGTGGGAACAGAAAAAGTTGTATCAGATTAGATAAGTACTTGTTTCCTTTGGTATGTCAAAAATCAATGGAATTAGCAAATCCACTAAATCAATGCCTTCTTTGTGGTGAGTGTTGTCTGCACACCACCCATCGTATCTTGTACTAATGTAGTGAATTACAATCAACTGAGATGCAAGTACTTTGCACAGTGTAATACTTCAAATGCAAATTCTGCATTGAATTATAGGTTCTACTAGTATTACCTATGGTTGATATAACTTTAGTTTCTATAAACAAAGCAAGTAATCCAGTTCATCCAAAAGTTTGCAGATTGCATCCCCTCTTGCACAAAGTCTTGCACATCCATCACCCCTATTCTTGCAAAGCTCCACCAACTGCCTGTTCCCTAGCTCATTGACTCAAGCTCCTTGCTCTTGTTTCAAATCCCTCCACAGCTTCACCTCAACTTGCTTAAATAATATTCTCCAGGGGTATGTCTCAGACAGAACCCGCCACACTTCTGACCCTTGGTGTTCTTTCCACAGCTGCCCTCTTCCTGTTCCATTCTGTTGCTGACTTGTGAACTGCCTGGGTCTCTCCTTGCCACCTATGGCCCAAAATTCATTCTGCAGCCCATCACCCCAAAGCAAACCCTGCTGTTCTGCGACCTGCCAGTCTGCAATCCGTCTGGATGCCTCTCATGATCAGAGCAATCAGTGTCCAGCAGCCCTGGTGGCCTAATTCCCCACGTCAACCGAAGGTCTGCCTGCAGCCCTGGTCAGATCGCTCTGTTCTTCACGCCCTGAAGTCCAACCTGGAGCCCAAACTGGATTGCTCCCAAATATTGTCACCCACTACTCATGGCCTGAAAGTTGCATTGGGATCTGTGTCAATACCACTTTAACATAGTAGGCAGAGCCAAGAATTGATGTAAATAGTATTAACGTTTTATTTACAAATAGAAAATAACATTAAATCACAGTAGTTTCAGTAACTGCAAGTGTTTTCTGTTTATTGGATCACACACAGAGGACAGAGAGAAAACAAAAGAATCACCTGACTCTTCACCTGACGAGTCACATGACAAATCCTATCATGATGATTCAGATGCTACGTATTTACAGCCAACGTGTGCCTCGCGTCAAAAAGAAAAACATATAATGACTATTTCAGAGTTCAAATAACACACATAGAGGAACTCTGAGATTTCACCAAAACAGAACACACAATCAAAACAAATAGTCCACAATTGATTTGGAGACTGACACTATCTTCCAGATCTGCAATCGTTGATTGGTGTTTGATTCCCAGGTGTTTCAGGTGTAGTTGTTTCGTTCTTAGGAGACTGTGGGCAGTTTCAAAAAATCGCGCAATCTCTGGAGTTTTATTTGCCATAAATTAACAGAGGCCGATTCCTGCGGTATGATGAGTCTGTGACTTGCACATTGTAACGTCGAGGACCCATCACACATGTACTCTGGCCAGGGAGTTTCATCCGCACTGTAACACTGTATTTCTTGAAGTGGCTGAGCATTCGTAGTGCCATAGTAACACCACTGACACTGCTCCATGCTGAAACGTAGAAACATAGAAACATAGAAAATAGGTGCAGGAGTAGGCCATTCGGCCCCTCGAGCCTGCACCACCATTCAATAAGATCATGGCTGATCATTCCCTCAGTACCCCTTTCCTGCTTTCTCTCCATACCCCTTGATCCCTTTAGCCATAAGGGCCATATCTAACTCCCTCTTGAATATATCCAATGAACTGGCATCAACAACTCTCTGCGGTAGGGAATTCCACAGGTTAACAACTCTGAGAGAAGAAGTTTCTCCTCATCTCAGTCCTAAATGGCCTACCCCTTATCCTAAGACTGTGTTCCCTGGTTCTGGACTTCCCCATCATCGGAAACATTCTTCCCGCATCTAACCTGTCCTGTCCCGTCAGAATCTTATAAGTTTCTATGAGATCCCCTCTCATCCTTCTAAACTCCAGTGTATAAAGGCCCAGTTGATCCAGTCTCTCCTCTGTTTAAAAAAGGGGGCAGACAAAAGGCAGGTAACTATAGGCCGGTTAGTTTAACATCTGTAGTGGGGAGAATGCATTAAGCTATCATTAAGAAAGAAATAGCGGGACATCTGGATAGGAATAGTGCAATCAAGCAGACGCAACATGGATTCATGAAGGGGAAATTAAGTTTAACTAATTTACTGGAATTCTTTGAGGATATAACGAGCATGGTGGATAGAGGTGTACCAATGGATGTGGTGTCTTTAGATTTCCAAAAGGTATTCGATAAGGTGCCACACAAAAGGTTACTGCAGAAGATAGAGGTACGCGGAGTCAGAGGAAATGTATTAGCATGGATCGAGAATTGGCTGGCTAACAGAAAGCAGAGAGTCGGGATAAATGGGTCCTTTTCGGGTTGGAAATCGGTGGTTAGTGGTGTGCCACAGGGATCGGTGCTGGGACCACAACTGTTTACAATATACATAGATGACCTGGAAGAGGGGACTGAGTGTAGTGTAACAAAATTTGCAGATGACACAAAGATTAGTGGGAAAGCGGGTTGTGCAGAGGACACAGAGAGGCTGCAAAGAGATTTAGATAGGTTAAGCGAATGGGCTAAGGTTTGGCAGATGGAATACAATGTCGGAAAATGTGAGGTCATCCACCTTGAAAAAAAAACAGTAAAAGGGAATATTATTTGAGTGGGGAGAAATTACAACGTGCTGCAGTGCAGTGGGACCTGAGGGTCCTTGTGCATGAATCCCAAAAAGTTAGTTTGCAGGTGCAGCAGGTAATCAGGAAGGCGAATGGAATGTTGGCCTTCATTGCGAGAGGGATGGAGTACAAAAGCAGGGAGGTCCTGCTGCAACTGTACAGGGTATTGGTGAGGCCGCACCTGGAGTACTGCGTGCAGTTTTGGTCACCTTACTTAAGGAAGGATATACTAGCCTTGGAGGGGGTACAGAGATGATTCACTGGGCTGATTCCGTAGATGAGGGGGTTACCTTATGAAGATAGATTGAGTAGACTGGGTCTTTACTCGTTGGAGTTCAGAAGGATGAGGGGTAATCTTATAGAAACATTTAAAATAATGAAAGGGATAGACAAGATAGAGGCAGAGAGGTTGTTTCCACTGGTCGGGGAGACTAGAACTAGGGGCACAGCCTCCAAATATGGGGGAGACAATTTAAAACCGAGTTGAGATGGAATTTCTTCTCCAAGAGGGTTGTGAATCTGTCCAAGGAAGCAGTTGAGGCTAGCTCGTTGAATGTATTCAAATCACAGATAGATAGATTTTTAACCAATAAGGGAATTAAGGGTTATGGGGAGCGGGCGGGTAAGTGGAGCTGAGTCCACGGCTAGATCAGCCATGATCTTTTTGAATGGCGGAGCAGGCTCGAGGGGCTAGATGGCCTACTCCTGTTCCTAATTCTTATGTTATTATGTTCTTATATGTCAGTCCTGCCATCCCGGGAATCAGTCTGGTGTACCTTCGCTGCACTCCCTCTGTCATGTATTTAACCTTTATGTAACAACACTGCAATACTGTATATACGTAAGAAATGCACACCTTGACCACAGGGGGTGAACTTGTGGGAGACACTCCTCACCTGGTCACCCAGGTATATAAAAGGAGGTCCCATGCAGGGCCATCACTTCTGGGTCCTATGAATAAAGATTCAGGTCATGGAGTGACCTTGTCCATAGAATGTGCCTAGTGTGGATCTGTGGTATTGTGTAAGGACTTTACACCCTCAATAGCAAGAACGTCCTTCCTCAGATTAGGAGACCAAAACTGAACACAATATTCCAGATGAGGCCTCACCAAGCCCTGTACAACAGCAGTAAGACCTCCCTGCTCCTATGCTCAAATCCTCTAGCCCTGAAGGCCCCCTCCTTCCTCCCCTTCCTCCCTCCCGCCCCTCTCACCCCCTCCCTCCCTCTCCTTTCCCCCCTCCCTCCCCTCGCCCTCCTCTCCCCCCTCCCTCCCACACCCTTCCCCCCTCCCTCTCACCCCCTCCCTCTCCACCTCCCTCGTCTCCTCTTTTCCTTCCCCCTTCCTCTCCTTCTCCCTCCTCTCCTCTCCTCCTTCCTCCCCCACCCCTCGCTGTCAGGAATACACAGAGAGACACTGACAGACACACAAGTGTTTTCCTCAGTTGAATATCGAAGCTGCAGGAGTGTTTCTGTTAGTAATATCGATGATGATGATGATGATGCATTTATGACCTATAAGTCTCTGTGCAGGGCTTGTCCCCACACATTTACTCAGCGTATTGCACCAGTCTAATAGAGCTAGAAATTCTTAGTGACTGAACTCCTTGCACTTTGTGAAGAGTCGTTTTATGGTCTGACATCATTCTCAGCTTTGCCATTGGACTACAGGTAGAGCACTGATGACATCACATGTCTAAATCTCCATCTCTTGGCAAACACTGCAGATTCTGTGATGCAAATTGTGAACCATTATACATTACTCGGACGTCTGCTATCCCAAATCTTGCAAATGTCTCTTGGAGTTCTCTCAGAACACCGCACATAGTAACGGAAGTGAGACTGGTTGCTTGGATCAAGTTACTGTAATAGTCACACACAGCAAGCAGGGTAAGGCCATGTAACTCACAAAGATCAGCCTGAAACTTCGACCAAGACCTAGCCACAACTCGTGCTGTAATAATGATTCCTTACTTGGAGAATTTCGATGAGCCAAACAGATTTCACAAAGTGCAATGTATTGTTTAAGCTTTGTTGACATCCCGAGCCAATAGAGACTGTCACGGACTCTTCGGACACATTGCCACCGCCTTTTATTCACTACTTAAAGGGGAAGTCCATTGATGTTGTAGTACCTCATTCTCAACATTGCTGGGTGTGAAGATGCCTCAACAACCATAAGACGGACAAGGAGAAGGAGCACTTATTTACAAATCCTAATGGCAGATCTCCGTCCGAGGGAGAGAGCTCGGAGGTTTTCCGAGGAAGCTTTGGAGGCATTGGTTTTCGCGGTGGAGAGAAGGCGGGCAGTCCTGCACAACCCCAGCTGGTAGGAAGCCCTCGCCACAAGTCTGCTGGACTATGTGGAGGATGGTGGCATACCACATCATGGGCAGCACTGTGCTCCCCAGGTCCCACAACCAGTGCAGGAGGAAGTTTAACGAGCTCACACGAGTGGTCATGGTGAGTGAATGCTTCAATAGATGCTACATACAACCATCTGTACCACAAGCTTCACACATTGCTCAATGCACCACACCCCCAGTGCTCACCCACCAACAATCTCTACCTAGAAACACTCACATCCACATCTCACACCTTGCACACAATGATAGCTATTCAACTATGGCAGACACAAGGGCCATTAATTAATAGAATTAATGGGATATGTTTATCGATACATTTATTAAGTGTATTTGGAATATTTTGTGGTCTCTCTCATTTCATCTTTGTGCCTAGAAAAACGCTGTGATGTGGTGTGAGACAAGGATTGTATGATTGGAATGTGGTGAGCTATGTGGATCTGAGGTTTCATTCATGTGAATCAGAATCTGATGAGCCAGTCATGAATAGCCCATCGAGAATTGGCTTGCTGTCTCCGCCCTCCCTCTTGTTCCTCCTCCTCCTCATCGTTCCCCTCCTTGTCCTCTTCCTCCTTGTCCTCTTCCTCCTCATTCTCCTCTGCCATATCCTCTTTCTCCTCATCCTCTTCCTCCTCATCCTCCTCTGCCTTATCATCCTCCTGAGGTAATCCTGTAGCCCCCATGACTGTGAGGATGTGTTGTGAGCAGAAGCATTTAACAAATAATGAGTGACTTCTGCTCTTGAATCAACACTCCCTGTCACCAAAAAACTTGAAATAACTAATGAAAGCTGTTTCAGTTGCAGGGAGGAGCAAACAGGCACTGAAACTGCAGGAGCATGTTCGTTATAGCTGAGTGGGGACGGTACCTTTAAACATCGTTGCTGCAGCCTGCTTCCTGCAGCTAGACGCAAGCTCTTCCTGTCATTGTTCTGTGCCTTTATTGCAAGGGGGATAGAGTATAAAAAGAGAGAAGTCCTGCTGGAACTGTGCAGTGTATTGGTGAGGCTACACCTAGAGTACTGTGTGCAGTTTTTGTTATGTATCTGTAAAGCATGCAATCTCATGTTCTGCCACCAGGGAGTGCATCCCCTGAAGTACCAAGGGATCCCAGCATCCCTTGGGAGCACTCTATATAAGCCCCTAAGGCCTGTTCTTCACTGTGGAGTGTCTTAATAAAGACCGAGGTCACTGTTACTTTAACCTCCCTGTGTACAGTCTCATCTGTGCGAGGTACACAATAACTGGCGACGAATATACGAATCCAACGCAAAAATGCAGCAAACTGTGGGCATCCTGGAGAAGTTCTCGGAGGATGAGGACTGGGAAGCCTATGTCGAACGGCTAGACCAGTACTTTGTAGCCAATGAGCTGCACGGAGAAGGAAGAACTGCAAAAAGGAGAGCGGTTCTCCTCAAGGTCTGCGGAGTACCGACCTACAGCCTCATGAAGAATCTTCTGGCCCCGGTGAAACCCACAGATAAGTTGTATGAGGAGCTGTGTACACCAGTTCGGGAGCATCTTAACCCTAGGGAGTGCATGCTGATGGCGAGGTATCGGTTCTACACGTGCTAGCGATCTGAATTTCAGGAAGTGGCGAGCTATGTTGCCGAGCTAAGGCGACTTGCAGGACAATGTGAGTTTGATGGCTACCTGGAGCAAATGCTCAGAGACTTTTTTGTACTGGGCATTGGCCATGAGACCATCCTACGAAAACTTTTGACTGTAGAGACACCGACCCTCAGTAAGGCCATTGCGATAGCACAGGTGTTTATGTCCACCAGTGATAACACCAAACAAATCTCTCAGCAATGTTCATAAATTAACTGGAACTGTGTTTGCGAGCAGAAATGTACAGGGCAGAAACCATGAGTCTGCAACTGCCAGCATGCCTCAGGTGATCCAGATGATTCAGACGCCGCAACAAAGGATGAATGCAAGGCAATTCACAACTTGTCGGCATTGCGGAGGCTTCCATTCAGCCTATTCTTGCCGCTTCAAAGGGTATGTTTGCAAGAGCTGTGGAACAATGGGGCACCTCCAACGAGCTTGCAGATGAGCTTCAAGCTCTGCAAAACCTGCTAACCACCACGTGGCAGAGGAAGATCGGTCCAATGTGGATCCAAGCAATTTCGAGCCTCAGAGAGAGGAGGCAGATGCTGAAGTACACGGGGTGCACAGATTTTCAACGAAATGTCCACCTATAATGCTAGATGTAAAATTGAATGGCTCACCCCTCGCCATGGAACTGGACACTGGCACTAGCCAATCCACCTTGAGTAAAAAGATGTTTGAGAGACTGTGGTGCAACAAGGCACTCAGACCAGCCCTGAGCCCCATCCACACAAAACTGAGAATGTACACCAAAGAGCTCATCACTGTCCTGGACAGCGCCATGGTCAAGGTCATCTACAAGGGCACGGTGCACGAACTGCCATTCTGGATTGTCCCAGGCGATGGCCCCACATTGCTTGGAAGGAGCCGGCTGGGCAAAATCCGCTGGAACTGGGATGACATCCAAGCGCTATCACATGTCGATGAGGACTCATGTACCCAGGTTCTGAACAAATTTCCTTCCCTTTTTGAGCCAGGCATTGGAACCTTTTTTGGGGTGAAGGTGCGGATCCACTTCGTCCCAGAGGCATGACCCATTCACCACAAGGCGCGAGCAGTACCTCACATGATGAGGGAGAGAGTTGGAATCAAGCTGGACAGGCTGCAACGCGAGGGCATCATCTCCCCAGTGGAATTCAGCGAGTGGGCCAGCCCGATTGTTCCAGTACTCAAAAGTGATGGCACAGTCAGGATTTGCGGTGATTATAAAGTAACTATTAATCCTTTCTCGCTGAAGGACCAATACCCACTACCTAAGGCAGACGATCTATTTGCGACACTGGCAAGACGTTCACAAAGCTTGACCTGACTTCGGCCTACATGACGCAGGAGCTGGAGGAGTCTTTGAAGGGCCTCACTTGCATCAACACGCACAAGGGTCTGTTCATCTACAACACATGTCCGTTTGGAATTCGGTCGGCTGCAGCGAACTTCCAGAGAAACATGGAGAGCCTACTCAAGTCGGTACCACGCACGGTGGTTTTTCAGGACGCCATATTGGTCACGGGTCGGGACACCATCGAGCACCTACAAAACCTGGAGGAGGTCCTCCAGCGACTGGATCATGTAGGGCTGCGGCTGAAGAGGTTGAAGTGCGTCTTCATGGCAACAGAAGTGGAGTTTTTGGGGAGAAAGATCGCGGCGGACGGCATTCGGCCCACAGACACCAAGACAGAGGCTATCAGGAATGCGCCCAGGCCACAGAATGTCACGGAGCTGCGGTTGTTCCTGGGATTCCTCAACTATTTTGGTAACTTCCTACCGGGGTTAAGCACCCTCTTAGAGCCCCTACATGTGTTATTGCGTAAAGGTGAGAACTAGGTATGGGGAAAAAAACAAGTAATTGCTTTTGAGAAAGCCAGAAATATTTTATGCTCCAACAAGCTTGTATTGTATAACCCGTGTAAAAGACTTGTGCTAGCATGTGACGCGTCGTTGTACGGAGTCGGGTGTGTATTACAACAAGCTAACATTGCAGGGAAGTTGCAACCTGTCGCCTATGCTTCCAGGAGCTTGTCTAAGGCCGAGAGAGCCTGCAGCATGATTGAGAAAGAGGCATCAGCGTGTGTATTCGGGGTAAAGAAAATGCATCAGTACCTGTTTGGCCTCAAATTTGAGCTGGAAACCGATCACAAGCCCCTCACATCCCTGTTCGCTGAAAACAAGGGGATAAGTACTAATGCCTCAGCCCGCATACAAAGGTAGGTACTCGCACGATCAGCATATAACTATACCATCCACCACAGGCCAGGCACCGAGAACTGTGCGGATGCTCTCAGTCGGCTACCATTGCCCACCACGGGGGTGGAAATGACGCAGCCTGCAAACCTGTTGATGGTGGCGCAGCCCGCAGACTTGTTGATGGTCATGGAAGCGTTTGAAAATGATAAATCACCTGTCACGGCCCACCAGATTAGGACTTGGACCAGCCAAGATCCTCTGCTGTCCCTAGTAAAAAACTGTGTACTGCATGGGAGCTGGCATGCAAGAGCTAATCAAGCCGTTCCAGCGGCGAAAGGACGAGCTGTCCATTCAGGCAGACTGCCTGTTGTGGTGTGACCGCGTAGTACTACCCAAAAAGGGCAGGGAGACGTACATCTCGGATCTCCACAGCACACACCCGGATATAGTAATGATGAAAGTGATAGCCAGATCCCATGTGTGGTGGCCCGGTATCGATTCTGACTTAGAGTCCTGTGTACAGCAATGCAGCGTATATGCTCAGTTGAGCAACGTGCCCAGAGAGGCACCACTAAGTTTGTGGTCCTGGCCCTCCAGACCATGGTCAAGGATCCATGTCGACTATGCGGGCCCGTTTCTCATTAAAATGTTCCTCGTGGTGGTGGATGCTTTTTCAAAATGGATTGAATGTGAAATAATGTCGGGAAGCACTGCCACCATTGAAAGCCTGAGGGCCATGTTTGCCACCCATGGCCTGCCTGTAATACTGGTCAGTGACAACGGGCCATGTTTCACCAGTGCCGAATTTAAAGAATTCATGACCCGCAATGGGATCAAACATGTCACCTCGGCCCCGTTTAAACCAGCCTCCAATGGCAGGCAGAGCGGGCAGTACAAACAATCAAACAGAGCCTTAAACGAGTCACAGAAGGCTCACTCCAAACCCGCCTGTCCAGAGTACTGCTCAGCTACCGCACGAGACCCCACTCACTCACAGGGGTGCCCCCGGCTGAGCTACTTATGAAAAGGACACCTAAAACTAGACTCTCACTAGTTCAACCCAACCTGCATGATCAGGTAGAGAGCAGGTGGCAGCAACAAAATGTAAACAATGGTCACGTCACTGTGTCACGGGAAATTGATCTGAATGACCATGTGTATGTGCTAAACTATGGACATGGCCCCAAGTGGATCACGGACATGGTAATAGCTAAAGGAGGGAGTAGAGTGTTTGTAGTCAAACTAGACAATGGACAAATTTGCAGAAAGCACCTGGACCAAACGAGGCTGCGGGTCACAGATGGCCCTGAACAACCCACAGCAGACACCACCTTTTTCGAACCCACAACACACACCCAAAGGATCAACGACACCACGCCGGACCAGGAAATCGAACCCATCACGCCCAACAGCCCAGCAAGGCCAGGCTCACCCAGCAGCCTTGCAGGGCCAACAACACGCCAGCCCAGCGAGGGCACAGCCAAGACACCAGAACAGACATTTGTACCAATGCAGTCCACCAGAGAAAGAAAGGCTCCCGACCGCCTCACCTTGTAAGTAATTTTCTCTTTGACTTTGGGGGGGCAGTGATGTTGTGTATCTGTAAAGCATGCGCTCCCATGTTCTGCCACCAGGGAGTGCATCCCCTGAAGTCCCAAGGGATCCCAGCGTCCCTTGGGACCACTGTATATAACCCGTCCCTAAGGCCTCTTCCTCACTCTGGAGTGTCTTAATAAAGACTGAGGTCACTGTTACTTTAACCTCCCTGTGTGCAGTCTCATCTGTGTCAGGAACACGATAGTTTTGATCTCCGTATTTAAGGAAGGATATACTTGCATTGGAGGCTGTTCAGAGAAGGTTCACTAGATTGATTCCAGAGATGCGGGGATTGACTTCTGAAGATAGGTTGAGTAGGTTGGGCCTATACGCATTGGAGTTCAGAAGAATGAGAGGTGATCTTATCGAAATATATAAGATAACGAGGGAGCTCGACGTGGTGGATGCAGAGAGGATATTTCCACTCATAGGGGAACTAAATCTAGGGGACATATGCCTCAATTTTTCCCAGTATTGGGCGCCGTTTATTCAGCGTCCAGTGAATTTTTTGGCGCCTAAGGCCAGTTCAAAGGTTCCCCAGTCTTGGGGTGCCGCCGTGTATACCAGCGCCAGAATGTTTGGTGACATATATTCTGGCGCTGGTGTACCTGTGAAGAAGGTTCCCGCGCCATTTCTGGGCTTAAGGCCAAATTTCCATCCAACAAAAAATTTTAACCCGACCCACAGACCTTATAATCACCGTAGGACAAAACCTTATAGTCAATTGGAGAACCGTGCACTGGCCCAATCCTACCTCCAGCCAAATGGACTCCCTCGCTAAAACTTTAACTATTAGCACAATTTAAAATACTACATTACCAGTGTCGTGTCCTTAGATGCTCCAATACTTGAACTGTAGTGACCTTAGTCCTTTATTAGTTAACTCCAGAGTGAGGATCACACCTGGTGGCCTGCCTTTTATATGAGGCCAGGCACACCTGTACAGGTAACCTACAAGTCTCCCGCTGCTGTGCCCTCTGGTGGCACACCTTGTGATAGTACCAACAGTAGCCATGTAGGATACATGACATCACTCCCCCCAGAGCCCTCAGTGCAAATCGCCTCTGCATTGACTGTGCTCTGGGCTTAGCTCTATGTGGGCTCTGTTTGGTTGACCCTTGGCGGGTCACTTCAACTTTGGGTGAGTAGTTTGTGCAGTACCATGCTGGTGGTTGCTGTTTGTGTGTGTGTGTGTGTCCCTGACCACTCCATTCTCCCCCCTTCCCACATTGATTATGGCGGGGGCTCCTAACATTCATGTATGTTCAAGTTCAGGTAAGTGGGTTTTGCATTTTTTTTTTTGTTTTTGTGGTTCCGTGATGCAACAAGTACGTTCGATGCCTTATCGATGCAGTGACCAGTGTGTGAGGACAAGCTCGTTCCGGAGCTGCTGGGTTGTGATCCTGCAGTCCGGTGGTGTCTCAGCACACGGTGTGCTTAAACCGTGTGCTTTATACAACAACCCAAAAAATGGTGTCCCCAAACCAGCTGGCTCGCATAGCCTGCTCTAGGGGCTGTTGCCGTGGTCCCTAGCATTGAGTCGGTTCACAGATGTCTGTGACCTCCCTGTCCTTTCTTTGGACCCTGGGTCACAGCTGCTCCCTGAGGAACCGTCATCTAGCAGTGCACAGGGAACTGCTGACTCGCTGACCTGAGCATCGTTTGGTTTGGGATCCTGGCTGGTGCCTGTTTCCTTCGGGGGAACAGTGGTGGGTGACCCTACATCTAGGGGTATGGCCTTGGTGCAGTCTGCTCCTTCAGTCTCGTGGCAGTTGGTGCCATCAGGTGCCTGAGAGGTGGAGCCGACCCGGGGCATGGTATCAATACCGGTGCCGTTGCCCTGCTGAGGTCGCTTGCTCTGCAGCTTGTGTGTGTTGGCTGCTTGTGGCTGCGTGCAGTGGAATTCCTGCATCGCACAACTTTTCCTTACTTATGATGGACACTCTGTGGATCTGATTGCGATCGCGTGACTTTTCCTCGCTAGTTGCAAGTGCACAGTTCAAATCATCAATTACACATTTTACATAATCGTACGACTTTTCCTCGCTGGTTGCATGTAGACAATACAGATTACCTGTTACACATTTTACATGATCAGTTACACATTTTGTCTCTGACTTACAGTTCTTATTACAGTGATTGAGTGTGTGGAACTGTCCCTTTAATTGTAATGGGTTGCAGACCTCCTTTAAGAGAGCCTTGCTTGCTTTATCCCAATCCGCTTCTCTGTTTGGTGCCACGTGTTGCTCTATCAGCGCTGCACCTTGTGGTCTGGCTGTGGCCATCTTTGACTTCAGCGCATCACCTCGTGGTTTAGGCGCCATCTTTCCTTCATCTACGATGTCGACTGCGGTGATCCTCTTCTCCCCGGGTTCTGCCTCCGCCATTGGGAAGTCGCTTCTGGATCCGATTTTCTTCCTCCGGAGTCCTGCCACTGGAGCCTGGAAGGTGCATTCAGGTCGCCTCAGTTGGATCATCTCCACGCAGTCATGCTGAGCGGTCTGTGTCTCGGGTGCTGTGCTGGTCTGCTTTCCGGTGCCAGGTCTATTCTCAGGTGAGGGCTTGCTTTGCCTCTGAGCGCGGGGGATATCAATCGCTGGAGGGATGAAATCTTCACGCTTCCAATGGATCTTCTCCATCCACCTTCTGCCGAGCAGCGTTGATCCATCACCTGCAACAATCCACAGAGGTAACTTATGCATCGCGCCATCATGGAGTACCTTTACATTCACACTACCAATGACTGGGATAATTTCATCGGTGTCGGTGCGCAGCTTTGCCTGAACCAGGACCAACTCGGGTCGTTCAGCCGGATTGTCCATAGCCTCTCAAAGGCTCCTTGAATCATCACTGACTGGCTTGCCCCCATGTCCACTTCTATGAAGACTGGAGCTCCCTCTATCTTGACTTCCATCTTCAGCGGGGAACACTCGGTGGTGCAGGTGAACATGCTATGTACCTCCCCGTGGGACTGGGCTGTCTCTCTGCCTATCGATTCATAATCCACGCTGGATTCATGGCCATCTGCAAACTCTTCATCGACACAGTGAGTCATATTTCTCTGACACATTCACTGGAGGAGGCCCTTTGTGCTGCAGCTTTTGCATACATAGTCTTTAAAGCGCCACTGGTGAGCCTTGTGATGCCCTCCACAACGTCAACATGGTGTTACTCGATTAGCCCCCCTCAACGGACTAAGTTAAGGGACTCAGGGGCCTGTTCTCTCTTCCTTGAAAGGGTTTGCGCTCCAGTCCAGCCTCTAAGCAGCACCATTCTGTGCACAGTACCTGCCGGGTTTGAGTCCTGAGGGTGAGACATCTGCCTAGAGCTACAAGTCGAGGTCATGAATGCCTGGCTCACAGAGATGGCCTTCTGCAGTGTGACTGTGGTATCCGCCAACAGTAGCTTTTGAAGAAGGCCCTCATGGCCAATTCCAATGACAAAAATGTCCCGCAGTGCTTCGTTGAGGTGGGTGCCAAACTCGCACGGTGCCGCCAGCCTCCTGAGATCTGCGGCGTATTTCGCGACTCCCTGGCCTTCGGACCGTCGGTGGGTGTAGAACCGATGTTTGGCTGTGAGGATGCTCCCCTTGGGCTTGAGTTGCTCCTGGATCAGGGTTATGAGCTCCTTGTATGACTTGGTCATTGTCTTCGCTGGTGCCAGCAAGTCCCTGATGAGGCCATAGACGGTGGGCCCACAACTGGTTAGCAAGATAGGGTGGCGCTTATCAGCCAGTGTGGCCGGGTCATCTGCTGCCAGGTCATTTGCTGTGAAGAAATGTTCTAGCCTCTCCACAAAGGTGTCCCAATCATCACCATCGGCGAACTGCTGCAACGTACCAAGGGTAGCCATTTCCGCGTGAAAGTTCGTAATCACATCGCCAATTGTAGTGTCCTTAGATGCTCTAGTAATGACTTCATGAGGCAGTGTGTTGTACTTGAACTGTAGTGACCTTAGTCCTTTATTAGTTAACTCCAGAGTGAGAATCACACCTGGTGGCCTGCCTTTTATACTAGGCCAGGCACACCTGTACAGGTAACCTACAAGTCTCCCAGTGCTGTGTCCTCTGGTGGCACACCTTGTGATAGTACCAACAGTGGCCATGTAGGATACATGGCAACCAGTAACTAAGTATAAAAATTAAAATGTTAAATGAAAACTTACCAGGAATTCTGCTCCTGCAATGTTAAACTGTATTCAGGCCAGTTTGGTTTTTTCCTTGCACATGCGCACGCAATTACTTGCCCGTTTAAAACATTTTCTGGAGTTCATGCGCTGTGCGGTTCCGATGCACAATTGAAGCCACGCCCTGTGAGTTCAACTCGGGGAGCACCGGTGCCAGAAGGTGCGCATGGTGGAAGGATACTTCGGGTTTTTATTTTTAGCACTGAGGGGCCAAATAAAAACGGGTGTCCAGGTAAGTGAGCACCATTATTTTTTATTAGGGACTCTTGGGCCCATTGTCTCAGAATAAGGGGCTGCTCATTTAAAACTGAGATGAGGAGGAATTTCTTTTCTCAGAGGGTTGTAAATCCATGGAATTCTCTGCCCCAGAGAGCTGTGGAGGCTGGGTCATTGAATATATTTAAGATGGATATAAGCAGATTTTTGAGCGATAAGGGAGTAAAGGGTTATGGGGAGTGGGCAGGGAAGTGGAGCTGAGTCCATGATCAGATCAGCCATAATCTTATTAAATGGTGGAGCAGGCTCGAGTGGCCAGGTGGCCTACTCCTGCTCCTATTTCTTATGTTGTTCTGTTTTTATGCTTATGTTCTTATTATGTTCTGCCGTTAAGGTAAGTGGCTATAATGAAGCTGGGAGGTTGGATGTCCAGTGAGCATTGCACACTCAATGGAATCATGATCTCCATGATCGCGAGGTCCCTGGCAATTGTGTTCAGCAGCAGCGCTACCAGGAACACCAATATGGCGTGTGGCACTGGAACCAGCATCAGCTGTCAAGTGCATTTAAGTGCTGTCTCGTGACACTAACGTGTGGCGCAAACCATATGAATTTCTCCCCTGTAGTGTTTCTAGGCTCGCTCGCTCCTCCACTTCTCTACAAGATGCACGTCGTAGATTTCGAGAGCCCGAGGTGGTGGTAGAGCACCTCCCAATGCCATCGCTCACACACATCAGTTTTCGCTTAACTATAAAAACCCACGCCGGCTATCAAGATGTCCAGCAAAATAGTGAAAGTTGCTTTAAATAGTCACTACCACCGCTGCCACCATGTGTGAATACCGCTTTAAAATATTGGAGGAGCCAGGAGTTGATGTAAAGAGTATCAACATTTTATTTACGTATAAAAAATAACAAATTAGCTCACAGTAGTTTCAAGAGCTGCAAGTGTTTGCTGTTTACCGGATCACTCACAGAGGGCAGAGAGAGAACAAAGGAAACACCTGACGAGTCACATGACGAAGGCCATGATGATGATGATTCAGACACTACGTACTTGCAGCCATTGTGCGGCTCGCATGACAGGATCTACCAAAATTAACAATCCCAAAACCTTGGCTGGATACCTCTCCTCAGCCAGGGCTCCCTGCCCAGAAACCTGGATCCTTCCCACAACTGGCAATCTGCAACTGAGAAATGTAGCCTGAAACCTTCGACAGCTCCCGTCCCCATCAGGCCACACCACAGAAAAGAGAGAGAGAAGCAGAAAGGATTGGAATGTGAGAGATAACCAGAAGGCAAGAGAAAGAAAGAGATTGAGGCAGAAGAGGAAAGAGACTGAGAATTGGCAGGATGTAGATGATAGGGATGGGTAACTGAAGCATATACTCTGATTTACCATGAGTAACTCCACAGGAGATCCTCTAATGTGTAATATATCTGAATATATATATATAAATATATACATACACACTCCATGCAATCTCCTTGCAGTCAACTGCAAATGAGTTCCATGTGGTCTTGCAATAATAATATTGGAGAGGATTGTAATATCACTCGATGAACATCATCTGGCACTGCACTGTACTGAAACTGGAATCCTCATAAAAATATCAAAAAGCCCTTGAGCTCTTCCTTAAATGATAACATTCTTGAGCTTAAAACAGAAAGAAAAACTGTAAATAATTTATAAATTAGGAACATAAACCTTATTGTAGTTGGAAGAGTATTTTACTATGTCCCAGTTTGTTTTCAATGTTGTTCCAATTCTTTCTGCATTAATTTTGCTCATCACTCCACTGGCTCCCTTTTAAAATTTGTTCTCAGGATTTTTCTGATGCTGGCAAGATCACATTTATTGCCTTTCTTTAGTTACATAGATGGGCTTTTAATTTCAACACCTGAAGACCTAGAAGAATCTATAAGCGTCTGAAATTGTTCTAATATTTTGAGAAAAACAAGGCCGGGTTCCATTCAGTCAATCTTTTACCACTTGAAACTTTCGATGTTCTTTCCTGCTCCGATCGTTACATGCACTTAACTTGGCCTTGCCCTTTGATTGCTTGCTTCGAATGATATTGTTCCATTGTTATTGGATTGATTTGGAATTTTGAATAATGCAGCTCCATTGCTATTGTCCTCTTCAATATACTGGTACTTGTTTGACCATTGTTTAGCCGCACGGTGTGCGCCGCTCAGAGAGATCGATGGCTGAGTGAGGGGAAAGTGATTGAAGGTTGGGGTTAGGTGGGGGGAAAGAGTGATTGGAGGTCGGGAGGGGGAGGAGTGACTGGGTGTCGGGCGGTGGAAGAGTGATTGGAGGTCGGGTGGGGGAGGAGTGATTGGAGGTCGGGTGGGGGAGGAGTGATTGGAGGTCGGGAGGGGGAGGAGTGACTGGAGATCGAGTGGGGGAGGAGTGATTGGAGGTCGGGAGGGGAGGAGTGATTGGAGGTCGGGAGGGGGAGGAGTGACTGGAGATCGAGTGGGGGAGGAGTGATTGGAGGTCGGGAGGGGAGGAGTGATTGGAGGTCGGGAGGGGGAGGAGTGACTGGAGGTCGGGAGGAGGAGGAGTGATTGGAGGTCAGGTGGGGGAGGAGTGATTGGAGGTCAGGTGGGGGAGGAGTGATTGGAGGTCGGGTGGGGGAGGAGTGATTGGAGGTCAGGTGGGGGAGGAGTGATTGGAGGTCGGGAGGGGGAGGAGTGACTGGAGATCGAGTGGGGGAGGAGTGACTGGATGTCGGATGGTGGAGGAGTGATTGGAGGTCGGGTGGGGGAGGAGTGATTGGAGGTTGGGAGGGGGAGGAGTGACTGGAGATCGAGTGGGGGAGGAGTGACTGGATATCGGATGGTGGAGGAGTGACTGGAAGTCGGGTGGGGGAGGAGTGATTGGAGGTTGGGTGGTGGAGGAGTGATTGGAGGTCGGATGGTGGAGGAGTGATTGGAGGTCGGGAGGGGGAGGAGTGATTGGAGGTCGGGTGGTGGAGGAGTGATTGGAGGTCGGGTGGGGGAGGAGTGATTGGAGGTCGGGAGGGGGAGGAGTGATTGGAGGTCGGGAGGGGGAGGAGTGACTGGAGATCGAGTGGGGGAGGAGTGACTGGATGTCGGATGGTGGAGGAGTGACTGGAAGTCGGGTGGGGGAGGAGTGATTGGAGGTCGGGAGGGGGAGGAGTGATTGGAGGTCGGGTGGTGGAGGAGTGATTAGAGGTCAGGTGGGGGAGGAGTGACTGGATGTCGGATGGTGGAGGAGTGACTGGAGGTCGGGTGGGGAAGGAGTGATTGGAGGTTGGGTGGGGGAGGAGTGATTGGAGGTCAGGAGGGGGCGGAGTGATTGGAGGTCGGGAGGGGGAGGAGTGACTGGAGGTCGGGAGGGGGAGGCGTGATTAGAGGTTGGAAGGGGGAGGAGTGACTGGAGGTCGGGTGGGGGAGGAGTGACTGGAGGTCAGGAGGGGAGGCGTGATTGGAGGTCGGGAGGGGGAGGAGTGATTGGAGGTCAGGTGGGGGAGGAGTGACTGGATGTCGGATGGTGGAGGAGTGACTGGAGGTCGGGTGGGGGAGGAGTGATTGGAGGTCGGGAGGGGGAGGAGTGATTGGAGGTCGGGTGGGGGGAGGAGTGACTGGAGGTCGGGAGGGGGAGGAGTGATTGGAGGTCGGGTGGTGGAGGAGTGATTAGAGGTCAGGTGGGGGAGGAGTGATTGGAGGTTGGGTGGGGGAGGAGTGATTAGAGGTCAGGTGGGGGAGGAGTGACTGGATGTCGGATGGTGGAGGAGTGACTGGAGGTCAGGAGGGGGAGGCGTGATTAGAGGTCAGGTGGGGGAGGAGTGACTGGAGGTATGGTGGGGGAGGAGTGACTGGAGGTCAGGAGGTGAGGCGTGATTGGAGATCGAGAGGGGAGGAGTGATTGGAGGTCAGGAGGGGGAGGAGTGACTGGATGTCGGATGGTGGAGAAGTGATTGGAGGTCGGGTGGGGAAGGAGTGATTGGAGGTTGGGTGGGGGAGGAGTGATTGGAGGTCAGGAGGGGGCGGAGTGATTGGAGGTCGGGAGGGGGAGGAGTGACTGGAGGTCAGGAGGGGGAGGCGTGATTAGAGGTCGGAAGGGGGAGGAGTGACTGGAGGTATGGTGGGGGAGGAGTGACTGGAGGTCAGGAGGTGAGGCGTGATTAGAGGTCGGAAGGGGGAGGAGTGATTGGAGGTCGGGTGGGGGGAGGAGTGACTGGAGGTCAGGTGGGGGAGAAGTGATTGGAGGTCGGGAGGGGGAGGAGTAATTGGAGGTCGGGTGGGGGGAGGAGTGACTGGAGGTCAGGTGGGGGAGAAGTGATTGGAGGTCGGGAGGGGAAGGAGTGATTGGAGGTCGGGTGGTGGAGGAGTGATTGGGGGTCAGGAGGGGGCGGAATAATTGGAGGTCGGGAGGGGGAGGAGTGATTGGAGGTCGGGTGGTGGAGGAGTGATTGGAGGTCAGGAGGGGGCGGAGTGATTGGAGGTCGGGTGGGGAAGGAGTGATTGGAGGTCGGGTGGTGGAGGAGTGATTGGAGGTCAGGAGGGGGAGGAGTGATTGGAGGTCGGGTGGTGGAGGAGTGACTGGAGGTCGGGTGGGGAAGGAGTGATTGGAGGTCGGGTGGTGGAGAAGTGATTGGAGGTCGGGAGGGGGAGGAGTGATTGGAGGTCGGGTGGTGGAGTAGTGATTGGAGGTCAGGAGGGGGCGGAGTGATTGGAGGTCGGGTGGGGAAGGAGTGATTGGAGGTTGGGTGGGGGCGGAGTGATTGGAGGTCGGGAGGGGGAGGAGTGATTGGAGGTCGGGTGGTGGAGGAGTGACTGGAGGTCGGGTGGGGAAGGAGTGATTGGAGGTCGGGTGGTGGAGGAGTGACTGGAGGTCGGGTGGGGAAGGAGTGATTGGAGGTCGGGAGGGGGAGGAGTGATTGGAGGTCGGGTGGGGGAGGAGTGATTGGAGGTCAGGAGGGGGCGGAGTGATTGGAGGTCGGGTGGGGAAGGAGTGATTGGAGGTTGGGTGGGGGCGGAGTGATTGGAGGTCGGGAGGGGAAGGAGTGATTGGAGGTTGGGTGGGGGCGGAGTGATTGGAGGTCGGGTGGTGGAGGAGTGACTGGAGGTCGGGAGGGGGAGGAGTGATTGGAGGTCGGGAGGGGGAGGAGTGATTGGAGGTCGGGTGGGGGAGGAGTGATTGGAGGTTGGGTGGGGGAGGAGTGATTGGAGGTCAGGAGGGGGCGGAGTGTTTGGAGATCGGGTGGGGGAGGAGTGACTGGAGGTCGGATGGGGGAGAAGTGACTGGAGGTCGGGTGGGGGAGGAGTGATTGGAGGTCAGGAGGGGAGGAGTGATTGGAGGTCGGGCGGGGGAGGAGTGACTGGAGGTCAGATGGTGGAGGAGTGACTGGAGGTCGGATGGGGGAGGAGTGACTGGAGGTCGGGTGGGGGAGGAGTGATTGGAGGTCAGGAGGGGAGGAGTGATTGGAGGTCGGATGGGGGAGGAGTGACTGGAGGTCGGGTGGGGGAGGAGTGATTGGAGGTCGGGAGGGGGAGGAGTGTTTGGAGGTCGGGTGGGGGGAAGAATAATCGGAGCTAGTGGGTCGGATGGTGGGGAAAAGCGATCAGAGGTTGGGACCGGGTGCAATGTTCCCTCTAATTATTATTTGTACTCGGCCGGCCACAAACTCCTGAGTGTGACTTTGCTGTCCATGGGCAGTTTACATTTTACAACAACAACCACAACCACTGACAGCATATGTACAACAATGCAAGTAAATAAGGTTGATATTTATTCAACATTACATGCAGTTACATCATGATTAAAATTTCTCCCGTCTGCTTTTTTGGTTTTCCGCTGATAGAAAATTCAGTAAAGGTTGACATCTTTGTTTGCTGCGAGATTGTATTTTATCCCAATAAGAAGGCCCAGATGGGTAACTTCCAGTCTTTTACAAGACTGGGTTTTGATCTGATTCATTAACCCGAAGCCACTCACGCAATCAGCACTGGAGACTTGAAAGGTGCGGCATATATCAATCAACACAGCCAAGCCTGTAAACTGATCTTCTTTCATGGTGCAAGTTACCATCTCGGCAAATGTACTAATTGCACTGGCTTTTAGTTTTTCCGCAACGATACATTTATAGTCTGTGTACCATTTGCCGAAGTGACCAATTATTCATCCATTGGTTTGCACTGGTAGATTCAAGACTACTTGGTACTTGTGAATAAGTTTGCTTACATTTTCTGTGCCATAATCAAATTTGACAGAAACCAGTGCTTTTCTATCGAATGCAGACCACTCTTGTCACTCATTCTACGGAAATTGAGCATCTAAATGTTCACATTGTCTTGCAATCAAACAGAGAATACCTGTGTATAAATGGTATCGGCGAGAGATGCCATTTCTTGTTTCACTTTCTCACTCCAGAGAATTTTTTCTCTGAGGTAATGGTCACGCATTTTTTCAATTTTGGCCTTTGCATAGCGATAGGCTTCAATGACACTGAGACTACTTCTTTGTAAGGAAGGACATTAGCTTGGATGATGTGGAATCTGTATGGATAGAGCTGCAGAACATCAAAGGGCAGAAAACACTAGTGGGAGTTGTGTACAGACCACCAAACATTAATTGTAAGGTTCGGGATGGCATCAAACAGGAAATTAGGGATGCGTGCAATAAAGGTACAGCAGTTATCATGGGTGACTTTAATCGACATGTAGATTGGGCTATCCAAACCGGTAGCAATACGGTGGAGGAGGATTTCCTGGAGTGTATGAGGGATAGTTTTCTAGACCAATATGTCGAGGAACCAACTAGAGAGCTGGCCATCCTAGACTGGATGTTACATACATACAAATTAGGTGCAGGAGTAGGCCATTTGGCCCTTCGAGCCTGCACCGCCATTCAATGAGTTCATGGCTGAACATGCAACTTCAGTACCCCATTCCTGCTTTCTCACCATACCCCTTGATCCCCCTATTGGTAAGGACTACATCGAACTCCTTTCTGAATATATTTAGTGAATTGGCCTCAACAACTTTCTGTGGGAGAAAATTCCTCAGGTTCACCACTCTCTGGGTGAAGAAGTTTCTCCTCATCTCGGTCCTAAATGGTTTTCCCCTTATCCTTAGACTGTGACCCCTGGTTCTGGACTTCCCCAACATTGGGAACATTCTTCCTGCATCTAACCTGTCTAAACCAGTCAGAATTTTAAACGTTTCTATGAGATCCCCTCTCATTCTTCTGAACTCCAGTGAATACAAGCCCAGTGGGTCCAGTCTTTCTTGATATGTCAGTCCCGCCATCCCGGGAATCAATCCGGTGAACCTTCGCTGCACTCCCTCAATATCAAGAATGTCGTTCCTCAAGTTAGGAGACCAAAACTGTACACAATACTCCAGGTGTGGCCTCACCAAGACCCTGTACAACTGTAGTAACACCTCCCTGCCCCTGTACTCAAATTTCCTCGCTATGAAGGCCAACATGCCATTTGCTTTCTTAACCGACTGCTGTACCTGCATGCCAACCTTCAATGATTGATGTACCATGACACCCAGGTCACGTTGCACCTCCCATTTTCCTAAAGTGTCACCATTTAGATAATAGTCTGTCTCTTTGTTTTTTTCCACCAAAGTGGATAACCTCACATTTATCCACATTATACTTCATCTGCCATGCATTTGCCCACTCACCTAACCTATCCAAGTCACTCTGCAGCCTCATAGCATCCTCTTCGCAACTCACACTGCCAACCAACTTAGTGTCATCCGCAAATTTGGGGATACTACATTTAATCTCCTCGTCTAAATCATTAACGTACAATGTAAACAGCTGGGGCTCCAGCACAGAACCTTGCGGTACCCCACTAGTCACTGCCTGCCATTCTGAAAAGTACCCATTTACTCCTACTCTTTGCTTCCTGTCTGCCAACCAGTTCTCAATCTATGTCAGCACACTATCCCCAATCCCATGTGCTTTAACTTTGCACATTAATCTCTTGTGTGGGACCTTGTCGAAAGCCTTCTGAAAGTCCAAATCGACCACATCAACTGGTTCTACTGGAAACATCCTCAAAAAAATTCCAGAAGATTTGTCAAGCATGATTTCCCTTTCACAAATCCATGCTGACTTGGACCTATCATGTCACCTCTTTCCAAATGCGCTGCTATGACATCCTTAATAATCGATTCTATCATTTTACCCAGTACCGATGTCAGGCTAACCGGTCTATAATTCCCTGTTTTCTCTCTCCCTCCTTTTTTAAAAGGTGGGGTTACATTGGCTACCCTCCACTCCAGAGGAACTGATCCAGTCTATGGAATGTTGGAAAATGACTGTTAATGCATCCGCTATTTCCAAGGCCACCTCCTTAAGTACTCTGGGATGCAGACCATCAGGCCCTGGGGATTTATCAGCCTTCAATCCCATCAATTTCCCCAACACAATTTCCCGACTAATAAGGATTTTCCTCAGTTCCTCCTTCTTACTAGACCCTCTGACCCCTTTTATATCCGGAAGATTGTTTGTGTCCTCCTTAGTGAATACCGAACCAAAGTACTTGTTCAATTGGTCTGCCATTTCTTTGTTCCCAGTTATGACTTCCCCTGATTCTGACTGCAGGGGACCTACGTTTGTCTTTACTAACCTTTCTCTTTACATATCTATAGAAACTTTTGCAGTCCATTTTAATGTTCCCTGCAAGCTTCCTCTCGTACTCTATTTTCCCTGCCCTAATCAAACCCTTTGTCCTCCTCTGCTGAGTTCTAAATTTCTCCCAGTCCCCGGGTTCGCTGCTATTTCTGTCCAATTTTCATGCCACTTCCTTGGCCTTAATACTATCCCTGATTTCCCTTGATAGCCACGGTTGAGCCACCTTCCCTTTTTTATTTTTACGCCAGACAGGGATGTACAATTGTTGCAGTTCATCCATGCGGTCTCTAAATGTCTGCCATTGCCCATCCACTGTCAACCCCTTAAGTATCATTCGCCAATCTATCCTAGCCAATTCACGCCTCATACCTTCAAATTTACCCTTCTTTAAGTTCTGGACCATGGTCTCTGAATTAACTGTTTCATTCTCCATCCTAATGTAGAATTCCACCATATTATGGTCACTCTTCCACGGGGCCTCGCACAACGAGATTGCTAATTAATCCTCTCTCATTACACAACACCCAGTCTAAGATGGCCTCCCCCCTAGTTGGTTCCTCGACATATTAGTCTAAAAACCATCCCTTATGCACTCCAGGAAATCCTCTTCCACCGTATTGCTTCCAGTTTGGTTAGCCCAATCTATATGCATATTAAAGTCACCCATGATAACTGCTGCACTTTTATTGCATGCACCCCTAATTTCCTGTTTGATGCCCTCCCCAACATCACTACTACTGTTTGGAGGTCTGTACACAACTCCCACTAGCGTTTTCTGCCCTTTGGTATTCTGTAGCTCCACCCATACCGATTCCACATCATCATGTTCTGTGATATATCTATATACCCATGACATTTGATAATCACCTGGTGGTCATAAAAAAAATGGAAAAGGTGATCTTTAAAAAATCTTCAACATTATATTACAAATATTTCCCTTTGATGCACTTAGTCATGAATCACATTAGTTGGTGTTCTGGCATAGAAATCAAACAAAGTATTTTAACATACTGGGTGAACTGCACCAGAATAGTAACCCTATTAATACAAATCACTTAATGGGTAAACATGTAAAGTAATGATGCTGGGTGAGTAAAATAAAATGAAGTCGCATCCATTTACTCCAGGATTTAATAGTCCTTTCAAACTTCACACTCAAGGAAGCAATGAATAAACCTCCAAAAAATAAACAACTTACATTTCTAGAGTGCCTTTAATGTAAGTTTCTCAGAGGCATAATCAACCAAAATTGGATGCTGAGCCAGAGAAGAATACATCAAGAGCAGCAACCAAAGTCTTAAGGAGGGTCTTCAAGGAGGAGAGAGAGAGAGGTTTAAGGAAGAAATTCCAGAGCATGGGTCTTGAGACTGAAGGTACAGCCTCCAATGTTGGGGCAGATAGGGTGAATACACAAAAGGCCAGAGTCAAAGGAACAAAGTTCTGGAGTGGCTGTATGAGATTACAAAGATAGGGAGGAGCAAGATCATAAAGGGACTAAAACACGAGAATGAGAATTTAAATTGGGAGATTGGGAGCCTACGTATATTAGCATGGACAGGGGCGTTGGGTCAGCAGTATTTGGTGTGGGATTGGATATAGGAAGCAGCGTTTTGGATGCGATGAAGTTTACTAAGCATTAAAGATAGGTCAGCTAAGAGAACATTGTCATCTTCATACTCAACTATTGCAAAGGATGGATAAGTGTTTCAACAGCTGATGGGCAGAGGTGGGTAATGCTTTGGAGGTGGAGGTAGATAAGCACATAAGAAACAGGAGCAGGAGTAGGCCACACAGCCCCTCGAGCCTGCTCTGCCATTTAGCACAATCATGGCTGATGCGATCATGGACTCGGGTCCACTTAGCTGCCCTCTCCCCATACCCTTATTGGTTCAGAAACTGCCCATCTCGGTCCTAAATTTATTCAATGACCCAGCTTCCACAGCTCTGAGGCAGCGAATTCCGCAGATTTACAACACAGAAGAAATTTCTCCTCATCGCAGTTTTAAATGGGTGGCCCCTTATTTTAAGATTATGCCCCCTAGTTCTAGTCTCCCCTATCAGTGGAAACATCCTCTCTGCATCCACCTTGTCAAGCCCCCTCATAATCTTATACGTTTCGATAAGATCACCTCTCATTCTTCTGAATGCCAATGAATAGAAGCTCAACCTACTCAACCTTTCCTCATAAGTCAACCTCATCGCTGGAATCAACCCAGTGAACCTTCTCTGAACTGCCTCCAAAGCAAGTATATCCTTGCGTAAATATGGAAACTACGCAGAATTCCAGGTGCGGCCTCACCAATACCCTGTATAACTGTAGCAAAACTACCCTGCTTTTATACTCCATCCCCTTTGCAATAAAGGCCAAGATTCCATTGGCCTTCCTGATCACTTACTGTACCTGCATACTAAACTTTTGTGTTTCATGCGCCAGGACCCCCAGGTCTTTCTGAACTGCAGCACTTTGCAATTTTTGCTCCATTTAAATAATAACTTGCTCTTCAATTTTTTTCTGCCAAAGTTCATAACCTCACACTTTCCAACATTATACTCCATCTGTCAAATGTTTGCCCACTCACTTAGCCTGTCTATGTTCTTTTGCAGGTTGTGTGTCCCCACCTCACACATTGCTTTTCCTCCCATCTTTGTAACGTCAACAAACTTGACTACATTATACTCAGTCAAGTCAATCAAGTTGTTAATATAGATTGTAAATTGTTGGGGTCCCAGCACTGATCCCTGCGGCACCCCACTAGTCACTGACTGCCAACACGAGAATGAACCATTTATCCTGATGATCTTTGCGATGGTGAGGATATGGGATTGAAATCTCAGTTTGGGGTCGAGTAGGATGCCGAGGTTGCCAACAGTCTGTCTCAACCCGAGAAAGTGGCAGGGGAAAGTGATGAGATCGGTGGCAAGGGTATGAAATTTGTGGCAGGGCCAAAGATGATGGCTCAGTCTTCCCAGTGTTTAATATTAGGAAATTGCAGTTCATCCAAGACTTGAGTAGTCTGACAACAGAGGCAGCGGATGCGCTGAGAAAAGAGGTGGCGGCGTTGAGCGGAATGTGGCCAATGTATACGCTGAAGCTTACTCCAGCTTTTCGTATAGTGTCACTAATGGGCAAGGTGGAAAAGAAGAGGAGAAAGGCAGCAAGGGGGTCTCCCGAGTTAATGGTGCGGCGATGAGAAGCCATTGCTGGAAATACTCTGCTATGACTGACCAGGTAAGATTAGAAACAAATTAGGGAAGTCCCATTGAACTGGACAACAGAGGAACAATATTGGAAGAGGATGATGTTTTCACTGTCAAATACTACAGTGAGGTCAAGGACGAGGATGGAAAAGGCACCATGGCAACAGTCAGAGAGAATATAATTTGTGATATTAATTCGGGCTGTTTCAGTGCTGTGATTGTAACTTTGGAAAGGAAAGGGAGGTTGGAGATAGCTGAATGGAGGGTCTCAATATTAGTAAGAAAGAAGTTCATGAGCTTCACATTTATTGTTGGAGGTGAGAATGGAGGGAACAGGGATTTAATGAGACAGTTGATGGTGGAGAAAGAAGACAGGGTTATTTTTGCTCTCCAAGATGATCCTGGGGTAGTTGGCAGTTTTAGCAGAGGGGAGCGAGTCATTTTAGTACTTGATGTGGTCCAATCAGATATGGCGATAGGTGACTAAACCAAGCATCAAAACTGGCTTTCAGCCTTTTGAAAAGTTTAAATAGATTTTTGATAACAACCAAGAATTGTAATGAGAGAGGATTAATTGGAAATCTTGTTGGGGAAGAGTGACCTTAATATGGTAGAATACTTCATTAAGATGGAGAGTGACACAGTTAATTCAGAGACTAGGGTCCTGAACTTAAAGAAAGGTAACTTCGATGGTATGAGACGTGAATTGGCTAGAATAGACTGGCGAATGATACTTAAAGGTGGAGAGGCAATGACAGACATTTAAAGATCACATGGATGAACTTCAACAATTGTACATCCCTGTCTGGCATAAAAATAAAACAGGGAAGGTGGCTCAACCGTGGCTAACAAGGGAAATTAGGGATAGTGTAAAATCCAAGGAAGAAGCATATAAATTGGCCAGAAAAAGCAGCAAACCTGAGGACTGGGAGAAATTTAGAATTCAGCAGAGGAGGAAAAAGAGTTTAATTAGGAAGGGGAAAATAGAGTATGAGAGTAAGCTTGCAGAGAACATAAAAACTGACTGCAAAAGCTTCTATAGATATGTGAAGAGAAAAAGATTAGTGAAGACAAATGTAGGTCCCTTGCAATCAGAATCAGGTGAATTTATAATGGGGAACAAAGAAATGGCAGACCAATTGAACAAATACTTTGGTTCTGTCTTCACTAAGGAAGAAACAAATAACGTTACGGAAATACGAGGGGACCAAGGGTCTAGCGAGAAGGAGGAACTGAAAGAAATCCTTATTAGTCAGGAAATTGTGTTGGGGAAATTGATGGGATTGAAGGCCGATAAATCTCCAGGGCTTGATAGTCTGCATCCTAGAGTACTGAAGGAAGTGGCCCCAGAAATAGTGGATGCATTGGTGGTCATTTTCTAACATTCTATAGATTCTGGATAAGGTCCTATGGATTGGAGGGTAGCTAATGTAACCCCACTTTTTAAAAAAGGAGGGAAAGAGAAAACTGGGAATCATAGACCAGTTAGCCTGACATTGGTAGTGGGGAAAATGTTGGAATCAATTTTTAAGAAACATAGAAAATAGGTGCAAGAGTAGGCCATTCGGCCCCTCGAGTCTGCACCACCATTCAATAAGATCATGGCTGATCATTCCCTCAGTACCCCTTTCCTGATTTTTCTCCATACCCCTTGATCCCCTGAGCCATAAGGGCCATATCTAACTCCCTCTTGAATATATCCAATGAATTGGCATCAACAACTCTCTGTGGTAGAGAATTCCACAGGTTAGCAACTCTCTGAATGAAGAAGTTGCTTCTCATCTCAGTCCTAAATGGCCTACCCCTTATCCTAAGACTGTGTCCCCTGGTTCTGAACTTCCCCAACATCGGGAACATTCTACCCGCATCTAACCTGTCCTGTCCCGTCAGAATCTTATATGTTTCTATGAGATCCCCTCTCATCCTTCTGAACTCCAATCTATAAAGGCCCAGTTGATCCAGTTTCTCCTCATATGTCAATCCTGCCATCCCGGGAATCAATCTGGTAAACCTTCACTGCACTCCCTCAATAGCAAGAGCGTCCTTCCTCAGATTAGGAGACCAAAACTGAACACAATATTCCAGGTGAGGCCTCACCAAGGCCTTGTACAACTGCAGTAAGACCTCCCTGCTCCTATACTCAAATCCCCTAGCTACGAAGGCCAACATACGATTTGCCTTCTTCACTGCCTGCTGTACCTGTATGCCAACTTTCAATGACTGATGAACCATGACACCCAGGTCTCGTACACCTCCACTTTTCCTAATCTGCCACCATTCAGATAATATTCTGTCTTTGCGTTTTTATCCCCCAAAGTGGATAACCTCACATTTATCCACATTATACTGCATCTGCCATGCATTTTCCCACTCACCTAACCTGTCCAAGTTACCCTGCAGCCTGCTAGCATCCCTCTCACAGCTCACACCGCCACCCAATTTAGTGTCATCTACTAGTACATCGTAATATATCAGATGGGCATGTACAGCAAACCTATGTGATAGCGCACTTCATTCAAAGGCCTGAATGATAATGCATCATCTTCCAAAATGCTGGCCAACTCCTCAAACTTAGCTTTCTTAACAGATGATCTTTGAAATATTGCATATGCAGTTTGTATCTTTCGTTATCTTTCCAAGCGATTCTCAGATCTTCTCTATGAGCAATTCGGTGTTGTTCTTGTAAGCATGGCACACACTCTCTAATCTGGCAGCGACACCGTTATGTCTACCTAGCATAACAGATGCGCCATCTGAAGTCAGCATCACCATTCTCTGTAGATCCAGATTGTGATGCATGTAGAATTGCTTGATAGCATCTGTAATGCTCCGAGCAGTACATGCACTTAACTGGATAATACCAGCAAGTGCCTTGTGGCTGACGTCATACTGCTCTCGAAACTTGATGGACAGAATTAACAATTTCTGCACAATAAAGTTGATGCTTTCGTCAACTATCTGTGTACAAACTCAGGAATTGCATAGAGCTTCCATTACCTTGTTCTGCGTTACAGCATTAATAGACTGTACAAATTCAAAGGTATAGTTCTTGCTTCTCCAGCTGGTAGGAATATTAAAGTATTTCGCTACATGGTCGTTAAATTTCTGCACTGACAGTATGGATGTGTTTATTTTTATAGCAAGGAGAACATTGTCAATCAGAAATTTTATTTTTTCCAGATTTGCTCGCTGACATTCCCCCATTTCTGTCGGTTTTCAGCAGACTCTGCAAATAAACACTGAATTCCAATGCCATATTTCTGGTCGTGTAAGCTTTTAATTGCATCAATATTAGCTTTTTCAACTAAGTGGCATTTAAACATAGAAACATAAACATAGAAAGTAGGTGCAGGAGTAGGCCATTTGGCCCTTCGAGACTGCATCACCATTCAATATGATCATGGCTGATCATGCAACTTCAGTACCCCATTCCTGCTTTCTCTCCATACCCCTTGATCCCTTTAGCCGTAAGGGCCACATCTAATTCCTTTTTGAATGTATCTAACAAACTGGCCTCAACAACTTTCTGTGGTAGAGAATTCCACAGGTTCACAGTTCTCTGAGTGAAGAAGTTTCTCCTCATCTCGGTCCTAAATGGCTTACCCCTTATACTTAGATTGTGACCCCTGGTTCTGGACTTTCCCAACATCGGGAACATTCTTCCTGCATCTAATCTGTCCAATCCCATCGAAATGTTATATGTGTCTATGAGATCCCCTCTCATTCTTCTAAATTTCAGTGAATATAAGCCTCGTCGATCCAGTCTTTCTTCATATGTCAGTCTTGCCAGCCCGGGAATCAGTCTGGTGAACCTTCACTGCACCCCCTCAATAGCAAGAATGTCCTTCCTCAGATTAGGAGACCAAAACTGCACACAATACTCAAGGTGTGGTCTCACCAACTGCAACTGCAGTAAGACCTCCCTGCTCCTATACTCAAATCCCCTCGCTATGAAGGCCAGCATGTCATTTGCTTTCTTTACTGCCTGCTGTACCTGCATGCCTATCTTCACTGACTGATGTACCATGACACCCAGGTCTCATTGCACCTCCCCTTTTACTAATCTGTCACCATTCAGATAATAATCTGCTTTCCTGATTTCACCACCAAAGTGGATAACCTCACACTTATCCACATTATACTGCATCTGCCATGCATTTGCCCATTTGTCTAACCTGTCTAAGAGACCCTGCAGCCTCCTAGCATCCTTCTCGCAGCTCGCACTGCCACCTAAATTAGTGTCATCTGCAAACTTGGAGATATTACATTCAATTCCTTCATCTAAATCATTACTGTATATTGTAAATAGCTAGGGTCCCGGCACTGAACCCTGCGGCACCCCACTAGTCACTGCCTGCCATTCTGAATTTCAGATAATCCAGTTTCCATTCAGACCATCTTTTACCACTTGTAACCTTCAATCTTCTTTTCTGCTCCGATCGTTACATGTATTGAACTGGATAATACCATTTATCGATCCCCCTGCCCGCTCCCATGTTGTCCTCGATCTCCTTCCCATTCCACTGTTATTTGTCTTCTTCAATCTCTTTTCTGCTCCGATGTTGTATTGCCGCTGATTCGGCCTTGCCCTTTGATTGCTTGCTTTGAATGATAATATTCTATAGCTATTGGCCAATGTGTGCGGCAACTTCAATGTACTGGTACTTATCTGATTGTTGCGTAGCCACAGGACGTGCGCCACTCAGAGAGATCGCTGGCCGAGTGAGGGGAAAGTAACTGAGGTCGGGGACAGGTGGGGGGAATAAGTGACTGGAGGTTGGGCTCAAGTGGGGGAATAAGTGACTGGAGGTCAGGGTCAGGTGGGGGAATAAGTGACTGGAGGTCGGGGTTAGGTGGGGGGAATAAGTGACTGGAGGTCAGGGTCAGGTGGGGGAATAAGTGACTGGAGGTCGGGGTCAGGTGGGGGGAATAAGTGACTGGAGGTCGGGGTCAGGTGGGGGAATAAGTGACTGGAGGTTGGGTCAGGTGGGGGAATAAGTGACTGGAGGTCAGGGTCAGGTGGGGGGAATAAGTGACTGGAGGTCGGGGTCAGGTGGGGGAATAAGTGATTGGAGGTTGGGGTCAGGTGGGGGAATAAGTGATTGGAGGTCGGGGTCAGGTGGGGGAATAAGTGATTGGAGGTCAGGGTCAGGTGGGGGAATAAGTGATTGGAGGTCGGGGTCAGGTGGGGAAATAAGTGATTGGAGGTTGGGGTCAGGTGGGGGAATAAGTGACTGGAGGTCAGGGTCAGGTGGGGGAATAAGTGATTGGAAGTCAGGGTCAGGTGGGGGGAATAAGTGACTGGAGGTCGGGGTCAGGTGGGGGAATAAGTGATTGGAGGTCAGGGTCAGGTGGGGGAATAAGTGACTGGAGGTCAGGGTCAGGTGGGGGAATAAGTGACTGGAGGTCGGGGTCAGGTGGGGGAATAAGTGATTGGAGGTCAGGGTCAGGTGGGGGAATAAGTGACTGGAGGTCGGGGTCAGGTGGGGGGAATAAGTGACTGGAGGTCGGGGTCAGGTGGGGGAATAAGTGACTGGAGGTTGGGTCAGGTGGGGGAATAAGTGACTGGAGGTCAGGGTCAGGTGGGGGGAATAAGTGACTGGAGGTCGGGGTCAGGTGGGGGAATAAGTGATTGGAGGTTGGGGTCAGGTGGGGGAATAAGTGATTGGAGGTCGGGGTCAGGTGGGGGAATAAGTGATTGGAGGTCAGGGTCAGGTGGGGGAATAAGTGATTGGAGGTCGGGGTCAGGTGGGGAAATAAGTGATTGGAGGTTGGGGTCAGGTGGGGGAATAAGTGACTGGAGGTCAGGGTCAGGTGGGGGAATAAGTGATTGGAAGTCAGGGTCAGGTGGGGGGAATAAGTGACTGGAGGTCGGGGTCAGGTGGGGGAATAAGTGATTGGAGGTCGGGGTCAGGTGGGGGAATAAGTGACTGGAGGTCAGGGTCAGGTGGGGGGAATGAGTGACTGGAGGTCAGGGTCAGGTGGGGGAATAAGTGATTGGAGGTCGGGGTCAGGTGGGGGAATAAGTGACTGGAGGTCAGGGTCAGATGGGGGGAATGAGTGACTGGAGGTCGGGGTCAGGTGGGGGAATAAGTGATTGGAGGTCAGGGTCAGGTGGGGGAATAAGTGATTGGAGGTCGGGGTCAGGTGGGGAAATAAGTGATTGGAGGTTGGGGTCAGGTGGGGGAATAAGTGACTGGAGGTCAGGGTCAGGTGGGGGAATAAGTGATTGGAAGTCAGGGTCAGGTGGGGGGAATAAGTGACTGGAGGTCGGGGTCAGGTGGGGGAATAAGTGATTGGAGGTCGGGGTCAGGTGGGGGAATAAGTGACTGGAGGTCAGGGTCAGGTGGGGGGAATGAGTGACTGGAGGTCAGGGTCAGGTGGGGGAATAAGTGATTGGAGGTCGGGGTCAGGTGGGGGAATAAGTGACTGGAGGTCAGGGTCAGATGGGGGGAATGAGTGACTGGAGGTCGGGGTCAGGTGGGGGAATATGTGACTGGAGGTCGGGGTCAGGTGGGGGAATAAGTGACTGGAGGTAGGGGTCAGGTGGGGGAATAAGTGATTGGAGGTCAGGGCCAGGTGGGGGAATAAGTGACTGGAGGTCGGGGTCAGGTAGGGGAATAAGTGATTGGAGGTCAGGGTCAGGTGGGGGGAATAAGTGACTGGAGGTCGGGGTCAGGTGGGGGGAATAAGTGACTGGAGGTCGGGGTCAGGTGGGGGAATAAGTGACTGGAGGTAGGGGTCAGGTGGGGGAATAAGTGATTGGAGGTCAGGGTCAGGTGGGGGAATAAGTGACTGGAGGTCGGGGTCAGGTGGGGGAATAAGTGACTGGAGGTAGGGGTCAGGTGGGGGAATAAGTGATTGGAGGTCAGGGTCAGGTGGGGGAATAAGTGACTGGAGGTCGGGGTCAGGTAGGGGAATAAGTGATTGGAGGTCAGGGTCAGGTGGGGGGAATAAGTGACTGGAGGTCAGGGTCAGGTGGGGGAATAAGTGATTGGAGGTCGGGGTCAGGTGGGGGAATAAGTGACTGGAGGTCGGGGCCGGAGGAGCCGGAAGAGCTGGAGGAGCTGGCAGCGGCAGTACTCGGGTGTTTACTCACCTTATTTTTGAAGGCGATCTTTAGCATTGGTTTGCTGAGGGCACTGACAGTGATTGCCTCAGGGCAAACCAATGTTACAGCTTGAAGGAAGGATTAGGCCCCTTATTTGCATATGTAAATGGTCTTAACGTCTGCTTTTGTCGTGGGTGAAAGACTTTTTATTTATTCATAGGATTTGGGCGTCGCTGGCAAGGCCAGCATTTATTGCCCATCCCTAATTGTCCTTGGGAAGGTGGTGGTGAGCTGCCTTCTTGAACTGCTGCAGTTCTTGTGGTGAAGGTACTTCCACAGTGCTGTTAGAGAGGGAGATCCAGGATTTTGACCCAGCAATGATGAAGGAACGCGATATATTTCCAAGTAAGGATGGTGTGTGACTTGAAGGGAGACTTGCACCTGCTGCCCTTATCCTTCTAGGCAGTGGAGGTCAAGGGTTTGGGAAATGCTGTTGAAGAAGTCTTGATGAGTTTCTACAGCGCATCTTGTAGATGGTACACATTGCAGCCACGGTGCGCCAGCGGTGGATGGGATGCCCCTCAAGTGGGCTGCTTTGTCCTGGATAGTGTCGAGCTTCTTGAGTGTTGTTGGTGCTGAACTCATCCAGGCAAGTGGAGATTATTCCATCACACTCCTAATTTGTGCCTTGTATGTGGTGGAAAGGTTTGAGGAGTCAGGAGATGAGTCACTCGCTGCAGAATACCCAGCCTCTGATCTGTGCTTGTTGCCACAGTATTTAGGTGGCTGGTCCAGTTAAATTTCTGGTCAATGGTGACCACCAGGATGTTGATGGTGGGAGATTTGGCGATGGTAATGCCATTGACTGCCAAGGGGAGGTGGTTAGAGTCTCTCTCTTGTTGGAGCTAGTCATTGCCTGGCACTTGTGTGGCACAAATGTTACTTGCCACTTATCATTCCAAGCCTGAATATTGTCCAGATCGTGATAAATGCAAGCATGGACTGCTTCATTATCTTACATCTATTCTTACACAACATGGTGATCAGTGCACTTCCAGTCGAAAGTGTGATTGCGCTTCCTGCCTGTCATTTTGGGGCCGAAGGAGGTCGCATATTGCCTGAAAAAAAAACGCAAAGCGGCCCAATTTAACACCAATAGAGTTGTGACATCTTCCTGTGTATGCTTTGGGAGTTGGGTGATGGAGAAATGTAAATTTCTGTCTCATATAGGGCGTTGGTAGTAGTCTTGGAGAGTGACGGACTTTATGAGGGAGTGAGGGGAATAAACAGGCAGGTGTGAAGTGTTATGCTCATAATAAAGTAATGCAACTGAGTACTGTAGACAGTGAGTAAGTGTGACCTTAGCTCCTTTATTTAAACTTCAGAGTGCTGGTACAGCATGGGAGGCCTGCTTTTCTACAGTGCTTCCAAGGGATGCTGGGATCCCTTGGGACTCCAACAGATAGGCCCTCTGGTGGCAGCATGATACAGGTTGCCTAGGGTTACATACATAACATCACTCCCTCCCATAGTCAATAGTACACTTATTTACAGGGTGAGACGAGTTGCGACTTTCCGCTCCCTTGTCGATCGTCTCGGTACAAATGCAGGTGTGGATGAGTTGGTTGGTTCTTCACTGGGCTGCTGGGCAGCCGGCCTTGCCGGGCTGCTGGGGATGGTGAGTTCAGCTTCGTGGTCAACCATGATGTCGGTTGCCCCTTGTGTGTGTGTTGGAGGGTTGAAGTTGGTGGTGTCCTCTTCGGGTTGTTTGTGGCTGTCTGTGAATCACAGTTTGGTTTGGCCCAAATGCTTTCTGAAAATTAGTCCATTGGCAAGTTTGACCTGAAACATCCTACTCCCTTCTTTGGCTACCTCAGTGCCAGCAAGCCATTTGGGACCATGACCATAGCTGAGTAAAAATACAGGGTCATTGACCAATATCGCGTGACAAGTTTGCGCGATCATGGTACATGCTTTGTTGATGCCGCCTGCCCTCGACTCGATCATGGAGATCAGGGTGGACAAGAGAGAGCCTTGTTTTGAGCGCACTTTTCATGAGCAGCTCGGCTGGAGGAACCCCAGTGAGCGAGTCGGGTCTGGTGCAGTAGCTGAGCAGGATTCGGGACAGGCAGATCTGCAGGGAACCTTCCGACACACGTTTCAAGCTTTCCTTGATGGTTTGGACTGCCCGTTCTGCCTAGCCATTGGATGCGGGCTTGAACGGGGCAGATGTGAGGTGCTTGATCCTATTGTGGGTCATGAATTCCTTGAATTCAGCACTGGTGAAGCACGGCCCATTGTCACTGACAAGTATATCAGGCAGGCTCTGTGTGGCAAACATGGCTCGTAGGCTTTCGATGGTGGCAGTGGACGTGCTTACAGACATTATTACACATTCAATCCATTATGAATAAGTATCCACAACACCCAAAAACATTTTGCCTAGAAATAGGCCCGCAAAGTCAACGTGGATCCTAGGCCACGGTTTGGAGGGCCATGATCACAAACTTAGCGGTGCCTTTCTGGGTGCATTGCTCAGTTGAGAGCAAGTGTTGCACTGGTGCACGCATGACTCTAAATCTGAGTCGATGCCGCGCCACCACACATGGGATCTGGCTATAGCTTTCATCATTACTGTGCCTGGGTGGGTACTGTGTAGGTCACGTATGAACGTTTCCCTGCCTTTCTTTGGCAAAACCACGAGATTACCCCACAAAAGACAGTCCGCCTGTATGGACATTTCGTCTTTGCGCCGCTGGAACGGCTTGATCTTTTCATGCATCTCCGCTGGGACGGGCTGACCAGCTCCCATGGAGGACACATTTTTTTTACCAGGGACAGTAAAGGAACCTGGCTGGTTCAGGTCGTGATCTGGCGGGCTGTAACGGGTGACTTTTCGTTTTCGAATCCATCACCAAGAGCAAGTCTGCAGGAAGTGCCATTTGCACCCTGGTGCTGGGCAGTGGTAGCCGACTGAGAGCATCTGCGCAGTTCTCTGTGCCTGGTCTGTGGCGGATTACGTAGTTGTATGCAGACAGCGTGAGCATCCATCTTTGGATGCGGGCAGAGGCATTGGTGTTAATCCCTTTGCTCTCTGCGAATAGCGATATGAGCGGCTTGTGGTCGGTTTCTAGCTCAAACTTGAGACTAAACAGATATTGGTGCATTTTTTTCACCCCGTAAACACATGCCAGAGCTCCTTTTTCAATCATGCTGTAAGCCCTTCGGCCTTGGACAAACTCCTGGATGCATAGGCGACCGGTTGCAATGTTCCCGATTCATTAGCTTGTCGTAACACACACCCGACCCCGTATGAAGACGCATCGCAAGCTAGCACTAAACGTTTACATGGGTTTTTCAGAACAAGCAGTTTGTTGGAACATAACAGATTTCTGGCTTTCTCAAAAGCAGCCTCTTGTGATTTCCTCTATACCCAGTTGTCTCCCTTGTGCAGTCGCACATGTAGCAGTTCTATCAAGGTGCTTAACCCGGGTAGGAAATTACTGAAATAGTTGAGGAGTCCCAAGAACGACCGCAGCTCCATCAGACCGCAGCTTCTATGGTCTCGGCGCATTCTTGATGGCCTCCGTCTTGGCGACAGTGGGTCTGATGCTGTCTGCCGCGATTCTTCTCCCAAAGAACTCGACCTCTGACGCCAGGAAAACACACTTCGAGCATTTCAACCTGAGACCCATGCGATCTAGCCAACTTAGAACCTCTTCCAGGTTCTGCAAGTGTTCGATGGTGTCCTGACCTGTGACCAGTATGTCGTCCTGGAAAACCGTGGTGCACGGAACCGACTTTAGCAGACTCTCCATGTTCCTTTGGAAAATTGCTGCTGCTGATCGAATCCCAAACTGGCATCGATTGTAGATGAACAGATCTTTGTGCGTGTTGATGCAGGTGAGGCCTTTCAACGATTCCTCCAGCTCCTGCGTCATGTAGGCCGAGGTCAGGTCCAACTAGTTGAACGTCTTTCCTCCAGCCAGGCTCGCAAATAGGCTGTCTGCCTTGGGTAGCGGATACTGGTCCTGTAGCGAAAAATGGTTAATCGTTACTTTATAGTCCCCACAAATTCTGACCGTACCGTTGCCTTTGAGAACTGGAGCAATCGGACTGGCCCACTCGTTGAACTCCACCGGCGCGATGATGCCTTCTCGCTGCAGCCTGTCCAGCTCAATTTCCACTTTCTCTCACATCATATATGGCAACATCCGTGCCTTGTGGTGGATGGGTTGTGAACTGGGAACCAAGTGGATCTGCACCTTCGCCCCCGAGAAACTTCCAATGTTAGACTCAAACAACGACTGGAACTTGTTCAGAACCTGGGCATATGAGGCATCGCCGACGGACGAGAACACTCGGATGCCATCCCAGTTCCAGCGGATTTTTCCCAGCCAGCTTCTGCCGAACAGTGTGAGGCCATCTCCTGGTACAATCCATAGTGGGAGTTCGTGCACTGCTCCATCACAGGAGACTTTTACTTCTTCGCTGCCAATAACAGGAATCAGCTCTTTGGTGTAAGTTCTTAGCTTGGTATGAATGGGGCTAAGCTTGGGCCTGTGTGCCTTGTTGCACCACAGCCTGTTGAAGGCCGTTTTCTCACGATAGACTGATTCGCACCCGTGTCCAGTTCCATGGATACTGGAATTCCATTTAGTTCAACTTTTAACGTGTTCGGTAGACATTTCGTGGTGAAGGTGTGCACCCTACATTTCCGCCTCCTCGGTTCGAGTCTCTAGTTCAGTCTGATCCACCATGGATCAATCTTCCTCTGCAACGTGGTGGTTTGCAAGGTTTGCAGCTCGTCTACACATTCGCTGGAGGTGTCCCATTGTTCCACAGCCTTTGCAAGCATAGTGTTTGAAGCAGCATTGATGGGCTCGATGATCACCTCTGCAGCGCCAACAAGATGTTAATTGCGTCACATTAATGATTGATGGCGGACTCTGGGTCATCTGAGATCGTGCAGCTGCCGGCGTGTACATTCTGCCATATGCATTCCTGCCTGAAAACGGCGTTACTTTGTGTACAGTACCAGCTGAAATCTCTTTATGCTGCAAAATTTGTTTGGTGTTATCGTTGGTGGACATAAATGCCTGGGCTATCGTTATGGCTTTGCTCAGATTCGGTGTTTCAACAGTTAATAACCCCATGGCCAATGCCAAGCACAAAAAAGTCTCTTAGCATTTGCTCCAGGAATCCATCGAATTCGCAATGTCCTGCAAGGCACTTCAGTTCGGCGACATAGCTCGCCACTTCCTGGCCTTCAGACCGTTGACACATGTAGACTCGACACTTTGTCATCAAAACGCTTTCCTTCAGATTTAGGTACTCCCAGACGAGCGTACACAATTCTTCAGAGGACTTGGTTGTTGGTTTCACCGGAGCTAGAAGATGCATCATGAGGCCATAGATTGTTGCCCCACAGACCGTAAGGAGGATCGCCCTTCGTTTGGCAGCGTTCTCGTCCCCTTCCAGTTCGTTGGCCACGAAGTATTGGTCAAGTCGCGCCACGAAGACCTCCCAATTGTCCCCTTCTGAGCATTTCTCCAGGATACCAACAGTTCTCTGCATTTTCGCGTGGTTGTTCGTTATCTCATCGCCAATTGTTCATCTCATAACAAAGTAATGTAACTGAGTACTGTAGACAGTGAGCAAGTGTGACCTTAGCTCCTTTATTTAAACTCCAGAGTGCTGGTACAGCATGGGAGACCTCCTTAGATACAGTGCTCCCAAGGGATGCTGTGATCCCTTGGGACTTCAACAGGTAAGCCCTCTGGTGGCGGTATTTTACAGGTTGCCTAGGGTTACATACATTACATGAAGTAACTTTTTTTGGTGGTTCATCTTTTATGTAACAAAAGTTCTGCAGCATCCATTTCACAGATACCTTCCAGCAGCTCTGACCACCACGAATTATTTGCGGCAGAAATGGAGGGTATAGTGCAGAGTGGTTAACCGTGCCCCTTGAACTGATTAAACTGTGATGGAGTGGCTTCTGAAAAGCCTTAAAGAAAACTCTTGTTTTTTGGGGAGGGAGGGAAATGCAGGTGCTGTTATTTATGAGGTAAATTTGAGGCAGTAGTCTTTAAGAACATATTTTCCTCTGTTTATTTCACCAAATCTGCCCAAAGTAAGCAATTTAGGAGAATTCATACTCCACTGGCAACAGACTGAAATGGCTGCCACAAAATAGCATTTATGTTCTGACAAAGATTGTCTTAGACCTCAGCTTACCCGCTCAAGCAGCAATACAGTTCTTTTTTATTTATTGGGATGCGGGCGTCCCTGGCAAGGCCAGCATTTATTGCCCATTCCTAATTGCCCTTGAGAAGGTGGTGGTGAGCCACCGTCTTGAACCGCCGCAATCCTTGTGGTGAAGTTACTCCGACTTGTTTCTGTGCTTTGGTACAACTGAGTGGCTTGCCAGGACATTTCAGAGGGCAGTTAAGAATTAACTGCATTGCTGTAGTTCTGGAGTCACATATAGGCCAGACCGGGTAAGGACGGCAGGTTTCCTTCCCTAAAGGACAATAGTGAACCAGGGAACAAAGGGGAAGGTCTGTGATAGGGTGGAAGGCAGGAGAAATTAAATGACAAAACGGGTGATTGTACAAAACAAAAGGAGATGGTAAAGGGACAAGTAAAGAAACAAAAGAGGGATCTGGAAGGGGTGTAAATGGGAATAGCAGAATCATCAACAGCTGCCATCTGAAAGAAAGGGGGGTGGGGGGCAGGGGGGCAGAGGTTATGGTCTGAATTTGTTGAATTCAGTGTTGAGTCCAGAAGGCTTTAAAGTGCCTAATCGAAAGATGAGGTGCAGTTCCTTGAGCTTACGTTAAGCTTTGTTGGAACAGTATAGGAGGTCGAGGACAGAGAGGTCAGAGTGGGAGTGGAGCGGAGAATTAAAGTGACAGGCAACTGCAAGCTCGGGGTCACCCTTATGGGCTGAACGGAGGAGTTCTGAAAAGCGGCCACCCAATCTGCCTTTGGTCTCCCCAATGTAAAGGAGATTGTATTGTGAGCAGCAAATTATAAGAAGTACAAGTAAATTGCTGCTTCACCTGGAAGGAATGTTTGGGTGTGAAGGAATCTAGCCCTGAGGGATCAAAGGGTACCGACCCTTGATAATCACTTTATAACTTCTTACAATAGACATATGTTGAAACAGCAGTCAGCTGAATAGACTAATTTGATCAAGGAATGCCTGCCGCATCAAGGGCTCTATTTCGCCACGATTGTGTGCCCTTACGGCTAAAGGGATCAAGGGGTATGGAGAGAAAGCGGGAAAGGGGTACTGAGGTGAAGGATCAGCCATGATCTTATTGAATGGTGGTGCAGGCTCGAAGGGCCGAATGGCCTACTCCTGCACCTATTTTCTATGTTTCTAGGTTTCTGTGTTTTTTGGCATCCAAACGTTTTTTGGTGTGAAATACTCACTTTTCAACTTTCGCCAACGCTTGGACATCGGCGCTGACCATATGCCGCAAGTTTAAACATTTTTGCCGCAGACATGAGTCAAAAGGGGATCGGGTGCCGTTTTTCTGGACTGACTCGATTTTGGCCATCCACGATTTTTTCAGCGTGGTGCACACTGTCCAAAAGTCCCACAAAAACAAAACACACGTTAACTTAAGGAATCAGTGTGGGGCACAAGAGGACAGGAGCAAGGCAATAAGAATACACGATAACATACCTTTTTTTTCACAGGGAACTCTTTTTGGAGCAAAGGAAGAAGATTTCTGGGCGGAAAGGACTGCTCCCCCCACTGCATTCCCGAGCCAAAAGGACTGCTCCCACCGGCTGGACCCACTGCATTCCCGAGCCAAAAGGACTGCTCCCCACCGGCTGGACCCACTGCATTCCTGAGCCAAAAGGACTGCTCCCCACCGGCTGGACCCACTGCATTCCCGAGCCAAAAGGACTGCTCCCCACCGGCTGGATCCACTGCAATCCCCGGGTGAAAGGACTGCTCCCCACCGGCTGGACCCACTGCAATCCCAGGGTGAAAGGACTGCTCCCCACCGGCTGGACCCACTGCAATCCCCGGGTGAAAGGACTGCTCCCCACCGGCTGGACCCACTGCAATCCCAGGGTGAAAGGACTGCTCCCCACCGGCTGGACCCACTGCAATCCCCGGGTGAAAGGACTGCTCCCCATCGGCTGGACCCACTGCAATCCCAGGGTGAAAGGACTGCTCCCCACCGGCTGGACCCACTGCAATCCCAGGGTGAAAGGACTGCACCCCACCGGCTGGACCCGCTGCAATCCCTGGGTGAAAGGACTGCACCCCACCGGTTGGACCCACTGCAATCCCAGGGTGAAAGGACTGCTCCCCACCGGCTGGACCCACTGCAATCCCCGGGTGAAAGGACTGCTCCCCACCGGCTGGACCCACTGCAATCCCCGGGTGAAAGGACTGCACTCCACCGGCTGGACCCGCTGCAATCCCTGGGTGAAAGGACTGCTCCCCACTGGCTGGACTCGCTGCAATCCCAGTGCCGCTCCCCCTGCAAGTTGAAGTTCGGAAGCCGGAGGGCCATTCGCGGGCACCAAAAATCCAACAAGTGGAAAATAGGGGCCCTTGTGCCTACTGCATAAACAAAGGGCACCTACCTTTCACCATCGCTTGATAACCTCACAATAGACATCTGTTGAATAACTTTGATTAGTTTGATCAACAAGAGCACTCACAGCTATGATCGAACAACCGGGAAGAACAGCTAGATAACCTCTCACCATAGATATATGTTGATACAGTGGTCAGTTGAATACAGCAGTCAGCTAAATCATGACTAACTTTGATTAATTTGATCAACAAGAGCGCTTGCAGCTAAAGTAAAAATACAACCGGGAAGAATAGTGTAAATATTGAGAGCTTTGATCAGATTTTTACATTCGCTAAGATTCACTGGAGCGTCTCTCGGCTATCAGCAAGGCAGAGACATCTTGGCAAGCTCTATAGTCTTCAACTACTCGGGGATTTAAGGTAAATGCAATCTTAATAATTGATGGACATCCTGCTTAAACAATTTTAAGAATTGTACGAAGAGACCGTATGAAATTTAGATTTAAAAGTTAGATTCGCTACTAGAAATAAGATTGTATTTTTTATCTTTTTTAAGAACTGTTAATGTTGCGATTGACTGTCTCATCAGCTTTAAGTTGCAGATTGGTTCCTTGATAAACCTCTGTATATTTTAGAATTGTCTCTCATGGTCTTCTGTATCGCAAACTAGTGAACCACATCTCTGGACCACATCTTTTGGTGAAGAGGTACATTACTGAGGACAGACCCCTGGACCCTTACAATAGCCGGGACATTATAATCTGGCTGGAACGTGCTAAAAAGTGCTATCTAGAGGATAGTACCATTCTCGTATTGTCCCTTTCCTTTAGGGAGAGATAGACCAGACCTTCAGACCCATTCTGTTGTGTCCTTACACACTACAACAAATCAACACGAGGCACATACTGGAGACAAGATCACTCTGTGACCTGTACCTTTATTCACAGGACCCAGAAGCGTGGGACCTCCCTTTATATACCTGGATGACCAGGTGAGGAGTGTCTCCCACAAGTTCACCCGCTGTGGTCAAGGTGTGCATTTCTCAGGTGTATACAGTGTACAGTGTTGTTACATGAAGGTTACAGTTATGTGAAGGTTACAAACGTGACATCACCCCCCCCCCCCCCCCCCGCCCCAACGTCTTTAGGTCAAAGATTGAGTCTTTCAGGCGGTCGATGCTCTCTCGTGGAGCGCCGCAGTTGGGGCTCTTGTGGCTGAGCCTTGGCATGCATCTTTGTCACCTGTGGTGATTCCGGCTCGTCCGGGCTGGCCGCAGGGATTGTGCTTGCTGCTGACGGTTCTTGTTGCTCGTTCTCTGGCAGTGGTGTGGGCAGCATCTCATGATGTTCCTCAGGTTCCTCAGTGTCCATGCTGAACCATTTTTTTTACTTGGTCCTAATGCTTGCGGCATATCTGCCCATTGTTGAGTCTGACTACTGTGACCCTATTCCCCTCTTTACCAATTACAGTTCCCTCGAGCCACTTGGGTCCCACAGCGTGATTAAGAACAAATACAGGGTCATCGATTTCTATCCATCTCCCCTTTGAGTTATGGTCATGGCACTCATTTTGGGACTGGCGTTTGCCCTCAACAAGACTGGATGAATGAGGGACAGCCGGGTTTTAAGTGTACGTTTCATGAGTTGTTCCACTGGCAGAACTCCTGTGAGCGAGTGCGGTCGGGACCTGTAGGCCAGCAGGAGGCACGATAAATGGTATTGAAGGGAGAGTTCTTGAATCCGGAGCATGCCTTGCTTTATGATTTGGACCACACGTTCCGCCTGGTCATTGGAAGCCGGCATGAACGGCGCTGTCCTGACATGGTTAATGCCATTACCCGACATAAACTCCTGGAATTCATAGCTCGTGAAACACGGGCCGTTGTCGCTAACTAGGATGTCCGGCAAGCCGTGGGTCGCAAAGATTCTCCACTGTGGTGGATGTCATGCATGAATTCAATATGATGCACTCGATCCATTTTGAGTACGCATCAACAACAATGAGGAACATTTTTCCCATGAACGGGCCCAAGTAGTCAACGTGAATACGTGACCATGGCTTGGTGGGCCAGGACCACAGGCTGAGCGGGGCCTCCCTGGGGGCATTGCCCAGCTGGGCACACGTCGTGCACCTGCAAACACAGTGTTCCAGGTCTGCATCAATTCCCAGCCACCATACATGTGACCGGGCAATGGCCTTCATTCACACAATGCCTGGCTGCTCGCTGTGGAGTTCCCTGATGAATGCTTCCCTTCCCTTCTGGGGCATGACTACTCGGCTGCCCCATAGTAGGCAGTCAGTTTGGATGGAGAGTTCATCCATCCGTCTGTGGAACGGTCTGACCTCTTCAGGGCATGCTCCGTGTGCGAGCACCCAATCCCCAGTCAGGACACATTTCTTAATCAGAGATAGGAGGGGATCTCTGTTTGTCCAGGTTTTGATCTGGTGGGCTGTGATGGGGGAGCCTGCACTGTCAAAGGCATCGACAGCCATGACCATCTCCGCACTTTGTTCCGCTGCCCCCTCAGTGGTGGCCAGTGGAAGCCTGCTGAGCACGTCAGCGCAATTTTCGGTGCCTGGCCGCTGCCGTATGGTGTAGTCATACGCAGCTAGCGTGAGAGGCCGTTGCTGTATGCGAGCTGAAGCATTGGCATTGACCACTTTGCTGTCAGATAACAGGGATGTTAATGGCTTGTGGTACATTTCTAACTCGAACCTTCTATCAAAAAGGTACTGGCGCATCCTTTTCACCCCGTAGACACATGTGAGTGCCTCCTTTTCAACCATCCCATACCCCCTTTCTGCTTGGGAGAGCGGCCTGGAGGCATAAGCCACAGGTTGGAGTTGGCCCTCATCATTACTCTGCTGCAACACGCACCCAACCCCATAGGATGATGCATCGCATGTCAAAACCAATTTCTTACAGGGGTTGTGCAGAGTCAACAGCTCATTGGAACAAAGCGCCCGATTGAAAGCCCATTCCTGATAGCCCCCCAAAACCAATCGCAACACTTATGCAGGAGCACGTGTAGTGACTCCAACAATGTACTTAAGTTTGGCAGAAAGTTCCCGAAATAGGTCATTAGTCCCAGAAATGAACGCAACTCCGATGTGTTGCCGGGCCAGGGCGCGCGATGGATCGCCTCCGTTTTGGATTCGGTAGGCCGGACCTCATCTGCGGCAACCCTCCTGCCCAAAAACTCGACCTCTGGGGCCAAAAGCACACACTTGGACTTCTTTAGTCGCAGGCCTACCCGGTCCAGTCGACGTAGCACCTCCTCCAGGTTGTGGAGATGTTCCTCGGTGTCTCGACCCGTGATAAGGATGTCGTCCTGAAATACGATTGTTCCGGGGATGGATTTGAGCAAGCTTTCCATGTTCCTCTGAAAGATAGCGGCTGCTGAACGAATGCCAAACAGACACCTGTTGTCGACAAACCCCCCCTTGTGCGTGGTGATGGTGGTCAGTAGCTTGGATTCTTCGGCCAGTTCCTGGGTCATGTAGGCTGAAGTGAGGTCCAACTTGATGAACAGCTTGCCGCCTGCGTGGCAAAATGATCCTCCGCTTTCGGGGGGTATTGGTCCTGAAGGGACACTCGGTTGATGGTGGCCTTGTAGTCGCCGCAGATCCTGACCGAGCCATCCGTTTTTAGAACAGGGACAATGGGGCTTGCCCAGTTGCTGAATTCAACGGACGAAATTATGCCCTCTCTTAGCAACCTGTCCAACTCACTCCCAATTTTCTCACGCATCACATACGGCACAGCTCTGACTTTGTGGTGCACTGGTGTGGCGTCCGGGGTGATGCGTATCACTACTTTGGTGCCTTTGAAAGTCCCGACGGCAGGTTGAAATAATGACTCGAACTTTTGTAGGACCTATGAGCATGAACTTCGCTCCACAGATGAAATGGCGTGCACATCCCCCCATTTCCAGTTCATCTCGGCTAGCCAGCTCCTCCCCAAAAGCGCAGGACCATTTCCCGGGACAATCCAGAGTGGCAGCCGGTCCTGAGATCCATTATGTGTGACCACCAACATTGCACTGCCTATCATTGGGATGATCTCTTTGGTGTACGTCCGTAATTGCGTGTCAATGCGTTCAAGTTTGGGTCTGCTAGCTCTGAGTGGCCATAGTTTCTCGAATTGTTGGACACTCATGAGTGACTGGCTGGCTCCTGTGTCCAGCTCCATGCATACCGGGATGCCATTTAACAGTACTCTCATCATCATAGGTGGCATTCTTGTGTATGAGCTATGGATGTTTGCCACCTGAACCCGCTGAACTTCAGTGTCCATTGCTGTGTCCCAGGTATACCCCTGCCTTGCAGACCCCTCTTGTGGTTCATCTGCTTCGTCAACCAGCCTCGCTGCGGGCTTCCTGTACATCCTGGCTAAATGTTCACTTAAGTTACACTTTCTTCAGATGAATTGTTGAAACCAGCAGGTCTTCGCAGCATGTTTGCCCCCGCACCTCCAGCATGAGCTGAGATTGTTGTGAGCAAAAGAGCTGTTACCAGGCATTCCTCTCTGATTGTCTCTTTAATTACTCTTGAGCACTCTGTTTGTGGGTATCAATGGTCCCATCCCAGGACGTATTGTCCCTTGTGATGGTATAAATGTCCGTTCAACCTACCATTGTCTATGTTGAGGACCCACTCTCGAGTCTGTTACTGCCTGGTTGGTGTTGAATTTCCCTTGCCTGCCTGTGGGGCTCTGAGTCGCGTTTACCATGTTAACTCCCTGCTCCATCGCCACGTTGGGAGCAGAGTTGCGCGCGTATATGATCTTGGTTTCCTCCTCCCCCGCCATGAAGGTTTGAGCCATCAACGCCGCTGCTTCCAAGGTCAAGTCCTTGGTCTCAATTAGCTTCCTAAAATTTCCGGCATGACCAATGCCCTCAATGAAGAAATCCCATAACATCTCCCCCCCCGCAGGCATCTGTGAACTTACAGAGACTGGCCAAGCGCCGAAGGTCCGCAACGAAGTCCGGTATGCTCTGCCCTTCCTGACATCGGTGCGTATAGAATCGGTGTTGGGCCATGTGTATACTACTCGCCAGTTTGAGGTGCTCACCGATCAGTTTGCTGAGCTCCTCGAAGGTCTTGTCCGCCGGCTTCTCGGGTGCGAGCAGGTCTTTCATCAGCGCGTACATCTTAGGTCCACAGCTGGTCAGTAGATCCACCCTCCGCTTGTCAGCCACTGCCGCTCCCAGCCAGTCCTTCATGACAAAGCTCTGCTGGAGCCTCTCAACAAAATCGTCCCAGTCCTCACCAACACAGTACCGCTCCTCCGTGCTGCCATTCTTATGAGTCGTTGATTCCCGTTTCTCGTCGCTAAATGTTGTGTCCTTACACACTACAGCAAATCAACAGGAAGCACAGACTGGTGACAAGGTCACTCTGTGACCTGTACCTTTAATCACAGGACCAAGAAGTGATGACCCTGCGTGGGACCTCCCTTTATATACCTGGATGACCAGGTGAGGAGTGTCTCCCACAAGTTCACCCCCTGTGGTCAAGGTGTGCATTTCTCAGGTGTATACAGTGTACAGTGTTGTTACATAAAGGTTACAGTTATGTGAAGGTTACAAACATGACACATTCAGTGTCTTTAGGATTTGGCTACCTCAACTTTAAGTTGAGAATGAACACCTGAGAAGTATGCCTGATCCAGGATAGTCCCAAAGGGGCTAGGATTGTCATTCACCACATGGGACCCTGGGCAGTGCGAAGGGAGGAGGTAAAAGGGCAGATGTTGCATCTCCTATGCTTGTATGGGTAGGTAAAGTGGGAAGGAGAGGGCGTGTTGGGGGTGATTGAGGAGTGGACCAGGGTGGCACGGAGGGAACAGTCTCTTCGGAATGCTGAAAGAGGAGGGGAAGATGTGTTTGGTGGTGGGATCACGCTGGAGGTGGCATAAATGGCAGAGGATGATCTGTTGAATGTGGTGGGGTGTAAGGTGAGGATAAGGGGAATGCTATCATGGTTCTGGGAGGAAGGGGAAGGGGTGAGAGCAGAAATGGAACCAACATGATCGAGGACCCTGTCAACCACGGTAGAAGGGAATCCTTGTTTGAGGAAAAAGGAAGACTTATTGCAAGCATTAGTATACAAGGTGGCATGATCAGAACTGACGCGGTGGAGACGGAGAAACTGGGAGAATGGAATAGAGTCCTTGCAGAAAGCAGGATGGGTAAAGTGTAGTCAAGGTAGATGTGGGATTTAGTGGGCTTTTTGTGGATTTTGGTCTATACCCTAGCCCCAGAAATAGAGATAGAGAAGTCGAGGAAGGGAAAGGAAGAGTCGGAGATGGATCATGTGAAGGTGAGGCAAGGGTGAAAATTGAAAGCAAATATAAGGACTCTATTCCATTTCCCCAGTTTCTCCGTCTCCGCCGTGTCATGTATTTAACTGTCATTGTAACCCATTTATAAACTGACTAGTTGTACACTGTGAGAACATTGACCACTAGGTGGTGAACTTGTGGGAGACACTCCTAACCTGGTCTTTCAGGTACAAAAGGGGAAGCTCCACCCACCTTCATCACTACAGTGCTGGAATAAAAGTTGCTGGTCACAGAGTGACCTTCTCTCAAGCATGGGCCTCGTGTGCATTTGTACTGTATAGTAAGGACAGTTCACGCCGCATTTGTTCTGACGATGCCGTATTCTGAGGTGGTGCAGTCTGCAGCCGGGCCTTCGAGTGTCAGAGCTGCTCCAGGTCATCCTGCAAGGCCATCTGCAGTCTTCCCCATGGAAACTCAGCAACCTCCCACCAGCCACTTTGAAGGAGCACTAGGACAGGAAAGGGCACCCAAATGACAGGCACTAAGGGATTGCACAAGGGTGATTAGTTCATATCATTATTGTAAATATATGTGAATTGATTTTTGATAGTTATTAATTTTGTTTGTAAACTTTTGTGGTGTCTCTGATTTGAGCTTTCTGCTCAGGAGGACGCTGTGATATTCCGTGAGAGAGGGATGGTATGATCACCTGGAACACAGATTTTAGTACATGTCAGCTGTGGCCCAGTTGGTAGCACCCTCGCCAATGAATCAGAAGGCTGTGGGTTCAAGTTTTGTGCCAGAGATTTGAGCACAAACATCTAGGCTGACACTCCAGTGTAGTACTGAGGGAATGCTGTACTGTCAGAGGTGTCACCTTTTGGATGAGACATTAAACCAAGGTCCCATCCGTTCACTCAGGTGGATACAAAAGTTCCAATGGCACTATTTTGAAAAAGACTAGGGGAATTATCCTAGCCAATATTTATCCCTAAAGCAACATCATAAAAACAGATTATCTGGTCGTTATCAAGTTGCTGTTTGTGGGAGCTTGCTGTGCATGAAATGGCTGCCGTGTTTTCTACATTACAACAGTGGCTACAATTCAAAAGTACTTCATTGGCTGAAAACTGCTTTGGGCCATCCGAAGGTTGTGAAAGGTACTATATAAATGCAATTCTTTAGCTTTTCTTCTTTGCTGGGGATGTGGTGAGCAACGTGGATCTGGGGTTTCATTCATTGGAATCGGAGTCTGATGAGCTTTTAATGGACAGCCTGCCCTGGTGGAGGATTGGCTGCTTGCCTCCTCCCTCCTTCCTCATGCTCTTCCTCTTGTTCTTGCTCCACTTCCTCTTCCTCCTACTGCTCCTCCTCTCCCTCGTCTTCCTCCTGAGGTGGTGCCAAAATCCCTGCTGGCAAGGGCTACGCCCTCATGAGGCTAAGTTGTGAAGCATGCAGTAGACCACCATGAAATGGGATACCCACTTTGGTGTGTACTGGAGGGCTTCTCCAGAGTGGTCAAGGCAGCGGAACCATTGCTTCAGTAGCCCAATGGTCTGCTCAATGATGTTCCTGGTGGAAGCATGGCTCACTATATGAGTGTTGGACATGTGTGTTGGGGTACAGTGGGTCGTCATGAGCCAGGTGTAGAGCTGATAGCCCAAGTCTCTGAGTAGCCACCCTCTAATTTGCTGTGCAGATTGCTGGCACACCTATCTGACGCAGGATTGAGGCATCATGACTGCTGCCAAGATAGTGAGCATTGACCATCAGAAAACACTGGGTGTGGTCGCACACCAACTGCACATTAAGTGAGTGGTAGCCTTTGTGGTTATGGAAGATCTCAGGCTTGTTATACGGTGCCCACAAAGCCACGTGCAGTCGATAGTGCCCTGTGCCAATGGGAAAGTCTGCTATCCTGGCAAAGCCACATGCGCACTCATCCTGCTTCTCCTGCTCAGAGAGAAGACAACATAGTCCCTTCTCTTTGTGGAGAGAGCCTCAGCAATGGTTGGCGAACTGAAATATTAGCTATGTCTCCTGCTGTACATGGGAAGAATCCGCTGGTGAAGAAATTGAGGGCCACAGTAATCTTGATTGCCACTGTGAGTGCCGTGTTCGTCCTGATCTCAGGCCACAGATCTTGTTGCAGGATGTGGCAGCCTGCACAGTGTTCAGTGCCATTCGCAACTCCTCAGGTAATGGAGCAGTTCATGCACGCAAAAACAAGTGACAGGCAATAACTATCTCCAACAAGTGAGAGTCTAACCACCGCCCCTTGACATTCAATGATATTACCATCAACAAATCCCCCACAATCAACATCCTGGGGGTTACCATTGACCAGAAACTTAACTGGACCAGCAACAAAAATACTGTGGCAAGAGTAGGACAGAGGCTAGGTATTCTGTGGTGAGTGTCTCATCTCCTGACTTCCCAAAGCCTTTCCACCATCTACAAGGCACAAGTCAAGAGTGTGATGGAATACCCTCCACTTGCCTGGATGAGTGCAGCTCCAACAAGAAGCACTCAAGAAGCTTGACACCATCCAGGACAAAGCAGCCCGCTTGATTGGCACCTTAAACATTCACTCCCTCCATCACCGACGTACTGTGGCTGCAGTGTGTACAAAATGCTCTGCAGCAACTCGCAAAGGCTTCTTCGGCAGCACCTCCCAAACCTGCGACCTCTAGCACCTAGAAGGACAAGGGCAGTAGGCGCATGGAAACCACCTCCATATTCCCGTCCAAGTCACACACCATCCTGACTTGGAACTATATCGCCGTTGCTTCATCGTCACTTAGTTAAAATCCTGGAACTCCCTAACAGCACTGTGAGTGTACCTTCACCACACGGACTGCAGTGGTTCAAGAAGGTGGCTCACCAACTTCTCAAGGGCAATTACGATTGGGAAATAGAACACCCACATCCCATGAACGAATAAAAAAAAAATTAAAAGCTATATGAGCACTTCCGTGGTGAAGCATAGCTGTAAGACATTGCTCCTTGCTTAATGGATCTAAGTGAAGTGCTCTTGGAAGGCCCGAGGTTGGTTAGGCCTCCTGTTGAGGGCCATCCTGCCCTTCATCCTCTTCGCTCTGCATGCATCTTCTCCCCTTCTTCGTTGCCTCCACTCCCTCTCCTGAAGATATTCAAGCATGAGGGGGACTGCCTGCAGAGCCCCATGACTATGATCAAGTGTTGTAAGCAGAAGTCTTTAAATAATAATTAAGGCATTCTCCACTTGCAACAACTGCTAGATGTTCCCTGTTATCTTAGAGACTTGAAAGAAGTTAATAAAGCTGCTGGAGTTGCACAAAGTTGCATCGAGCCAATCAAACTGCAGAAACATGTCAGTTGCAAGTTCTTGCTGATGGTCACTTTAAATATGGCTGCCAGGGTCTCCTTCCTGCTTGTCAATGCCTGCTCAGCTCGTCACTCCTAAGGCGTGCTTGTAAGTTGAATGGCGAACTCCAAACTCGCAAATCAGGTGTCAAGTGAGCATTGCACACTCACTGACGTCATGATCTGCATCATTTCCATGATTTTACAGATCACTGATATCAACAGCACTGCCGGCCATCTGAAAAGGGCAACCGCTACGGGACCCACCGGCAGCTGGCGGAAAAGCGCTTGCCGCCATTTTTTTCACCCAAATCTGGTGGTAACAGGTGGCATTAAACCCCCAAATTTCTAGGCCTGCATGTACGATTGCTTTAGTGTTGTCACTAGTGCTTTGAATTCCACTCTGCAAATTAATTAAGGCAAAGTCAGAACATTAGCAGGTTAACCACATTGTAAAAACATTTCCACTGACAGCAATTCCACAATAGAAATATGACATGAATGACAGACTGAAATTTATTTGTGTTTTTATTTTTTAAATCAGTATTTGATGTTACATGCATTACAATGATGCTAAAACCAAGCTCTCCAAATATCAAAAACTTAAAAGAAGTTATCAATTATGCTTTTCTTAGTTTTCTCCCTTGGCTTACCATGCACCATCCCTGGTCAAGGTGCCTTATCGAAAGTTTCTAATCCTCTTGATTTCCTAATGCATCGGGCAGTGCTACTTTCTGGGTAAGACATGTCATTCTCATGGATTCTCTCTGCTGAGCAGCCTAAATGGATTGTAACTGTTACCACGTAAGAACAATGACCGTCTTGTAAAATTAGATATTAATTAGCACATTTATCAATTTTTTTTAATCCTCAGAGGTGTTGAATGTCTAAATTTATTTAGTAGTCATCTTTGTTGTGAGTTTGATATGGGGGAATTTAAAAGTCAAACAGTGGCTCTGAAGTGGCTAGAAAATGTGAACTGTCCCCTCTCCATTTCTTTGGGTTGTTATAGCACATTGCATTGGAGGCTGTCAGTGAAATTGAAAGTAACAGGCTGGATTTGATTCCTGTGAGGAATGAATGTGACAGTAAGATTGTAGAACATCATCAGGTTCAAATAAAACCTACATATATTGTTTTCAGCAATGTTTCATCCTAGTACTCCACGCAACCCTCGAGAAGAAACCCGACTCTAGGTTGATTGGACAGCAAGTTAACAGGCCTGCTGATGGAAAGGTAGAACAAAGTTGATCGCCTATGGCAGACTCAGTAATCCAAAACCTGAGCAAAGTAAGTCCAAGATGTTGTTGATGTCTGATCAGCTCTTCTGAGTCATCGATGGGACCTGGAGTACAAAACCCTTCACTGATAACGTTATCACTAATAGGAGCATAATGAGTAGGATTGTCCTTGCAAGTAACAGGAAGCTCACATGTGTTCTATGATCATAGCTGCTCAGTTTTACCTCTTTATATGCCAAGCATCCCCTGTTTATATTTGGGGAGTCTCTAATTCTGGGCTCTGGCTTCAGTAAGTGGAGTATGTCCCTAGAGAGAGCGAGAGAAAGAGAGATTGCATACTCCATTTGCGGCAAACTGAACCCTTATCTGGATTTCTCATTTAATAATAATAATGATAACTTTTATTTATATAGTGCCTTTAATAAAGTAAAATGTCCCAAGGCGCTTCACAACAATGTTACGGACAAACATATAAATTTGACACCGAGCCACAGAAGAAATTAAGGCAGATGATCAAAAGCTTGTTTAATGAGGCAGTCTTAAAGGAGGAAAGAGAGGTAGAGAGGGGTAGAGGTTTAGGGAGGGTGTTCCAGAGCTTAGGACCCAAACAGATGAGGCACGTCCATCGATGGTTGAGCAGTTATAATGAGGGATGTTCAAGAGGCCAGAATTTGAGGAGCGGAGACATCTTGTGGTATTGTGAGGCTGAAAAGATTACAGAGATAAGGAGGGGCAAGACCATGGGATGATTTGTAAACAAGGATGAGAACTTTGAAAGTGAGGCATTGTTTAATTGTTGTCAATGTAGGTCAGAAAGCACAGTGGTGATGGGTGATCTTGACTTGGTGCGGGAGATGTTTGGAGACTTGCAAACATAAGATGTGTGCCAAACACTCGGTTGACCAAAAATAAGTGATGGGTTTTTAGAGGTTTTGCAAGGGGAAGAAAAACATCTGTGAAATCAACTTGGTTTGATTCACAACCACAGTACAACCCAATGGAAGAACCAAGAATACAATTGCAAATATAATCTTGTAACAAGTAGGTTGCCTGTAAGTAACTTAGGATATCACTGAATTACATGTTAGTTCCAGTCCTATAAATGTAAACTCAACAATATTTTCTATTTTCTCTTCCATCCCTTAAACCTAATGCATGGACAGAGGGAGATCACAATGTGGGAGACATTACAGTTCAGCTCAGTGGTATGCAGGGACCATTGACATGACACAGCTTTGTTTGGAGGAAATGAAGAACTCCAGGAATATTCCAACTGGGATTACTTCAGCCAAGACAAACTTATTGTCTTTATTATTTCCTCTGCAAATGTTCATGTTTACTCGTGAATTCTGACCTATCTTGTCACTGCATTAATATAAGCAAACATGCATGGACTTTCTGATTTGATATGTTTTCCAAAGAACCAAATTTTGGCTGCTACACTAGACTGGACATAAGGAATGTTGATGTCACTTACTATCAGTTGTAACAAACAAGCAGTTGTATGTTAAAATAAAACATAAAACTGGAAAACTGCAAAAGTTAGAAATATGAAATAAAAATGGAACCGCCCTGGAAATACACAGCTGATCAGTCAGCATTTTACAAAGAGAAAAATAATAGTTTTTTCCCTTTATGAAGAACAATGCAGATTATGGGCCGGTATAATAAAAATGTTTAAAATTATGAAAGAATAGTAAAGGGTAGACAGACGCAGACAATTTCCAGTAGCTGAGGAGTCAAGAACGACAGGCCATAGGTATAAGATTAAACATAAAAGATTAGAACAAAGGGCAGAAGAAACTTCTTCACACAAAGAGTTGCGAGGCTGTGAAATTCACTTCAGGGTCAGTGGTTGAGGCAGAAACTATATAAACATTCATGATTAGATAGATAGGTGGATAAAGGAAAGGAGGTTAAATAGATTTAGGAACAGGGTGGATAAATGCAATTATAATTATTTGCTTATATGAAGAGTAAACAGCATGATGGACTGGTTGGACCAAATGGCTTATTCCCGTGTTGTAACTTCCACATATTTCTATCTAGTTTGACTTGCTGTGTATTTTCAACATTTTCTGTTTTTATTCCAGTGCTTCATACCAGGCACGACTGAGTTCTGCCAGAGTTGGGAATTTCCTCACAACTACTCCCACTCTGCCAACGGAACTTCATTGGAAGTGCAGTGGAAACGCTATTTATGCAATTAACTGGGGTTTCTGCTGCACCTCGAGCAAAGTTACTCAATAGACACTCAATTTGTTGCCAAGAAAGATTATTAAACTACTTGAACCTGAATCGGTTCAAGTAGTTTTCATTAGAATTTGTACATTCTGCTGAGTTAGAAAATAAAACAAAATCCAATTGGTAATATTGTACCTTGCCTAATTAAGGCACTTTTGTGGTGACTGAATTGAAATGAATCTAATTGATTATGCAAAATGATATGTTTGAGAGCTGGTTGACATTTGTTGAGTTTGACAGTGTTCACACTGGCACAGCAATGAGACACATATTTTATATTTGGTATATAGTTATACGTTCAGGTTTCATGCAGATAACTTTAAAAAAGGAGGGAATTGGAAGCAATTTGCAATACTGGAATTATGTGTAATACTTAAATCAGAATTGTGCTTCGATCAGACATACTTTTATCAGAAGATACCTATATCTAATCCAACTGCATTGATTTTGAAAGATTTGTTGCTGAGTGTAGAGAATGTATAAACTAATGCAGCTCAGGTGCTTCTGTAAGTGTACATCTTAGGACTCACCTTTTTAAGATATTGTGGTATATGTAGGCACCTTTAGTAATGACTCCACGAGGCAGGGTATGATACTTAAACTGTGTAGACCTGCAGTCCTTTATTTGCAACTCTTGAGTGAGGACAACAAGCTGTGAGTTCCTTTTTATACTGGGTTACCTGCAGTGTGCAGGTAACCCTTAGGTCTCCAGCAACAGCACCCTCTGGTGTACAGATAATGTGTGTACAGTGTAAGGGTACATTCAGTGTTGCATAACAGTGTTACAGACATCACACAGTAAACAGGCATGCATACACAACAACACTCCCCCTTAAGCATTTTTCATATCCTTATTGTCATGACCAGGGGAGGTGACCAGTGGTGGGCTATGGGAGGTTGTGGTGAGGGTTGTGTGGTTGCCAGGTGTGACCCCTGTGCTTGAGGCTGGCCTCGTACATTTCCCCTCCCTCACACACAGACCAAGTGGGTGTCACTGTTGTGGGATCCCTCATGGGGGGGAGCCATGGCAGCAATGGGTGGTGTGTATACACTGTAGTTGTGGGCAGGGGCACAAGACTGGGTGGGCTCCTTGTCCACCAATTGGGATGAGGGTCAGATCATCCCAGGGTTTGCCAGGGAAACTGGAGGATATTGGCCTCATGTTCCTGGTGTTGGCTCTGGTGGCCAGGGGCTGTAGGGCTGGTCTGGTGCAGGTTGTCATTGGTGGTGGCTGAGCTGCCCATTGACCACTGTCCCTGTAGTGGGTGTACTCCCACTGGCTGTGTGTGTGTCCTGCAAGGGGCATCACATTCTCTATCATTATTGTTAAGCATAATAAACTTGTTCTTAACCTTACTGACACCTGCATTCATCTCATTAGTCACATTAGTTAAACCAGCATCACAATTCATGGTTACATTGCATACCTTTTCATACTTGCACCCTTTAATTGCATCTTTAGCTTTAAAGTCTGTGTACTCAAATAGTTGAAACTTCCTCTTTAAATTTTTTTGGTTACCGGTCTCCTTTAAGGGAGCCTTCAAATTCGATTGGCCGCCCGGTGTCACGTGATGCTCCTCCAATGCTCCTCTTGGTATGGCCATGGCCATTTTGATTTTAGGTTCTGCTGCTTGTGGTGTGACAGCCATTTTCTGGCCCTGCTGCAGGTAGGCTGTGGTGGTCTTTTCTTCCACAGGTTCGATCCTGGATGTTGGGAATCCATTTCTTTCATTGATGTTCACCTCTTGGAGTCCTGCCTTGGCCTGGAAAGTGGAGTTTGGATCCTTGGCCCTGGAGATTTCACCGTGGTGCTGTGGAGTCATTGCTGCGCCATCGAGCTGGACAGTGGAACCTCCAGATGCAGCGATGGATCCATGTTCGAGGTCGATTGCCGGAGCCTGGAGGCCTGGGAGCAGCTTCGCTTGGACAGGATGCAGTTGTGGGCGATTAGCGGGATTCATCCAAAGTTCTTCAAAGGTCATTTGGCTCATCGCAGACTAGCTCACCCCTGTGTCGCCCTCCATAGAAACTGGGACCCCGTTACTTTCATCATCCATGGAGAACTTTCAGTGGAGCAGGTATGAGTTCCATACTCTTCTTCCAAGGGTTGAGCAACTTCACCTTCATCTGTGTCAGAGCCCCGGTGATCAGCCAACTCATCAGAGATGTGTTGAGTAAAGCTTTTTCTGCACATCCTTTGAAGATGCCTTTTCCCTTTGCATGCATAGTCTTTGTAGCGGCACTGGTAGGCCCTGTGGTTTCCTCCACAGTACCAGCATGGGGCTAGCCGGTTTGCCCCATGTGGCGGACTCAGGGTTGCGGGACTCGGGGCAGTGTTTCTGCCCTTAGAAGTATCAATGTGGTGCACTGCTCTCATCGGTTTAGAGTCCCTTAGTGCTTCATTTGGGTGGTCGCCAAAGTCGCACGGTGCAGCCAGTTTCCTTGAGTGTTCCAATCTTTCTACAAAAGCATCCCAATCTTCCCCATCAGTAAATTGCTGAAAGATGCTGAGATTCAACATGCTGAGCTTGTGGTTCGTGACCTCGTATTCCCGTTGCCAGTTGTGGTATATGTAGGCACCTTTAGTAATGACTCCACGAGGCAGGGTATGATACTTAAACTGTGTAGACCTGTAGTCCTTTATTTGCAGCTCCTGAGTGAGCACAACAAGCTGTGAGTTCCTTTTTATACTGGGTTACCTGCAGTGTGCAGGTAACCCTTAGGTCTCCAGCAACAGCACCCTCTGGTGTACAGGTAAGGTGTGTACAGTGTAAGGGTACATTCAGTGTTGCATAACAGTGTTACAGACATCACACAGTAAACAGGCGTGCATACACAACAGATATTATCCATGTTGTCGGGAGATCGCAATTGCTTCTTTCAGTGTTGTTGAGTGTGAGTGTCTATAGACAAGAAATGACTTAGTAAAATTAGTGAAGAAAGCTTAACCCATTCAATCGACAGTTCTTTGTCTGCTTTGTTAAGTAAGTCATTAACCCATTAAAAATAAAAGTATTTCTCCAGCGATTTGAGGTGTCTACTGCATATAGTCCACTTCTCTGAGCCATACAGGGGGGCGGGTATCACTGCAGCCCTGTAGACCATGAGCTTGGTGCCAGATTTGAGGGCTTGATCTTCAAAAACTCTCTTCCTCAGGCGACTGAAGGCTGCGCTGGCACACTGGAGGTAGTGTTGAACCTCGTCGACGATGTCTGCCCTTGCTGATAATAGGCCCCCAAAGTATTTGTTATGTATGTATGTAGACCTTATGCAAATATAAGATTTGCCACTAGGGGGCACAGCTGTGGGAAACCTAAGAGTCACCTGTGCACCCTTGGGCAAGCAGGTATAAAAGGTGATTCACCATGCTGCTTCCTCATTCTGGAATCTGAATAAAGAGACCAAGGTCACAACAGTTTGAGCTTGTGATATAGTCCTGTGAATTTATTCTGGCAACAATTTGGCGCCGAATAACGGATGATGAACCTTCACGCGGTAATGGCTGCTGTTGGTATTCTTGAGAGATTTGTTGAGGGTGATGATTGGGAAGCTTTTGTTGAGCGCCTCGACCAGTACTTCGTGGCCAACGAATAAGACAAGGCTGAGACGGCGACCAAGTGCGGGGCGATTCTCCTCACCATATATGGGTCATCAGTATATGGCCTCCTTAAAAGTTTGCTGGCACCGGTCAAAATAACAGACAAATCTTATGCAGAGCTGTGTACGCTGGCTAATGAACATCTCAAGCCAAAGGAGAGCATCCTGATGGCTAGGTACTGCTTTTACATACACCGTCGCTCCAAAAGCCAGAATGTTGCGAGTTTTGTTGCCGACCTAAGATGCAGTGCAGTGCGACTTTTCAGGATCCTTGGGGGAAATGTTGCGGGACTTTTTCTTGCTTGGAATTGGCCACGAGGTCATCCTTCGCAAACTGCTGTCTGCCGAATCCCTAGATCTGAGCAAGGCCATCACCATAGCCCAAGTCTTCATATCCACGAGCGATAACACGAAACAGATATCTTCACAGAATCGAAGCTCACCAGTGAGCACCGTGCACACAATAATGTTTTCAGCAGGCAGAACGGCACAGGGCAGGGCCCACCTGATTGCAGAGGCCAGACCTAGGCCTCGAGTGACTCAGAGTCCACCGTCAGCGTGAATGCGTATCCATTAGCACCATGTTGGCGCTGCGGGGGCAGCCATAGAGCTCGTCAGTGTAGATTCAAGCCCTATGTGTGCAAGGGCTGTGGAACATTGGGGCACCTCCAGCAAATGTGCAAACGATCTCTGACTCGCCACGTGGCAGAGTCAGGAGAGGACGACCGATCCAGCGAGGATCACGATGAACGAGCAGGAGAGGCAACTGAACCTGAGGATAAAGAGGAAGTATATGGGATATACACCTTCACCACCAAAAGCCCTTCGATAATGTTAAAAGTTGAACTTAACAGCACTCCAGTCTCCATGGAACTAGACACTGGGGCGAGTCATGAGCCAGAAGGCATTCGAGGGGCTGTGGGGTGACGAAGCACAACAACCCAAGCTGATCCCGATTCAGGCGAAGCTGCGCACCCACACCAAGGAACTGATACCAGTTATTAGTAGTGCAGACATAAGAGTATCCCATGAGGGAGCAGTGCATGATTTACCACTGTGGATTCTTTCAGGTGATGGGCCAATGCTGCTTGGCAGGAGGTAGATGGGGAGGATTCGATGGAACTGGGAGGACCTCTCCATACCTTCTCCGGTGAACGAGGCCTTCCTTTCCCAAAGGCCGAGCAAACCCCCACCTCCAGCTGAACCAGGTATCGAAGTGCAGATCCATTTGCAGAACCCGGAGGCACAGGCCGCTCATCACAACCACAAGGAGGTAAAGTTCAACCGAGCAGTGGTACAGGTGCGGTACCTACCACCCGAAGCCGATGACCCTTTCGCGACGATGGAAGAGGCTCCAGGTCGACCATGCAGAGTGGGACTCTGGCCGAAACAATCTGAATTCACCTTCCCGACGCCAGAGGCAAAATAGCTGGGGAGAAGATCACGGCAGTCGGCATCACGGACTTGGACGAGAGGGCGCCCAGACCACGGGATGAGAAGGCGTCCAGACCATGGGACGAGAAGGCGTCCAGACCATGGGATGAGAAGGCGTCCAGACCATGGGACGAGAAGGCGTCCAGACCACGGGATGAATGTGCGTCCAGACCACGGGATGAGAGTTTGTCCAGGCCATGGGACCAGAGAGCGTCCAGACCACGGGATGAATGTGCTTCCAGACCACGGGATGAGAGTTTGTCCAGACCATGGGACCAGAGAGCGTCCAGACTAAGGGATGAATGTGCGTCCAGGCCACGGGACGAGAGTTTGTCCAGGCCATGGGACCAGAGAGCGTCCAGACCAAGGGACGAGAGAGCGTCCAGAGCACGGAAGGTCGCCGCACCGGAACGGAGGAATGTGTCGCCCAGCAAGGAAGACGACTGGCTTTGGGGCAAAGGTAAAGGGGTGGCCGCTGTGAAGGCCAGGAGCCCACTATGCTCAAATAAATTTTGTGCACCATGTAACCCTTGCGAGCGGTCTTTCGCGGCCAATGATGTACCATTATATGGGGTCGGGGGTACCTTACAAGAAGCCAAAGTAGTGGGCGAACACCAACCGGTCGTATTTGTATCTGACAAAGTACTTGTAACAAGTGATGTTGTATCACACGGGGTCGGGTGTGTTGTACAGCAAGTTAAAGTAGCGGGCAAACCCCAACCAGTTGTATATGTATCTAACAAAGTATTCGTAGCAAGTGAGATGTTACCGCACGGGGTTGGGAGTGTTGTGCAGCAAGCAAAAGTAGTGGGTGAGCCCCAAACGATTGAACATGTATCAAATAAGTCAAAAAAAGCAGCAGCCTGTGTTCACAGGACTAAAGAGACGTACCAATGAGTGTCCCAAAATGTGCTTGAGTCAGACAAGCTGCTCATCCCACAAACTTGGGAGAGCAGAGGCACCATTATTGATGTGTTGTTTCGGGAATGTCCAACACTGTCTGTGCACTGTAACATGATCCGCCATGGGCCAGGCACAGAGAGTGGCACCTACGCTCTCAGTTGGCCACCATTGCCCACCCCTGCGGTGGAAACAGCGCAGCCTGCAGATGCACTCATGGTCGTGGATAGTGCTAGAAAACGAGGGGTCAACTGTAACGGCTCCCCAGCTTAGGACCTGGACCAGCCTGAATCCCATGTTACCGCCTGCCAAAGGTGAACTGCTAGACGGGATGTGGCAACCTATCCGCCAAAGAGACGATAGACCCATCCCAACATTGCAAAGCAAGGCAGAGCGGGTACACACAGTCGATGGCCCGGGGCCCCCATACTATGCCCCAATGTCCACGGGGACCACTAGGCCTCCCGCCACTACCGAAAGTCCCAAGGCCATTGTGGCTATCCTGGGCTTGCCAGACCTCAGGGTCAGCACCCAAATCACTAAACCGAGCACCATGAGTGTCACGGTAGACTCCCCACAGACCCGGCTATCCTGGGTGTTACGCAATCACCAGACAGAATCACTAACCGAGCCTTCCGTATGCCATCTGCAGAGAATGCACCATAAGTGCACGGCCCCTCCAAGCGACAGCAGAATAATTGAAGTAGACCATGTTCAGAGCCCCAGTCGGGCCACTAGCACCGCATTAGCCAAGGGGTGGAATGGAGTGCATGTGATGAAAACGGAACGTTTGATTGTGAAACCATGAACCAGGATAACGAGTAAACAGTTGGACAAGACCGAACTGCGCAGTAGCAGATAACCAGGAACCACTGTGAAAGGACCTGGCCCCCAGCGACCCACTAACACGATCAACTTCGCCGTCAACCACGAGGATGAACCCACCATGTAAGGACTTCAACCCAGGCGATCGACCCGGGGGCGCCAGATCGCCTCAACTTGCAAATAACTTGCACAATAAGACTTTGGGGGAGGAGTGATGTTATGTATGTATGTAGACCTGACCCAAATGTAAGACTTGCCACTAGGGGGCACACCTGTGGGAGACCTAAGAGTCACCTGTGCACCCTGGGGCAAGCAGGTATAAAAGATGACTCACCATGCTGCTTCCTCACTCGAGAGTCTGAATAAAGAGACCAAGGTCACAACAGTTTGAGCTTGCGATATAGTCCTGTGAATTTATTCTGAACACAACAGTATGGAAAGTGGTCCACGTTTCTAGGGCCGTGCCGTAGATCTTGATTACTGGGGGGGCAGTCCAGTGTGGCGGGGTCAGGTTGATGGAGGACCTTTGTCTTACGGATGTTTAGTGTAAGGCCCATGCTTTCGTACGCCTCAATGAAGATGTTGACTGTGAGTTCAGTCAGTGAATGTAATGTGTCTCTACTTATCTGTAGAATAACCCAAGAGGCCTAGTGCTGTGCTTGAACTGCTGTGACCTTAGACTCTTTATTGTCTGCAGAGTGCCTTCACCGTGTGCTGCCCAGCCTTTTATACAGCTTCTGCTTGGGCCTCCCACAGTTGCACCCTCTCGTGGTACCAGCATAGTATGTACACAGAGAATACATATATGACAACATTCCCCCCCCAAAGTCTTTGATGCGAGTTAGTTACAGGTTGAGGCGATCCGGAACTCTGCACTCCCTAGTTGATCATCTTGAGTGTCACTTCTGGCATGGGTGAGTTGCTCGGGCCGCTGCTGTCTTGCAGTGCTGTTGGTCTGACTGGACTGTTGGAGATGGTGGGATCATCCTCGTAGTTGGCAGCTAGGTCTGTTGCTGTGTAGGTGGATTGCTGAAGGTGAGGTCCTCTTCCAGTAGTTCCTGGTTACCTGTAAATCGCAATTTGGTCTGGTCCAAATGCTTTCTGCACATTTGTCCATTAAGCAATTTGACAACAAACACTCAATTCCGCTCCTTGGCTGAAACAGTGCCAGCGACCCATTTGGGGCCATGCCCATGATTCAGCACAAACACCAGGTAATTTACAGTGATGTCGCATGATACAGCTGCGTGATCATGTTACATGTTTTGCCGATAACGCCTGGTTTCCATTTGATCGTTGAGGTCAGGGTGGGCTAAGGAGAGCCTGGTTTTGAGTGCACGTTTCATTAGTAACTCCGCAGGGGTGAGTAAGCGAGTGGGGACGCACGACTCCAAATCCGAGTCAATGCCAGGCCACCAGACATGGGACCTGGCGATAGCCTTCATCATGACTATGCCTGGGTGGGCACTGTGTAGGTCGAGTATGAAGGTTATCCCACCTTTTTTTGGCAGGACAACACGGTCGCCCCATAAGAGGCAATCCGATTGGATGGACATTTCATCTTTACGATGGTGAAACGGCTTTATCTCGTCTTGCATTTCTCTTGGGACCGCTGATCAGCCCCTATTGAGGATGCAACTTTTTACAAGAGATAACACAGGGTCCTGGTTGGTCCAGGTCCTGATCTGGCGGGCAGTTACGGGTGACTCTTCGCTTTCGAAGATGTCCATGACCAGGCACAGGTCTGTGGGCTGCGCCATTTCCACCCCGGTGGTGGGCAACGATAGCCGGCTGAGGACATCGGAATAGTTCTCAGTGCCTGGCCTGTGGCAGATCATATAATCGTAGGCTAACAGTGTTAGTGCCCATCTTTGCATTCGCGATGAAGCATTGGTGTTTATCCCTTTGCTTTCCGAAAACAGTGCGATTAGGGGCTTGTGGTCGGTTTCTAACTCGAACCTGAGTCCGAACAAATACTGGTGCTTTTTTTCTACCCCATGGACACAGGCCAAAGCCTCCTTCTCGACCATACTGTAGGCTCCTTCAGCCTTGGATAGACTTCTAGACGCATATGCAACTGGTTGGAGTTTGCCCGCTACATTTGCTTGCTGTTAAACACACCCGACACCGTATGACGACGCGTCACATGCTAAAACTAGACATTTACCTGAGTCATACAATACAAGCAACTTGTTCAAACATAGCAAGTTTCTGGCCTTTTTGAAGGCGGTCTCTTGATTTTGACCCCAAAGCCAGTCTTCTCCCTTGCATAGCAACTTGTGCAATGGTTCGAGCAAGGTGCTCAACCCTGGAAGAAAGTTACCGAAATAATTGAGGAGTCCCAGGAACGAGCGCAGCTCCGTTACATTTTGTGGTCTGGGTGCATTCTTGATGGCCTCTGTCTTCGAGTCCGTGGGCCTGATGCTGTCTGCTGCAATCTTCCTCCCTAGGAATTCTACCTCTGGGGCCAGGAAGACACAATTGGATCGTTTCACCCGGAGTCCGACTCTGTTGAGTCGATTTAAAACCTCTTGCAGGTTGTACAGTGTTGGTGGTGTCGCGACCAGTGATTAGTATGTCATCCTGAAAAACAACGGTGCATGGAACCGATTTCACAGACTCTCCATGTTCCTTTGGAAGATGGCTGCAGCCGGACGGATCCCGAACGGGCACCTGTGAATCAAAAACAGTCCCTTGTGTGTGTTAATGCACGTTAATCTTTTTGACGACTCAGCCAGCTCCTCGGTCATGTAAGCGGATGTTCAATCCTGCTTGGTGAACATAGAAACATTGAAACATAGAAGATAGGTGCAGGAGTAGGCCATTCAGCCCTTCGAGCCTACACCATCATTCAATAAGATCATGGCTGATCAGTTCCTCAGTAACCCTTTCCTGCTTTCTCTCCATACCCCTTGATCCCTTTAGCCGTAAGGGCCATATCTAACTCCCACTTGAATATATCCAATGAACTAGCATCAACAACTCTCTGCAGCAGGGAATTCCACAGGTTAACAACTCTCTGAGTGAAGAAGTTTCTCTTCATCTCAGTGCTAAATGGCTTACCCCTTATCCTAAGACTGTGTCCCCAAGTTCTGGACTTCCACAACATCGGGAACATTCTACCCGCATCTAACCTGTCCCGTCCCATCAGAATCTTATATGTTTCTATGAGATCCCCTCTCATCCTTCTAAACTCCAATGTATAAAGGCCCAGTTGATCCAGTCTCTCCTCATATGTCAGTCCAGCCATCCCGGGAATCAGTCTGGTGAATCTTCGCTGCACTCCCTCAATAGCAAGACCATCCTTCCTCAGATTAGGAGATCAAAACTGAACACAGTATTCCAGGTGAGGCCTCACCAAGGCCCTGCACAACTGCAGGAAGACCTCCCTGCTCCTATACTCAAATCCTCTAGCTATGAAGGCCAACATGCCATTTGCTTTCTTCACCGCTTGCTTTACCTGTATGCCAACTTTCAATGACTGATGAACCATGACACCCAGGTCTCGTTACACCTCCCCTTTTCCAAATCTGCCGCCATTCAGATAATATTCTGTCTTCACGTTTTTGCCCCCAAAGTGGATAACCTCACATTTATCCACATTATACTGAATCTGCCATGCATTTGCCCACTCATCTAACCTGTCCAAGTCAACCTGCAGCCTCTTAGCGTCCCCCTCACAGCTCACACCACTACCCAGTTTAGTAACTTGGAGATATTACACTCAATTCCATCATCTAAATCATTGATGTATATTGTAAAGAGCTGGGGTCCCAGCACTGAGTCCTGCGGCACGCCACTAGTCACTGCCTGCCATTCTGAAAAGGACCCGTTTATCCCAACTCTCTGCGTTCTGTCTGCCAACCAGTTCTCTATCCACGTCAGTATATTACCCCCAATACCATGTGCTTTGATTTTGCACACCAATCTCTTGTGTGGGAACTTGTCAAAAGCATTTTGAAAGTCCAAATACACCACATTCACTGGTTCTCCCTTGTCCACTCTACTACTTACATCCTCAAAAAATTCCAGAAGATTTGTCAAGCATGATTTCCCCTTTCATAAATCCATGCTGACTTGGACCGATCCTATCACTGCTTTCCAAATGCGCTGCTATTTCATCCTTAATAATTGATTCCAACATTTTCCCAACTACTGATGTCAGGCTAACTGATCTATAGTTACGCGCTTTCTCTCTCCCTCCCTTTTTAAAAAGTGGTGTTACATTAGCTACCCTCCAGTCCATAGGAACTGATCCAGAGTCGATAGACTGTTGGAAAATGATCACCAATGCACCACTATTTCTAGGGCCACTTCCTTAAGTACTCTGGGATGCAGACTATCAGGCCCCGGGGATTTATCGGCCTTCAATCCCATCATTTCCCTGATACAATTTCCCACCTAATAAGGATATCCTTCAGTTCCTCCTTCTCACTACACCCACTATCCCCTCGTACATTCAGAAGGTTATGCGTGTCTTCCTTTGTGAAGACAGGACCAAAGTATTGGTTCAATTGGTCTGCCATTTCTTTGTTCTCCATTATAAATTCACCTGAATCCGACTGCAAGGAACCTACATTTGTCTTCACTAATCTTTTTCTCTTCACATATCTATAGAAGCTTTTGCAGTCATTTTTTATGTTCCCGGCAAGCTTCTTCTCGTACTCTATTTTCCCCCTCTTAATTAAACTCTTTGTCCTCCTCTGCTGAATTCTAACTTTCTCCCAGTCCTCAGGTTTGCTGCTTTTACTGGCCAATTTATATGCCTCTTCCTTGGATTTAACACTATCCTTAATTTTCCTTGTTAGCTACGGTTGAGCCACCTTCCCCGTTTTATTTTTACTCCAGGCAGGGATGTACAATTGTTTGTCATTGCCTATCCACTGTCAACCCTTTAAGTATCATTTGCCAGTCTATTCTAGCCAATTCACGCCTCAAAGCATCGAAGTTACCTTTCTTAAGTTCAGGACCCTTGTTTCTGAATTAACTGTGTCACTCTCTATCTTAATAAAGAATTCTACAATATTATAGTCACTCTTCCCCAAGAGGCCTCGCACAACAAGATTGCTAATTAGTCCTTTCTCATTAGACATCACCCAGTCTATGATGGCCAGCTCCCTCGTTGGTTCCTTGACATATTGGTCTAGAAAACCATCCCTAATACACTCCAGGAAATCCTCCTCCACCGCATTAGCCCAATCAATATGTAGATTAAAGAATGCCTTTCCTCCTGCTAATGTCGCAAAGAGAACATCGGCTTTGGGTAGCGGGTAGCGGGTACTGGTCCTGTAATGAAACTCGGTTGATCATTCCCTTGCAGTCGCTGCAGATTCTGACCGTGCCATCGCTCTTTAGTACCAGAACAATTGGGCTGGCCCACTCGTTGAATTCGACTGGTGATATGATTCCCTCGTGTTGAAGTCTGTCCAATTCGATCTCCACTTTCTCCCTCATCATGTAAGGGACCACTTCAGCCTTGTGATGAACAGGCCATGCCTTGGGGACCAAGTGGATCTGCACTTTGGCGCCTTTGAAGTTGCCGATGCCTGGTTCAAATAGGATGGGAACTTGCTCAGCACTTGAGCACAGGAAGCATTGTCCACTGAAGATAGTGCTTTGACATCTTCCCAGTTCCATCGAATCTTCCTTTTCCAGCTTCTGCCAAGCAGAATGGCCCGTCGCCTGGTACAACCCACAGTGGCAATTCGTGTATCTCTCCATCATAGGATACTTTTATGTTCACACTGCCGATAATTGTGATCAGTTCCTTGGTGTAAGTGCGCAGCTTTGTCTGAACCGGGCTCAGCTTGGGTCTTTGTTCTTTGTTGCCCCACAGCCTCTCAAATGCCTTCTGGCTCATAAGTAACTGATTTGCCCCCGTGTCCAACTCCATGGAAACAGGAATGCCATTTTTCTTAACTTTCATCATCATGGGGGACATTTGGTAGTGAAGGTGTGCACCCCGTGCACTGCTTCCTCGGGCTGAGTCACCTCTCTAGCTTGTACTTTATGATCCCTGCTGGATTGGAAACATCCTGCCGACTCCTCTGCCACGTTTTGAGTTGCAGTTCTTCTGCACATTCACTGTGGGTGGCCCTTTTGGCCGCAGCCTTTGCACACACAGTGTCTGAATCGACACACATGGGCCCACTGGTTACCCCAGCAATGCCAGTATGTTAAACGATTCACATTTACACCCCTTGGCGGACTCTGAGTCGGACTAATTTTTTGATCAACAATTATTTTCTGCACAGTACTTGCCAGTGAGTTTTGATTCTGGGAGAATCTCAACATTGAGGTTGTGAATGCCTGGCTTAAGGTGATGGTCCACTTCACGTCCCGTCCCGTTGCGAAAACGTCCGCAACACATTGTTGAGGAGTTCGCCAAATTCGCACCGTTCCGCGAGCCTTCGTAGGTCTGCGACATATTCCACTAAATCCTGGCCCTCGGTGCGGCGGTGTGTGTAGAAGCGATACCTGGCCAGCGAAACCCGAGTAAAGGCTTCACCCTCGGTAAACTTTTCTAAACTACCAACGGCAGCCATCTCTGCATGTAAGTCCGTGATCTGTACTTGTCGCCAGTTAATGTGTCTCTACTTATCTGTAGAATAACCCCACGAGGCCTAGTGCTGTGCTTGAACTGCTGTGACTTTAGTCTCTTTATTGTAACTGCAGAGTGGCTTCACCGTGTGGTGACCAGCCTTTTATACAGCTCCTGCCTGGGCCTCCCACAGTTGCACCCAGTGCCTTCACCCTAGTGGTACCAGCATAATATATGCACAGAGTATACATATATGACAGAATGTGCACACACGCAAGCGTCTTCGCGTACTGTAGCTCGATGACAGAGGATGGGATGGTCTTGGATCTAGCCTGGAGACGACGAAGTTTGAACAGGTTCCCACTGGTTCTGTAGTTTAGTTCCACTCCAGCGGGGAGCTTGTTGAGTGTGAAGTGGAGCATGCAGCGAGGAAGATTGAGAAGAGGGTTGTCTCAAACCTCAAATCGCTGGAGAAATACCACCAACAATGTCTCTGCAAGATCCTGCAAATCCCCATGGAGGACAAACGCACCGACCTCAGTATTCTCGATTCGGCCAACATCCCCATCATCAAAACACTAAACACATTCGGTCAGCTTCGTTGGACGGGCCACATTGTTCACATGCCTGACACAAGACTCCCAAAGCAAGCGCTCTACTCGGAACTCCTACACAGCAAGTGAGCCCCAGGTGGGCAGAGGAAACGTTTCAAGGACACCTTCAAAGGCTCCTTGATAAAGTGCAACATCCCCACCGACATCTGGGAGTTCCTGGTCAAAGACTGCCCTAAGTGGAGAAGAGCATCCGGGAAGGCGCTGAGCACCTCGAGTCTCGTCACCAAGAACATGCAGAAAACAAGCGCAGGCAGCGGAAGGAGCGTGCGGCAAACCAGACTCCCCACCCACCCTTCCTTCAATGACTGTCTGTCCCACCTATGACAGAGACTTTAATTCCCATATTGGACTGTTCAGTCACCTAAGAACACACTTTTAGAGTGGAAGCAAGTCTTCCTCGATTTCGGGGGACTGTCTATGATGATGATGATGATGATAAACATTTAAAAAACAGTCCCTCTGTTCAAGCAGAGGAATGTTAAAAGAAACTGTTGAGCAGTTGCCCATTAATATTGTCAACAGTAATTTCTAGCTTTAAATTTTAAATTATTTTGTGTCCTTCTCCTTTCTTTGGGTTTACTGCATCACTAGGCATTACTGGTCAGAGGCAACATAAAAATATGTACCTGGGCTCCGCAATGATGTTGCAGGTTTATCCAGAGCAGCTGAGCGAAAGTTACAGTCTGTGCTACATTAGCTGACCTAAAAATTGGTATCACCACTTCTGAGTTTGGGATGGGAAAAATTCGAGAGTATTCCCCTTCTGCTTGCAACCCATTGATCTCTGATGCAAGTGTGAGTTTTTGGATGTCAGGGAACAACAGGACCAGGCTCCTCCAGGTCAAATAGCCTTCCAACACACTGTCAAGCTTTATACATGAACAATTACTCCTTGAACAAGATAAGGGAGTGTAGCCACTGTTTGTGGAACTGTATGTCAACAATGAGAAATGCCTACATAGAAGAAAAGATTGGAAAAGAAATGACAAAAATAAAAACTAAAAACATGTCTCTTTAATTGTAACAAATTTGAAACCCATTATACATGGTGACCAGTTGGTGCAGTAGATTAAATGCAAGGGGATACTTTAATATTCTGCAGGGCTGGCTGAGAGCCTTGCCCATTGGCAGTGCGTACTGGACATTTGGGTATGTACTGTCTGCAGTGCAGAAGCATAAATTTACATTGACTGTCCTTTCACCTCTCGGACCTGAATTTGAGCCCAGCCCAGATTGGGCAATCTGAAAGTAGTTTATGGTGTCATGCACTGCTGCACAAAACAGGCACTGATTTGGCAATCTAATTCAGAAAGGCTGCAAGGATGACTAATGCAGAAAGTGCCTTTCTGAGCTTGGAGTGAAGATGCACTGTTGAAGTAAAGGCCCGGAATTTGCGGTCGGGATGATGGTGAACTGGCAGCATTCCACCTTCGAAACTGACCGCAACTTTGGGATTTGGCGCTTGCGCCGGCACATGTGGAAATCGCAAAGTTGTGGACTGACAATGACAGCTACGAAACTGGCTGGGCTGTGCCCAACCCCTCCTCCCACCCCCACCGAGCCGGCAATCAGTGAATTCTTGTAAATCATTGAAACTGCTGAAAACTTCATCTCTTCGACAATAGGTACGCTATTAAATGCACCACTAAAGGTTAGACCCAAAGGGATTAACTGTAACTAGGATTTTAACAGCATTTTGACTGCTGAACAAATGTCAAGAGCCTGAAAAACTAGTTTTAATTCTGTGCAGTGTGAAATTTGTCCATTTTAATAAAAATTAGAATTTTTAAGAAACTTTTCAAAAAATGTTTTTTTAAGTCTGTCCATCTTTATTTCAGATTTGCCTTGACCCTATGTGAGAGCCCCAATCTTTCTTTTATCTCTCTAACTATTTTTAAAGTTAGAATTTTATGAGCTTACTCACTTCCTTGTTTGCTGGCTGTGAAAATTCTGCCTTTTGATTGGCTGATTAGACAGCCTGTTGCCATCATAGCAGTTTGAACAAGAGAATCCGTACTACAGTCAATTCAATTGAATTGAAGGTCAGAAAACCCAAACTTCCCAACAGTGGGATTGTGAGATCCTTGTGCAGAACGTACTTCTGGGCCAGCAGCGAACATCTTCTCTTTGCTGCTGACTGCAAATTCCGAGCCACTATAGAAGGCTCTCTGCACCTAAAGCATGTTTAATGCTGACACAGCATGCAAAAAATGGAAAGTAGGCATTCCCCAGGATGAACTCAGAAATTCTCCAGTAAATGAACAAATAGATAAATAAATAAAACATCACATAGCATTTTTCTATCTTAATCAAGGCGCAGTGAATTAGGAGGCTTCGCTTCACCAAGGAGGTGGTCATAGAACAGTTAATATCTGTGCCTGTCGTTCGTGTTCTTTTACCTACTCCAGTGCTCCAACACAACTCTTCCCCAATGGCTGCAACAGAACGACATCAATCAGCAATGGACCTAGAAGACCCGGATGTAGACTGCACCACCTCGACATGGGCGACAACAGTCTGGGCTGGCTGGCTGACAGGCAGCAGCAAGGGCACTGGCAGAGTGGCAGTGGTGGGAGTAGGAATACTGACATCCTGAGAGAGGACAGCAGGTTATTGCTCCACAGACCCACTGCTACACCCCTGGGCGGTGCCTCAGCATTTCTAGCAATCTGTTGGAGGACAGATTGCTGGACTGTTGTGACATTCTGCAAGCCCTTTTCAACACTCGAAAACCCAGCAATGATGGCAGCAGTTTGAACTTGTGTGGCAGCAAGCTGAGCCTGCTGGAGAACCGTCTGCAGTTCCGATGCAGCACTGAGCGTTGAGTCACTTACACCTGCACTGCAATGGAAATTGCAACATCACCCATCACATGCAGCAACATGGCTGGGTCTACAAGGTACTCCTGAAGTTGTCAATTATTTCCATCCTGAAAAACATGGGCTCCAAGCTCTGCACAAGGCCCTGTCCAATGTTGGAATTGGACTCCTCCATGCTCCTTGACATTGACAAGAGGCCCTCTGGAAGGCTTGCCATTGCACCTAGCATTTCCGTGTGCATACCCATCACCTTTCTTCTGAAGGCCAGCATATCAAAGTCATCATCTGAATTGTGTGTGGGAGAACTCATGTGCGAACGTGCCCTCTGGAGAGCTGGCCCCCGAGCTACCCTTTTCCCCTGGCCTTGCTCAGCTCACGTACCCAGCGCCTCACCTTGTGCAGATCCCACCTCTATGCTACACTCTAAATTCCGTGCAGTGCCATTTTTTGAGCTGGAGTCTGCAAGTGTCAGATGCAGAGACGGTGTGTCTTCTTCTTCTCCTCTGTCACTCTCCTCCACAACAGCAGGACAGGCTGTGCTGCTGGCACCTCGTGGGTATCTGAAAGCAGAAAGGCACAAGATTCAGCTTGTGGTGAGGGGAGAGGGGGAGCAAGATAACCATGCATTCACCATCACCAGCTTGTAAGTGAGAAGTGATGATGGGATGAAGGAAAAGTGGGATGTGAGAAGGAGGATTGGGAATGACGATACCATCATTATCAGTAACAGCTTAAACGTCTCCTGTTGCCACGGCCTCCGTGACTGCCCCTCCAATAACATCAAGCACCGATTCCTCCAGATTGCTGAGGTTCTGTATTGTGGCTTGGCTGCCTCCCTCATGCTGCTGCTCCCTTATGTCTGTGCATCATTTTTGTGTCCGTGAGTGTAGGGCAATGTGTTTGGGTGATGTGCCTGCCATAGTTGAATAGCTGTCAATGTGTGCAAGGTGTGAGATGTGGGTGTAAGTGTTGCAGCAGTGGTAAGGTTTTGAGGGTGAGTGAAGCCATGATTGTGAGTTGTCAGTGGTCATAGGTAGAGATTATTGGTGGGTGAGTGATGGGGGTGTGGAGCATTGAGCAGTGTGTGAGACTTGTGGTGCAGATGGTGCGATATGATATTTACTGAAGCCTTCACTCATCTTGGCCAGCCTTGTGAGGTCATTAAACTCTTTTCAGCACTGGATCCACGTCCTTGGGACCACACCGACAGAGTTAGCTATCTTCTCCTAGGGCCTTCTGCAAGTGGCCTTGGATGGCTTCCTGCCACCCTGTGGACACATTATAGCACGCCTTCTTTGAACAACCGTGACCAAAACCTCCAGTACAGTATCCGAGAACCTTCGTGCTTGCTCCTTAGGTTTCTGAGCCATGCCTTCAGCCAAACTGACAATGAGATGTTGCTGCAACAAAACACCTCCCCTTTAAGTAGTGCGGAGAGCCTAGGGCAAACATTACTGACCATTAGACTGCACCCGATATTGCCCTGCTGCCCCTGTTGAGTGTTAAGCCAATAAACAGCTCATTTATCGCTGAGATCAGAGCTCCAATCATTATAATGAGCAAGCAGCATGAATTTTGGGAGCTGCCTGGACCACTTTCACCATGCGCAGGCAAATAGCGCTGGTCCTTGACACTGCCCGTTTTCGGGCCTGATCCAATTTCTAGGCTTGGGTGCCTGCCCAATATAAAGAAAGATCTCAAAATCTATTATTCATTGGGGCCGAAATTCACTTGTGCAAGAAAACTGGCGCACCTATGAGTTTTTACCTGTTTTTACCACAGGGATCCATGATGCGGCCCTATGATCGATTTTCAGGACTTTTCAAAGTCCCAACGGAAGTCGGTCATAGTGGGGGCGGGGGATCGACAGGAAGGCAGGCTGAAGGGCTGAATTTGGGTCGGAACCGGGACTCCGCTGCTGTCAATCAGCGGTGGAGCAGTGATGTCACAGCGCATGTGCGTCACCACGCTCTCTACCCTCCATTAAAGGGGAGAGAATCCGTCATTTTATATCTTTGGCCACTGGGCCACCAGGGAGAGTTTTGGCTGGGCCAGCGGCCTGGCAGCCAAGAGGAGGTGCCAGGCTGCCTGTTGGTGGTCCGGCCGAACCCGTGGGCACTATCTAGCTGGCCGATTGGGAAGTTGACCGGCAAAAATAAATCCATGGTGACCACGGCAGTAGGCGCTCCCCTTGAAGGGCCGCCGCGTTGCCGGGCTGCACACACCCTGGATAAGGTGCAATGACTGAAAAATCTGTCCAGGGCACCGCGCGGCGGGGCATCAATTTCTTTCCTTGAGTTTCGGTGCATTTTTCAGGTGAGGAAAAGCGGCGGTGCGCATTCTGATGATGCGTTTGCAGCGGTCATCAGCATCAGGGCAGAATCGGGCCCAGGAAGTGGGGGTAAGATGGAGTGTCTGCAGCTGTCCATCATCAGCGCCGCTTGACTTCATCACACTGCCGCGTCACAATGTTTTTCCCCTTCAGTTAGAGGGGATTCATTCATTTTAATCAGGTCCACTGGGCCACCAGGGAGGGTTTTGGCTGGGCCAATGACCTGGCACCCAAGAGAGGGTGCCAGGCTGTCTGTTGATGGTCTGGCCAAACCCAGGGGTATAACTGTCGGGCCGACCTGGCAACCGGCTGACAAAAAATAATAACATGGTGGCTGCTGCAGTGCGCCTGCCCTTTAAAGGCGGCCATGCCGTCATTTCACACAGAGTGCACCGACAGCAAAAGCTATCGGGGGCTCCGGCTGGTGGCGGGGCTGCTCTTGTGAGGCAATTCCGTGAGGGGGGGGTCCCGCCAGACGGTAACGAGTCAGCGCGTGCACGCCACGGTGGGAAAATGGGCAGAACGGTCCCGGACATCGCTCCTCTCCTGAGGAAGGGCAATTTCTAAAATAGTGGCCCCTCCATGGAGAGTCAGCAGCCACTTTCCGAAGCTCAGAGTCCTTATCAAATGGGCAGTTTCGGCCCTGATTTCTTCTTAACTCAATCACAAAATATACTTTTGGACAACTTTTTCTCATCAGTCATTCATTAAACAAACATCACCAGTTAACAAATGACAACAGTTGAACCAGAAAACAGCATTAATATAAATACTGAACCAGTTTCTAGGAAGGAACCTATAGATGGGAGGGAGATCCAACCAGGGGAGGTCCTTACATCATGGACCAGAAAGTGACATTTGTAAACATTTGAATCACAAGGTTAAATTGGAGACTTTTGTTCCCTCCACCACATCTCCCATTTTCTATACTCCATATGTTGAAAAAAAAATAGTAAGGTGAAGCACTGCGACAGAGGACACATACTATTACAGCTGTGTTATTTGGCCTGAAGTCACATAGCATTTTGTTAGCCCAGTGCTTGGCTGCAGTGGAACAACAAAGTAAGCTGTATTGACGGAGTGCAAATCAAAAGAGTCTGATCAACCCCCATCTGGAATGTTGTGTGCAGTCCTGGTGGTCCCATCATAGAGAGGATATTATTACAGCAGCAATAACATTTTGCACATTTACCATTTTCAGGAAGGATTTTCGGAATTACAGATATAAGTGTGTAACAGTAAGGGTTCTTGTGCTGAGCTAAAAAAGCAGCTCCAACATTTTGCTCAAAGTGTTGGTCTTCCAGTACAATGGAACATGGATTTATGTCCTGCGCTATCCCAGTCTTGGTCATGCCATTGACGGAAGAACTGAAGGGAGTCAAGGATTGAAGGGAAAATTGGAAATCACCTCTCCTCAAGCCAATATTATGGGCTTGAAATTCGGGTCGGAGGCTTCCTTCAGACGAACAGCTCCGACCCAAGAATTTTTAATGAAATTACCTGGTGGTCCCGAAGGTGCCTGCAATTCCTGTGCAAGGCCTTCTCTTCCCGCGCTTTGGAGCGTGCTCCCGTCCTCCAGGTTCGCACGAAGAAGGTGGAGTCACGTGTGACTGGACAACCAGTCAAGGTACAGTATTCTCATTGATAGCAATGAGAACTTTGTATCTCCACATTCTTATTGCTATCAGTAAGAAAAAAAACGCACATTAAATACAACATAAAAATTAAAAAAGCACCTCACATAATTAAAATTAATTGAAATTAAAGTTAATTAAATATTTAAAAAAAAACATATTTTTGGGATTTTTTAAAAAAGTGTTTTAACAGGATTTAAAATAAACTTACCTTAGTGGACAGAGTTTTTAATGTAAAAATGTGTACTTAAATTTTATTTTGATATGTTTTAAAACTCTTGCACTGGCAAAAGTAGGCTATGTGCCAGGCGCAAGAGTTATAAGGACATTCGTTGGGCAAGAGTTGAGCAAATAGCCCAATCTCGCCCACGCAAATGTCCTGGCTGCGGGGATGCGGGAGATCTGTCAAGCCAAAACTTGACAGATCGGAAAAGCCAGTTTTTGGCAGATGTGCATTGCACGCCGAAAACCGGCTTTTGCAGGGCCTCACTGGGTTCATACGTATTCCGTACAGACCCGGCAAGGCCGAAATTTTAGCCCCTATAACCTGACTGGGTTCTGGGTAAAGCATTAGCATTGGCCCAGATCTTGCTGAAAAAAATAACAGTGCATGAATAATGCACAAGGTTATTAATGTCCAAATTGGCCAGCAACTAGTGATGAGGCAGAGACAACTATGTGAATTGCAAATCGCCACAAGTTGCTGGCAGGGTTGCGCCACTCCGCCATTAGCCTTGCAAAAATGGCATCTTGAATTTTAACCTCCCCATGATTTTTGTGAAGTTGCTCCATTTGCACATTATTTGCCCATTAAACTCACCACAGAATGTTATTCTAGTAATTAACAGCATCAGTTCAATTTTTATGACATGTGAATTGTTAATGACTGCCAATTAAACTTTTTTACCAGAAAGTGAACAAGTATAAGTGTGGAGTCTCATTCCTTCAGGTGGTGAATTGTTGTAGGAGATTTTTAAAATGTCAAATTTAAGGGGGCGAAATTGCCCCATGCCCCATGCCCCATTTGGAGGCAGTAACTTCCCGGGGCTGGGACATTTATTGCCCAGCCCGGAAGTTCTGTCCCGGGCACGGAATTCGGCCCTTCTGCCCCTCAACGGAGGCGGAGCGCTATCAAATGCGCTCCGCATCCATGGAGGGGCACTCCCAGGGTGGTAGAGTGGTGCTGAATCCAGCACTGTGCTCCAGAGCCCAGAACCCCGCCAACAACGTCAGCGCCACATGGATGCTCCATGTAGCGCTGATGCGGCAAAATGCCCCTCCCCTTCAATTAAAGGGCAGGTTTTCTGCACGCTCTGCAGGCCCTTTGGCGACCACCACTGGGCCACCAGGGATGCCCAGGCCAACAGCCCGGCACCCATAATGGAACGGTCGAAGCGAGGATCTCCATTGTCGGGCCGACAAAAGAGTTGGCTGACAGAAAAATATGGCGGGCTCACGATGCAAACAGCCTCCTCTTTAAGAGGTGCCTGGCGGTGAATATCTGCCAGCTTCGCGGGTCATGACATTTGCGACCCGCACCATCCCCCGCGGGTCGCAAATCGCGGGGCGCGGCACTAATGGCACACCACCCCCAAACCTCCGCGGCAATATCTCTGGAAGCGCTATCGACCCCTTCCCTGGATGAAAACCTCATTGCGCCCCATTAGCGCCCCCTGGTGGGGATAATGGGGCTATAAAATAGGGCAATTTCGTCCTCTAAATATTTTAGAAACATTTTCTTACTTTTCCTTTCTTTCTCTTTTTTCTCTATACCTGATTTGACACTGAATTCACACAATCAGCCTCCTTCTCAGTCCTTCCTCTGTTTAATTTTCAATACTTTAATTTCATTGGTTGAGGAGATCGAGGGCTAAATATTTGATTGTGTAGCGCCCATTGTTCGGGTGCTACAGGTGCCATTTTGCTTAAAAAATGGTGTCCAAGCAGCGCGCACAGGCTTTTGCTACCTGCGCTGGACGGTATTTTGGTGACGGCATTGCCAGTGGCTGTAAAGGTAACTGTGACCTTGAACTTCTTCGCATTGGGATCCTTCCAGGCCAGTGCAGGCAACATTTGTAGCATCTCCCAGTTTGCCGTTCACTCCTGCATAAGGGAGATGAGTGAGGCTCTGTATGCTAAGAACATAAGAAATAGGAGCAGGAGTAGGCCTTACGGCCCCTCGAGCCTACTCCGCCATTTAATATGATCATGGCTGATACGATTAAGGACTCAGGTCCACTTCCCTGTCCTCTCTCCATAACCTCCCCTTATTCCCTTATCGTTTAAGAAACTGCCTATTTCTGTCTTAAATTTATTCAATGTCCCAGCTTCCACAGCATTCTGAGGCAGCAAATTCCACCTTCTGAGAGAAAACATTTCTCCTCATCTCAGTTTTAAATGGGCGGCCCCTTATTCTAAGATTATGCCCTCTTGTTCTAGTCTCTCCCATCAGTGGAAACATCCTCTCTGCATCCATCTTGTCACGCCCCCTCATAATCTTATACGTTTCGATAAGATCACCTCTCACTCTTCTGAATTCCAACGAGTAGAGACCCAACCTACACAACCTTTCCTCATAAGACAACCCCCTCATCTCCAGAATCAACTTAGTGAACCTTCTCTGAACTGCCTCCAAAGCAAGCATATCTTTTCGTAAATATGGAAACCAAAGTATTCCAGATGTGGCCTCACCAATACCCTGTATAACTGTAGCAAGGCTTCCCTGCTTTTATACTCCATCCCCTTTGCAATAAAGGCCAATATTCCATTGGCCTTCCTGATCACTTGCTGTACCTGCATACTATCCTTTTGTGTTTCATGCACAAGTATCTCCAGGTCCCGTTGTACTGCAATCTTTCTCCATTTAAATAATAACTTGCTCTTTGATTTTTTTCTGCCAAAGTTAATGACCTCACACTTTCCAACATTATACTCCATCTGCCAAATTTCACTTAGCTTTGGTATGTCCTTTTGCAGATTTTTTGTGTCTTCCTCACACATTGCTTTTCCTCCCTGAATACATTTCATTCTCTGTTGCCAGAAAGAAGCAGGCAGAGCGAGTACACGGCCTTGCAGGATAGCAGCTTCCCCATGGTACAGGGTGCCATTGACTATGCTCGTGTCACTTTGCCGCCATCACATCGCGACTCAGAGATGTACTGCAACTGGAAGGGATTCCACTCCCTCAATGTCCAGTTAGTGTGTGACCATACTCAGTGCATCATATAGATCGATGCTCGATGTGCTGGCAGCAGTCATTATGCCTTCCTTCATTCTGTGGCAGCTTGATGTACCATTAGCATTTGAGCCACCAAAACAAACCAGACGGTGGATACTAGGTGACAAGGGCTATCCACTGACCACCTGACTTCTGACACTGGTGCACAACCCATGCACGTGGGCAGGATGCATATAATGAAAGCCAACCTGCTACATGGAACCTGACAGAGCAGACCATTGTCATCCTTAAACAATGCTTCAGCTGCCTGGACCGCTCTAGAGGAGCCCTGCAGTACTTACCAGAATGCATCCCAAGATTCGTCATGGTCTGCTGCATGTTCCACAACCTCACCATCATGAGGGCACAGCCCTTGCCACCAGGTATATGACGACCAGCTGAGGAGGAAGAGGAGGAGGAGGAGGAAGGGTGGATGAAATGCAGAAAAACCCTTTCTGCCTGTGCTGACCATGATTGAGTAGTCCTACTGCGGTACCAGTGAACGGAACCCCAATTCCACATTCACCAATAGTCCCTCACCTTACCTTCCCTCTGTTACTGACCATCACAGCATCCACTTTGAAACAATGCTACAATAAAAGCAACCACAAAGCAAACATTCCAAATCAATATTATGAATCAAACCATTACAATATTTATTTCAAAAGCCAACTAATCACCCTAGTGCATTCCCTTAGTGCCTGTCTTTGTGTGCCTTTGTCTGTTCTAGTGTTCCTAGACAGAGCTACCCCAGTGGCTGCAGAGCCAGTCAAACTGAGAAGCTATGTCAGCTGCAAGTTGTTGATTATGATCCCTTTAAATATCACTGCGGAAGCTCTTTCCTGCTGCTGAACACTTGGTTCGCTGGCCGTAAGAGAGAGCAGTATGTGAGTGTTGCACACTCATTGACATCACGATCTGCCTCATTTCCATTTCTGCTGCACCGGCAGTGGCAGCATTGCCAATTTGACGAAAATTGCAGCCAGCGCGGGATCCACTGGAAGCAGGCAGAAGTGAGTTGGCCGCTATCTTTTCTTCAAAATGGGCCTTAACGGCTGGTGATAAATGCCTGAAATTCTAGGCCTGGGTTGGCAAAATTGTAGAATAATGTTTGACATCTGCTGTGTTTCTCAAACTTGTGTTTTAAGTGTTTCTCAATTATAAATCTGCACAAAACTATAGGGCATGCAATAATATTTTAATTAAAAATGTATATACCAAAAAGAACAGTAAAATTAGAACTTAGGATTCTTACATTTTCATAAACAGAAATTATTAAACCCAATTAAAATTTTCCTTGTAATCTTTAATCATACTATTTTAATCTATCTCCTGTAACCAGCCCAAGGATCCACCATTAAACATTTAATAGTAGATTATGACATCTACTACCATAGATTTGAAGTAATTAACCATGTGCACCACCAAGTTTGATGAATTTTCTGATCGATAACATGTGTTTTCTGCTGTCTGAGGAACAGCAACTCTAAACTCTGCAGGATCGGGGCCATCTCTGGTGGGGCTGGACTTTGGCCTGCACGAAGATGTTTCCATGACCCGAGATGATCTTCTGGCCTGGAGGACATTTGAATATTGAACAAAGCCTCCTTGGCCTCCACTATGGTGCCTCGCAAAAATGAGTGTGGAGCACTTCTGTGCTGTCTGTGCAACAAGCAATTTATTTCATTAAATGTATTTACTTACTGTTTGGGCCTGTGCACTCCATTATTTTCAGGCCCTACCATGCAGACATTTTTTTTAGGGCCCCCTTCACCACTCTTGGAATACTGGAAGCTTGGGACAAACAGATATCACTTACACCCAGCATTCTGGAGACACAGATCGAGGGAAGTACACCAGAAGTGGAGGTATGCTGTTCACCAGGCCTGGGAGCAGGAATTGGAGTAGCTGCACAGCAAGATGGGCATGAAGCACATCATGCCCTCAAACAACTCTCTGCCCTCACCTGCCCCAAATCCATTGAAAACTCAAGGTGGGTAAGTGATCCTGGCCAAGCACTTCGAGACTTTTTGGGGTAAGTGGAGCTTTTGGATAGATCAACATTTTTCTGGAGCCATTGGGCACAATTTTGGCCCATCTCTTTTTTGGCACACTTACTGGAGATACGCCGCTTTTCTCCGTTCAGAAATGCGGCGAAAACTTTGGCGCTGTCCGACCTCCTCCCTGTGGTCGCGCAGCATGGTCAGTCGAGTCGGGGATGGAGCCAGCGTCCTGTGCTGAAAACAGTGCGGGAACGTCTGCACATGCGCAGTGAAGTGTCTGCTGGTGATGTCCGCGCATGCGCAATAGCTCCTCACCCCCAGCCTCTCCGTGTCTTGTTGCAGCCATTCTGTGTGAGACTCGATGCCGGCCAAATGTTGTCGTGAGCAGGGGTAGTTGATTTGAAGCTTTAATCATCTAGAAATCGCACCGGGAGGCCACTCGGCCAGGGCTAGGGATGGGCGGGCAGGAGAACTGATAGAACTCATCCAGGCAGAAGCACTATCAATTCCTCCTGCCCACCCTTAGCCCTGGCCAAGTGGCCTCCCGGTGCAATCAATCCAGTATAATCATTGCAAACAAATAGTTGTTTAAATTAGTTGTGAGATTAGGGCAATTTAATTCAACTATCTTTTACTTCTTTTATTTTTGTAATTTAAGTTTCCATGAATACTTCTGTTGTATAGTAAATTAACTTTTTGAAATTTGTCATATGATGTCCTGTATAGCTGTTTGATCCTATTCACATTCTTTCGTCATTACGTTTCATTGTTAGTGACCAAATTAAATTTTAGTCTTTTGAAACTCACTCGGCCAGGGCTAGGAGCAGGTGGGCAGGAGAACTGATAGAAATCATCCAGGCAGGAGCACTATCAGTTCTGCTGGCCTCCCGCCCCTATCCCAGGCTGAAAGGCCTCCGATGGACCTACTTGCGCTGATTTCTTTAACTCTCCGCAAGGGTTTTCTGAAGTGGCCACATACGCTGGCCTAAGTAGATTTGGAGTAAATAATAGCTGGCCAAAGTTGCCTAAATGGGCAGAACTGGCGTAAGTGGCTGGTAACGCCCCCTTTTGAGAAAAAAAAACGCAACTGAAAAAATCGTGACTTACTCACTTACACTGGTGCAAATTGAATGGGGCGTTACCAGCCACTTATGCCAGTTCTGCCCATGGGGATTTTTAAGTTACGCCAGAAAAACCAAGTTACTCCAAAAAAAATGGAGCAACTCCTGGCCAAAATTGAACCCATTATGTGCAAATTTTGGATACTCCACCGCTGGTTTACAGAAGTTTTTTAAGATGCAACTTAACGTAATAATTTAGGGACCTGCAAAATGTAAAAGGTGCCTTATCATAGATGTGTTGCATTTGGCCAGCTTTCCTTCATTGCTACTATTGAATTTGTATTGCACAAACACATTTGCAGTGCAATTGTACACAGCTGACAATTTGATCCCTTCTGAAGGAGAAATTAGAAACACAGCCAGAAACCAAAAATATAATACTGAATACTCAACATGAATTTCAAAAGGGAAAGTCTTGCTTGACCAATCTCATTGATCTCTTTGAAGAGCTATCAGAGATTAGGCAGGGGTAATGTAGTAAACGTAATTTACTGGAACTCTTTGAGGATATAACGAGCATGGTGGATAGAGGTGTACCGATGGATGTGGTGTATTTAGATTTCCAAAAGGCATTAGATAAGGTGCCACACAAAAGGTTACTGCAAAAGATAACGGTACGCGGAGTCAGAGGAAATGTATTAGCATGGATCGAGAATTGGCTGGCTAACAGAAAGCATAGAGTCGGGATAAATGGGTCCTTTTCGGGTTGGAAATCGGTGGTTAGTAGTGTGCCACAGGGATTGGTGCTGGGACCACAACTATTTACAATATACATAGATGACCTGGAAGAGGGGACAGAGTGTAGTGTAACAAAATTTGCAGATGACACAAAGATTAGTGGGAATGCGGGTTGTGTAGAGGACATAGAGAGGCTGCAAAGAGATTTAGATAGGTTAAGCGAATGGGCTCAGGTTTGGCAGATGGAATACAATGTCGAAAAATGTGAGGTCATCCACCTTGGAAAAAAAAACAGTAAAAGGGAATATTATTTGAATGGGGAGAAATTACAACATGCTGAGGTGCAGAGGGACCTGGGGGTCCTTGTGCATGAATCCCAAAAAGTTAGTTTGCAGGTGCAGCAGGAAATCAGGAAGATGAATGGAATGTTGGCCTTCATTGCGAGAGGGATGGAGTACAAAAGCAGGGAGGTCCTACTGCAACTGTACAGGGTAATAGTGAGGCCGCACCTGGAGTATTGCGTGCAGTTTTGGTCACCTTACTTAAGGAAGGATATACTAACTTTGGAGGGGGTACAGAGACGATTCACGAGGCTGATTCCGGAGATGAGGGGTTTACCTTATGATAATAGATTGAGTAGACTGGGTCTTTATTCATTGGAGTTCAGAAGGATGAGTGGTGATCTTATAGAAACATTTAAAATAATGAAAGGGATAGACAAGATAGAGGCAGAGAGGTTGTTTCCACTGGTCAGGGAGACCAGAACTAGGGCGCACAGCGTCAAAATACGGGGGAGCCAACTTAAAACCGAGTTGAGAAGGAATTTCTTCTCCCAGAGGGTTGTGAATCTGTGGAATTCTCTGCCCAGGGAAGCAGTTGAGGCTAGCTCATTGAATGTATTCAAATCACAGATAGATAGATTTTTAACCAATAAGGGAATCAAGGGTTATGGGGAGCGGGCAGGTAAGTGGAGCTGAGTCCACGGCCAGATCAGCCATGATCTTGTTGAGTGGCAGAGCAGGCTCGAGGGGTTAGATGGCCTACTCCTGTTCCTAATTCTTATGTTCTTATGTTCTAATATATCTAGATTTCCAAAAGGCCTTTGATAAGGTACCAGATAATAAACCAATGAGTAAGGTAAGAACATGCAGAGTTGGGGGACAATTAACAGAATGGATTTATAGCTGGCTAAAAGACAGAAGGCAGAGAGTATGGGTAAAGGATAGCTATTCAGAGTGGAAGAGGGTGGGAAATGGGCTCCAAAAGGATTATTGCTGGGACCACTGTGCTTCACAATTTATTTTAATGATTTAGACTTTGGAATCAAAAACACAATTTCTAAATTTGTGGACCACATCAAATTAGGAGCGATAGTCAACACGAAGGAAGACTGCAACAAAATACAGGAAGAAAATAATAAACTTAAAGAATGGTATATAATTGGCAAATGAATTTCAATATAGATCAGTGTGAGATATTACATTTTGGTAAGAAAAGTGGGTCACATATCGGAAAATAAGAATCTAAATGGGGTAGAGGAGCAAAGGGAACTGGGAGTACAAATACACAAATTGCTAAAAGTTGCAATGCATGTTAATAAGGCCGTAACAAAAGCAAACCAAGCACTAAGGTTTATTTCACCAAGATAGCCACCAAAAAAAATCAAATAGGGAATTCAGAAGAAACTTCTTTATCCAGAGAGTGGTGAGAATGTGAAACTGGTTACCACATGGAGTTGTTGAGGTGAATAGTACAGATGCATTTATGAAAATACAACAATTAACACTATTGGCAAAAAGAGGAAAATATAATACAATAAGCTATCCATCTGCATATGTTCAAGTTATGTTAGTCTGAACCATATTGTTTTACTTATGGTCCTGTTTTATTGCTTCATCTTGGGATCCTGACCAAACACAACATCTGTGTTCTCTTTTTCTTTGAAGTGTAATTTTGAAGAGTCCCCAGTTGTCATGAATACCAAGAAAGTATTCTCTTCTGCTTTGGCTATTCCTAGAAGAAATAGTCAAAAAATTATAAAGAAAACTGCTTACCTCACTTGTTGTGTTGGCCAGGAGGGAAGAATCACATTGCAGAATGAAACCATGTGTTTGCCAATGAATCATGGGATCTCAGTTCATTTCCGAGCACATCTGGACTGAAATCTTGCTATGTTCATGTGTCTTCCTCATTATGTTCTTCAAATTACTGATTTTATTCCAAATGGTTCAATAACCAACAATAACTTCATTCTGTGTAAATATACTTTGATGCAATGTCAGTCAGCTTAGAAAAAAATATTTTTGACTGTTTTATCAGTTGATATAGGGTTTCGGCCAAGTGTGTGAATAGTGTTGCTACATGTCTCCATGTGTGGCTTACTCATTCAAAGTAATTACCACTGCAGGAATGCATGATAAATTTACGTTCTTAAATATCAATTTGTGCAAAAGAAATTGCAACAAGACCCTAAGGAGAAATCCAGCCCTCAAACAAAATGTTAAAAAAATGATTGCCTGCTTACAAAATTTTCTCCTCAAATTTGTTCCTTACTGTTGATTTGTCTAACGATCAGTCCTGGGGTAAGTTGTGATTTGACTGTTTAGACCTTGTTAAAGACCAATTTAGGGCATGACATACAAGTCTTGTCCATGATGTTATATATGCAGACTACATATATACTCTCTGTCTAGTCACTGTATAGTTGCATAAGATGGAGACTTGTTTACCTGATGTACTATCAATAAGATTTACACTGTGTATATACATGCTGGTACAACTAGAGGGTATAACTGGTGGAGACCGGGGTTTCCTGCCCTGGTAGGGGCTGTATAAAAGGGGAGCCACCATATGGCTGCCTCAATCTAGAGTTACAAATAAGGGACCAAGGTCATGACAGCTTGAGTACAACACATTGCCTCGTGGAGTCATTCATAGGTACATTACAGACATAACAACTGGTGACGAGAATATGGACTTTCACGCGATTATGGCTACCTTTGGCACATGAAATGACTTCGCAGAGGATGATGATTGGGATGCTTTCACGGAAAGGCTCGATTAATATTTCGTGGCAAACGACCTGGCAGGGGAGATGGACACAGTGGTGGAGAAGCACAAGGCTATACTGCTGACCAATTGTGGGCCCGAGGTCTACCGCCTCGTCAGAGACTTGCTAGCACTCACGAAGGCCAAGGATAAGACATATAATGAGCTGACTGAACGAATTCACGACCAACTAAAACCAAAACAGAGCAGCCTCAAGGCCAGGCATAGATTTTACACTCACCGCAGACCTGAGGGCCAGGAGATTGCAAAATATGCTGCTAACCTCAGGAGCCTTGCAGCACCATGTGATTTCAGCACGCACCTCAACGAAGCATTACGAGACATCTTCGTTGTAGGAATTGGCCACGAGGGCCTCCCTCACAAGCTATTATCTGCCGACACCAAAATCAACCTACAGAAGGCCATCAGCATCAGTCAGGCGTTCATGACCTCGACCTGCAGCACCAAGCAAATTATTCATCCTATGGACTCAAACCCGGCAAATACTGTACACAGAATGGTACCTTTCACAGGCAATACTGTAGAACGTGGCTCTGCCCAGGGCAGAGAGCACAGACCTCAGGGTTCCACAACTCAGTTGCACTATGCTGGCGTTGCGGAGGAAACCATAGGGCTCACAGTTTCAGTTTGCTGAGTACATATGCAAAGCCGATAACACGAAGGGCCACCTCCTGCGTATGTGTAAAAGAAATACGATTCACCATCTAGCAGAGGAGTCGGTAGATGACTTTGAATCCAGCGGGGAATATGATGATTTGGCCAGAGAGGCAGCTCAGCCCCAAGAAGAAGTGTATGGAGTGTATACCTACACCACCGATTGTCCTCCAGTGAAGATGGAAGTCGAGATAAACGGTGTTCCAGTCTTCATGGAAGTGGACACAGGAGCGAGCCAGTCAGTGATGAGCCAGGATGCCTTTGAGAGGCTATGGAACGAAAAACGACCCGAGCTGGTTCCAGTACAGGAAAAGTTGCGCACCTACACCAAAGAGCTGACCCCAGTCCATGGTAGCGCGGATGTAAGTGTAATCCATAATGGCGTGGTGCACAAGTTACCTCTGTGGATTGTTGCAGGTGATGGTCCAACGCTTCTTGGAAGAAGGTGGATGGGGAAGATCCAGTGGAAATAGAAAAACCTCTTCACTCCAGCAATTGATGTCCCCCATGCTCAGAGGCAGAGCAAAACCTCACCTTCGCTTGGGCCAGGCACTAGAGAACAGACCAGTGCAGTACCTAAGGCAGAGACAATCCATCATGACTGTGTGGCAATGATCCGATCGGAATGACCTAAAAGCACCTTCCCGGTTCCAGTGGCAGGACTCCTGGGGAGGAAGATCGAATTCACAGGCACTCTTCTAGCTTTTGTGGCAGAATCGCGGGAGAGAAGGGTCAAGGCAGTCGACCTCGAGGACAGAGGCAAGATGGCGTCCCTGCCTCAGCGAGGTGCAGCGTGTCGTGGCAGGGTTCTCTTAAAGGAGACCTGCAACCAACTGAACTTAGAGACATTGTATGCATGGCAATCAATGTAATGAACCGATTAAGAATGTAAAGAACAAAATGGTATGAGATGTCGGGAATAGAGTGTCCCGAAAAGTAGCAAGCGAGCGAATTCGGGAGGGTAAAGGCGCTGATCCTGATACCCTGCCCCAGGTCTATCCCACACTGCAGGCAGCCGATGCCACTATTCGCCACTGACCTGGAAACGAAAACGGCGCCAATATGCGGAGTCGGCCGCCGTTGCCCACACCTGGGTGGAGACGGCCCAGCCCCCAGAACTAGTCGCTACCTCGGCCATGTCCGGGAGTGAAAGGTCAGAACCAACGAGTTCCCCAAACGGGACCTGGAACAGCCAGGTTCCCAACACTGTGAGAGAGCAGGCAGAAGATTCTGCAGCCCTCAAAGGAGGACAGTGAAGTCACACACTGGAACTAGCCTCCTCGCATACCTGCACTGCTACCTCAGTACTGAACATGACTGAACAAATTATGCAATCTACCCAACCCTGGTGTACGGCCGCGAAACATAACAAGTGTAACCAAGGTGGCACGATACAAACTGTTTTTTTCCTTCTTTTCTTTGTCCTTGCACTGTGTCTGATCCTGTATGTTAATGTAATGAGCCAGCTGCATGATCACACTGTGGGGGAGGGATGCGGGGGGGGAATGGATGTATGTAGCCATGGACACACACATGGATCACATCCAGAACCCACTGGAACCTCCACTGCATCATCGAACCATCCAAACTGGTAACCACTACCCAACATTGTGACAAAAGGACTTGGAGGTTAACAGGGAGAGAGCCTATGTCCGAGGGGGAGTGTTTGCTAGTGCTGTTGGGGAGGAGTTAAACTAATATGTCAGGGGGATGGGAACCAATGCAGGGAGACAGAGGGAAACAAAATGGAGACAAAAGCAAAAGACAGAAAGGAGATGAGTAAAAGTGGAGGGCAGAGAAACCCAAGGCAAAAAACAAAAAGGGCCAATGTACAGCAAAATTCTAAAGGGTCAAAGTGTAATAAAAAGGCAAGCATGAAAGCTCGGTGCCTCAATGCAAGGTGTATTCGGAACCCAGGAGAGGGCTCTGAGCTAGTTAGAGTCGGTGAGAGCTCAGATGAACAGGACCCCAAGAAAGAATGCAAAAGGCAGGAGGCAACAGAGCAGAGTAGCACTGGGGTAAGTGTAAACCACAAGGTGATAGGAAGGGACAATATGTATGAATATAAAGGGGCTGCAGGAGGGGTCAAAACTAAAAATCATGGTTTAAAAACTAGCATTAAAATACTCTATCTAAACGCACGCAGCATTCAAAATAAAGTAAATGAGTTGACGGCGCCAATCATTACCAATGGGTATGATTTGGTGGCCATTACAGAAACGTGGTTGCAGGGTGGCCAAGACTGGGAATTAAACATACAGGGGGATCTGACAACTCGGAAAGATAGACAAGAAGGGAAAGGAGATGGGGTAGCTCTGTTAATAAAGGATGATATCAGGGCAGTTGTGAGAGACGATATTGGCTCTAATGAACAAAATGTTGAATCATTGTCGGTGGAGATAAGAGATAGTAAGGGGAAAAAGTCACTGGTGGGCATAGTTTATAGGCCCCCAAATAATAACTTCACAGTGGGGTGGGCAATAATCAAGGGAATAATGGAGACATGTGAAAAAGGAACGGCAGTAATCATGGGGCTTTTTAACCTACATATCGATTGGTCAAACCAAATCGCACGGGGTAGCCTTGAGGAGGAATTCATAGAATGCATACGGGATTGTTTCTTAGAACAGTATGTTACAGAATCTACAAGGGAGCAAGCTATCTTAGATCTGGTCCTGTGTAATGAGACAGGAATAATAAATGATCTCCTCGTAAAAGATCCTCTCGGAATGAGTGATCACAGTATGGTTGAATTTGTAATATAGATTGAGGGTGAGGAAGTAGTGTCTCAAACGAGCGTACTATGCTTAAACAAAGGGGACTACAGTGGGACGAGGGCAGAGTTGGCTAAAGTAGACTGGAAACACAGACTAAACGGTGGCACAATTGAGGAACAGTGGAGGACTTTTAAGGAGCTCTTTCATAGTGCTCAACAAAACTATATTCCAGTGAAAAAGAAGGGCGGTAAGAGAAGGGGTAACCAGCCGTGGATAACCAAGGAAATAAAGGAGAGTATCAAATTAAAAACCAATGCGTAGAAGATGGCCAAGTTTAGTGGGAAACTAGCAGATTGGGAAAATTTTAAACGACAGCAAAGAATGACTAAGAAAGCAATAAAGAAAGGAAAGATAGATTACGAAAGTAAATTTGCGCAAAACATAAAAACAGATAGTAAAAGCTTTTACAGATATCTAAAACGGAAAAGAGTGACTAAAGTAAATGTTGGACCCTTCAAAGATGAAAAGGGGGATTTAATAATGGGAAATGTGGAAATGGCTGAGACTTTAAACAATTATTTTGCTTCGGTCTTCACAGTGGAAGACACAAAAGCCATGCCAAAAATTGTTGGTTACAGGAATGTGGGGACCTTGAGATAATCATATCACTAGCGGGGTAGTGCTGGACAGGCTAATGGGACTCAAGGTAGACAAGTCCCCTGGTCCTGATGAAATGCATCCTAGGGTATTAAAAGAGATGGTGGAAGTTATAGCAGATGCATTCGTTATAATCTACCAAAATTCTCTGGACTCTGGGGAGGTACCAGCGGATTGGAAAGCAGCTAATGTAATGCCTCTGTTTTAAAAAGGGGGCAGACAAAAGGCAGGTAACTATCGGCCGGTTAATTTAACATCTGTAGTGGGGAAAATGTTTGAAGCTATCATTAAGGAAGAAATAGTGGGACATCTAGATAGGAATAGTGCAATCAAGCAGACGCTCTGTGGATTCATGAAGGGGAAATCATGTTTAACTAATTTACTGGAATTCTTTGAGGATATAACGAGCATGGTGGATAGAGGTGTATCGATGCATGTGGTGTATTTAGATTTCCAAAAGGCATTCGATAAGGTGCCACACAAAAGGTTACTGCAGAAGATAAAGGTACGCGGAGTCAGAGGAAATGTATTAGCATGGATAGAGAATTGACTAGCTAACAGAAAGCAGAGAGTCGGGATAAATGGGTCATTTTCGGGTTGGAAATCGGTGGTTAGTGGTGTGCCACAGTGATCGGTGCTGGGACCACAACTGTTTACAATATACATAGATGACCTGGAAGAGGGGACAGAGTGTAGTGCAACAAAATTTGCAGATGACACAAAGATTAGTGGGAAAGCGGGTTGTGTAGAGGACACAGAGAGGCTGCAAAGAGATTTAGATAGGTTAAGCGAATGGGCTAAGGTTTGGCAGATGGAATACAATGTCGGAAAATGTGAGGTCATCCACCTTGGGAAAAAAAACAGTAAAAGAGAATATTATTTGAATGTGGAGCAATTACAACGTGCTGCGGTGCAGAAGGACCTGGGGGTCCTTGTGCATGAATCCCAAAAAGTTAGTTTGCAGGTGCAGCAGGTAATCAGGAAGGTGAATGGAATGTTGGCCTTCATTGCGAGAGAGATGGAGTACAAAAACAGGGAGGTCCTGCTGCAACTGTACAGGGTATTGGTGAGGCTGCACCTGGAGTACTGCGTGTAGTTTTGGTCACCTTTCTTAAGGAAGGATATACTAGCTTTGGAGGGGGTACAGAGACGATTCACGAGGCTGATTCCGTAGATGAGGGGGTTACCTTATGATGATAGATTGAGTAGACTGGGTCTTTACTCCTTGGAGTTCAGAAGGATGAGGGGTGATATTATAGAAACATTTAAAATAATGAAAGGGATAGACAAGATAGAGGCAGAGAGGTTGTTTCCACTGATCGGGGAGACTAGAACTAGGGGGCACAGCATCAAAATACAGCGGAGCCAATTTAAAACCGAGTTGAGAAGGAATTTCTTCTCCCAGAGGGTTGTGAATCTGTGGAATTCTCTGCCCAAGGAAGCAGTTGAGGCTAGCTCATTGAATGTATTCAAATCGCAGATAGATAGATTTTTAACCAATAAGGGAATTAAGGGTTATGGGGAGCAGGCGGGTAAGTGGAGCTGAGTCCATGGCCAGATCAGCCATGATCTTGTTGAATGGCGGAGCAGGCTTGAGGGGCTAGATGGCCTACTCCTGTTCCTAATTCCTAAGTTCTTATGAGCCAATCCAAAGCATAGCCAAGGTGCAAGGGCTATTGGCACTTAAGTCTGGGGAAAGCAAATCCAGAGCACAAAGGACTTGTGGGAGAGTGATGTTATAGATGCAGACTATAGATATATTCTCTGTGTAGTCACTGTATAGTTGCATAAGATGGAGAATTGTTTACCTGATGTACTTTCAATAAGGTTTACACTGTGTGTATACATGCTGGCACCACTCGAGGCTGCAACTGGTGGTGACCGGGGTTTCCTGCCCTGTGGCAGGGGCTGTATAAAAAGGGAGCCACCATGCGGCTGCCTCACTCTGGAGTTACGAATAAAGGACCAAGGTCACTACAGTTTGAGTACAGCACATTGCCTCGTGGAGTCATTCATTGGTACATTACAGACATAATACACAATGTTGGACTTTCCACATTCACTTTGTATTATTCTCTGCCAAAGCTGGAATTCGATCAGTGGAATGAGCTGGCAGATTTTCACCAGAGAACAGAGAAGTCACACAATTACTGACAGAGAAGTATTTTTTTGTGGGCAGCAACAGAATGCAGCATTTCGTGCATTGGCAAACAAACAGTAGAGGTTGACTGGGGATATCAGGGGACATAGAATGCAGACTATCATGCACAGCAGTTTGCACTGGGTGTTACCACAACAGAGTGAACTACCAGAACCTCATAGAGGATTTATGCCCTCATCCTAGTTGCCAAATAATCACTGTTCACGTGCGGCCACAAAAATCTTCTTATTCTGCGGGAATTTAATTTGCCACAAAAAGCATTGCAAGTCATGTCTGTGCACCCGTTGAAACATTGTGCATGAGCAGAGGAGGTAATGTTATGCATTATGGAACGATTTAAGGAAGCAGTATATTAGCAGCTGTTCTGCAAAGGCTTTTTGAGAGCGATAGATGCAGTCATGTTAGCTGTCCTCTGATTAGGCTAATGGTATAAGAAAACAATGATAATCACCTTGAAATGTTCTTTTTATGTCTGTAGGATCCATTCCTCTCCCACCACCACTGCCCCCGCCGCCCCTCCCCCACCCCCCAATGGTAAAAATTGGACTATTGAATATAAAAACTCAGAACTGCATCACAGCTTGCAAAAAGAGCTGAGCAGGAAAGGGTTAATTCTTACATTGCAGCCAAACCATCAGACATCATGATGGACTATGATACAGGATATCTGCCATCGACCTAAATCACCAGACAATGGCAGCAGAAGAGAGACATTCACACCTTCAATGGTTTCCTGTCTGAAAAGATACAGGAACATTTATATCTTCATTTTATCTTAAGGGATTACATTGTTTAAAGAACGTACCCTGGACTGTGGCTCCAGAAAGGCTGGTATCAGGGTAGGCCTAGACAATGGACCGGACCCTGAGACACGCGGATATGAATACTAATAGAAAACCAACCTTGTAACGGACCTCATAACAATCATGAACAATGACTCGAGATGGGGAACAATTAGCTATCAAGAGTTCACATTTGATGTGGCCATCATGTTCAATCTGTTCCAAGATTGCAAGTTGGTTTTTGATATAAAGACCCACATTCGAAAGCATGCAGCAGCAGAACATAGCAGCACAGAAGCAGACAGCCAGACAGTCTTCGGGACACAAGCTGCAACTAAGAAAAGGGCCTACAGTCGACCTCAGAAGACGACCGAGGAATTGGTGATTGTATGTTTGTTCCAGCCAAATCATAGAAGGGTTTTGTGATTGGGTTTGGGTAACTTTACATGGAACAGTCAAATCTTGTACGAGTTTAATTTTGTCAAGTAGTGCCGATGCAAATGACCTTTTCATAGAGGTTTGTGTTCTGAGTTTGTTAGTCCCATATAGATGGTAGTGATTTATACTAGGGAGGTAGTTGTGTGTATGTTCAATAAAACGTATGAATCTTGGTTGAGCCAAAACCCTGTGCCATGTGTAATTTTGTTCTTATAAAACCTGACGTCAAGAACTGTGTAATGGGGGACTCGGCATTTAGTAACCCTTACAAATTGGCGACCACAAATGAACGTTCAAGGTTTAGAACAATAATTATGGACAGGGTTAAGGGCAAGAAACCTAATGGAGGATAGGATATCCTTGTATGTATTTGGAAAATTTGGGTGCTAGAAATGTTACACTCTGACAGCCCGTATGAGAGTGGTAGAGTGGACTGGGAGTAGTGTACACAAGAAATCGAAGGAAAAGGCGATTTGGTTAATATGTATGCAGAAACAAATTCAGGTACACACAGAGCAAGTTGAGCATTTAGAACAAGAGAAACAGGAATCAGAAACTAGGGCAGGAGAGAGAAAGGCCACAGTGAACCAGCTGGAAGCAGATTTGAGCATTGAAAGGCAGGAGAGAAAAGCGCAGGAAGAAACGGCTAGAAACAGGATAGAGTACCTGCAATGTCAGGCCACCGAAAGGCAGCATCAGGCTCAGCGTGAGGAAGGGAATAGGAACTCAGAGAGCGGTCAAGGCTGAGGGTAAGTTAAAAGATATAAATGTGGTATACAGAGTAGCCGAAAACAGGATACATGAAGAGGCCGATCACGGGGCCTGTAATTAAAAAATCCGTAAGTTACCCCTAGCATTATCCGGGGCCAGGGGTATGGCTTGTTTCAATGCACCAGGGGAACTTGGAGTAAACTGGGATGAGGAGAAGGAAAAGGAGCCCGATGATGGGACCCAGTATAGTGAGGGTCGGCCAGCTCCTGAAGTACCGGGACTACCAGAACCAATGTGCCCCCTGCGACAGCAAAAGTTTGGTCCACCCCCACAAGACGGTGGTCAGGAACCATTGCAGAGTGATTATGTGCTCCCATATACATCCCTCTAGTTGCAGGAAATTCTGGCCAGTGTGCCGAAACTGAAGCACGGAGAGGATGCCTCTGTTCATTTTGCCAATGTAGAGTAGATAGGGGGGGGATCAATAATTGTGACAACGATGAATTGAAAAAGATGATACTGTTCTCCCTAGATGGGAAGCTGTACCCAGGGTTTGTCGACAGCCACTAAATTAGGAGGGGGTACTCTGGATGGGGTTAAGGACGAAATTTTAATGGCTGGGACATAGCCAAGGTAGCCCATTCTTGCAGGTCGAGCAGACCAGACAGCTGGCTGGCGAGGCTCCAGGTGCATTTGCAAACAGGTTATGGCCCGTGTATCTGAAGGTGACAACAGGGAAATCTAGCTCGAACACAGTTGTTGGGGGCTCCCAGGAATCATTGGTTGAGGACTCCAGTGGCTAACAGCTTGCCACAGATTAGGGCGGAGTCATGATTTGACCCCGAGGATGTTGTTCACACAAAGCCAGGTGTGTTAAGGAAACTGACTCTGGCTTTTAAATCCGACTCGGAGGAGAATAGACAAAAACGAAAAGTGCACGAGATGAAGGGAAGCGTGAATGGTAGAAAAGAATGGAAGCAGGAGGGGGGTAATGTGAACAGATCTCAGGCATGCTTTAGCTTGGGAGAATGGGACACTGGAGCAAGGAGTGCAAGATCCCAAGAAAAGAAAACCCAGGACAAAAGTGGGCGGTCAGTATTATTGAATCTTGGCGTTAATTACGTGCGGAAAGTAACGCTGGGCAATATTACGGGCATTGGTTTTGCCCATTCTGATGATTCCGCCCAAAAAAAGTGGGCGGGCAGTATTATTTTTTTCCTGGCGTTACGTACATGCTGAAAGTAATGCTCGGCGATAAGTGTCTGAAAAATGGCCGTCAGTTTCCATTTTGTGGCTAAATGGGCGATATCTGGGCGTTATACCTCATTTCAGCGGTAAAATGGATGTAAAAATAATGGAAAATCTAGCCCAATGAATTTGCTACTATAGATGTTTGAGAAGTCATGAAATGTGTTGTGTGTGTAAAGCCTTTATGCGTGGAGTATAGAAGGTAATGCAACTTTTAAAATGCGGAAAAAAGGAAGGTAACTCTCTGCAATATACTTCAGAAAGCAAAACCTTTTGCAGAGTTGAATATAAATATTTTGAGCATTTTTAAAATTTTAAGTTTTGAATTTGAGTGGATGTTTCCCTCAGTAACAGAAAGGGGATCCTAGGAAAGCCACAATGGATGTTCTTTTTCTTTTCTTTTAAGCAGGAGTGTTGATTACCGAGAGGGGTCCTTTAATATGGAAATGACCTTAAGGTGTTACTGAACTTGAACTTTGATGGGACAGTGTTTAGTGAACTCCATCCAGTAAGGTTAAAGCACAAAGGCTGGCCAGAGGGTTTTGTGATAATTTAAGGATAGAAAGGAAAAAGGGATGTGGTTGCAGCAATCGCAGCATATATAATATGTATATAATCTAAATTTGACCTGTGGAGGGAAAACTTCTCACAGAGGGGTGCTATTTTTATTTTATTTTATTTTCAGAGGCAAGTCGAACGGAGGACGCAGGATGAAGTGCGCTCTGTGGCTGAGCCTGTTGGTGATCCTGATCAAATCAGGACATCAAAATGTCGTTTGCTTACGGGTGTATGGGAGGAGCAGGACCCGTCATAACACGGAGATAAAACATGGGGCACTGACGGCATAATTACATACTTCCATTGCCATTGAGTGGGGCCAGCAGCCGGGGGGAGGCCAGAACGTCGTTGGAGGAAGGGAACCAGGACGTCGCCGGTGGAATAAACGCCAGGATGTTGCTGGTGGAGTGAGTGAAGGCTCGAATGTCGCCAGAGGGATAAAGGCCAGGACGTCGCCAATGAGAGGCAGGCCCAGACATCACCGGAGGGAAGGCTTCTGCGTGAGGTAGGCCCAAACCTGTGTTTGAAGCTTGTCGAAGGCTCACCATCGTTGAGATCGCTGGGGGTCGGTTGGAGCAGCTGAGTTGGCCGTGGGGATTGAGAATCGAGGGTCCAACTGGAGGGATTTGACAGCGGGGCGGTCGGCCTGGAAGGTAGGCCGAGGTTGGGGGATGGGCAGTGGGCCCTCACAGATTGGGATTTTAGGGTTTTAGAGGTAGGTAAAATACTTTGGGGGTTGAAGTTAGGGCCAGAGGGGGCTTAAACAGTGAGGCAGGGGGGAAGGTTTGAGAGAGAACGAGGTGGAAGATGGCAGCAGATGGTCATAGAAAGGGTTGTTTGGGGAGAGCTCCCTAGGGAGCTGCTATCCCATCTACCACCTTGATACTCCTCCCGGAGTCATAGTGCGGATTCCGTCCACTATGGGGTACAATGGACATGATCTTTACAGCGCGACAAATGCAAGAGAAATGCAGGGAACAGCACCAACTCTTATACATGGCCTTCTTTGACCTGACAAAGGCCTTTGACATTGTTAACCACGGGGGACTATGGAGCGTCCTCCTCCGTTTTGGCTGCCCTTAAATGGTTGGCGCCATCTTCTGTCTGCTCCATGACGACAGGCAAGCCGTGAGCCTGACCAACGGATCCACCACAGACCCAATCCACGTCCAGACCGGGGTCAAGCAGGTCTGCGTCATCACACCAACCCTCTTCTCGATCTTCCTCACTGCAATGCTCCACCTCACACTCAACAAGCTCCCTGCTGGAGTGGAACTAAACTACAAAACCAGTGGGAACCTGTTCAACCTTTGTCGTCTCCAGGCCAGGTCCAAGACCACCCCAACCTCTGTCGTTGAGCTACAGTACGCAGATGACGCCTGCGTCTACGTATATACAGAGGCTGAACTCCAAGTCATAGTCAACGTATTTACTGAAGCGTACGAAAGTATGGGCCTTACACTAAACATCCGTAAGACAAAGGTTCTGCACCAATCTGTCCCCATCACACAGCACTGCCCCCCAGTCATCAAGATCCATGGCGCAGCCCTGGACAATGTGGACCACTTTCCACACCTCGTGAGCCTATTATCAACAAGGGCAGACATCGATGACTAGGTTCAACGCCGCCTCCAGTGCGCCTGAGGGAGAGAGTGTTCGAAGATCAGGCCCTCAAATCTGGCACCAAGCTTATGGTCTACAGGGCTATAGTAATACCACCATCCTGTATGGCTCAGAAACCTGGACCATATACAGTAGACACCTCAAGTCGCTGGAGAAATACCACCAACGATGTCTCCATAACATCCTGCAAATCCCCTGGGAGGACAGACGCACCAACGTTAGTGTCATCGATCAGGCCAATAACCCCAGCATCGAAGCACTGACCACACTTGACCAGCTCCATTGGGCAGGCCACATTGTTTGCATGCCTGACACAAGACTCCCAAAGCAAGCGTTCTACTCGGAACTCCTACACGGCAAGCAAGCCCCAGAGGAAACGTTTCAAGGACACCCTCAAAACCTTCTTGATAAAAGGCAACATCCCCACCAACACCTGGGAGTCCCTGGCCAAAGACTGCCCTAAGTGGAGGAAGAACATCTGGGAGGGCGCTGAGCGCCTTGAGTCTTGTCGCCGGGAGCATGCAGAAAGCAAGCGCAGTCAACTAAAGAGCATGTGATAAACTCGACTCCTCACCCACCCTTTCCCTCAACCACTGTCTGTCCCACCTGTGACAGAGATTGTAATTCCCGTATTGGACTGTACAGTCACCTGAGAACTCACTTTTAGCGATTTCGAGGGACTGCCTATGATGGACAGGGAAAGTGGCCGGGTTGGTTGAGGTCAAATTCCACTAAATAATCTAATCACACTGGTTACAAATTTGGTGAAGCATCAGTGCCCTGCTCCAAATTAAATATCACGACTAAAAAGGTACTGGTGAACGAGGGATGTCATTGGTCAATAGTATAGATGATGCCCAGCTGCAAACGCAGGTCAATAACTAATGGGATCAGATAAAGAGAATACTGCGGGAAGGTAATGAGATGTGGGATGGGAATTACGAGAAAACCAAGTAATGACCATTCACCTAAAAGAATTGATAGCTGAGCTGGAAACTTACGCCCAGATCATAAGCAACTTAATAAAAGAGGACCGGAGTGCATCGGACCGGGTTGCCCAAAATGATGGGCGCAGTAATTTAGAAGATTTGGAGCAAGGTTGCATACCATCATGGGTTGACAACAGACACCTTAAATCCATGAGCACTGATGACAATCTCATGAGTCCGTGCCAGTTACGGTTGGCTTCCGAAGCATACCCAGTCCCGATCGATTGTGATCATTACAACCAAACTATGATGGGGATAGTTCTCGGGATGCCAGTGATGGTCAGTCACAACGGCCAGTGCCGGTATATCGGGTGGAAAATCTTTGGGTTATTCAAAATGGGGTATATGTGTGGTATCATGGGGTACCTCCGTATGTGGTTAAGTGGAGAAACTTCATCACCAGCACCGATCTGAAGGAATGTCGGGAAAGGGGTGCACATGTGGTGTTGAGTCCACATCACCTGAATGTGTTCAGGTATATGGATTCCAATGTGAAAGCGCACATCCAATCAACCGTACTATGGAGGTGCTGGCTCAGAGCCAAGTCCTGCCCCAGGTTGCTTTTGAGAGTAACAGAACCTACTGTGTCACCACCAGTGCGAATCAGTATAGAGTACACAATGTTACCTGGTGTACAGTTCATGACTAAGCATTTTGTTTTAAACCCCTGATAGAGGTTCGCGTGGCACAGGAAAGGATTATCCCTTGTAAAGTCCTTACTCTACAGCATGAAACCACACGAGGCACATTCCAGGGACAAGGCCACTCTCTGACCATAACTCTTTATTACAGGACTCCAGAAGTGATGACCCTGCGTGGGACCTCCCTTTATATACCTGTGTGATCAGGTAAAGAGTTCACCCCCTGTGGTCAAGGTGTGCATCTAGGTTGAGTGTATACAGTAATACAGTGGTGTTACATTGTAGTTACAAACATGACATCCCTATTTCGGATCACACCTCAGAACATCTCGCAGTGAGCGGTATTTTACCAAACCTCCAAGATAATATATCACATTTTGGGTATGATATCCCGCCATTACCTGAGCATGTGACAAAACTGGTAAAGGATGTGGAGCTCTCCCAAAAACATGTTTACACTCTCCAGCAGAAAAACAGAAATGTTCGAGAGGGGATCAGGGGATTGGCCATCCCACCTTGGTGGGACATTGGGCTTAATATTGAAATGACACCCTGGATTGGAATTGCCTCACATGTATTGATAATTGTGCAATTAATTATCGTGTTGTATCTGTTCGGGTTGTTATGTAAAATGAAATGAAAGGTAAAATGGGAAAAGGAGGAAAGAATGTATAACGGAGAGCTGAGGATTATAAAATCAAATGTATAGACTGTGTAAAAGGAATATGAGATTTGACTGGGACCGACAAAGCACTCACCACAGCAGAAGAATGGACAGGAGTAACATCTCTAATGTAAGAGATATTAAAGGGGGGAGATGTAGGATCTGTTCCTCCCCCCCCAACCCCAAACGGTAAAACTTGGACTATTAAATATAAAGACTCAGAACTGCATCACAGCATGCAAAAAGAGCTGGGCAGGAAAGGGTTAATTCTTACCTTGCAGCCAAACCATCAGACATCATGATGGACTATGATACAGGATATCTGCCATCGACCTAAATCATCAGACAATGGCAGCAGAAGAGAGACCATTCACACCTTCAATGGTTTCCTGTCTGAAAAGATACAGGAACATTTATATCTTCATTTTATCTGAAGGGATTACATTGTTTAAAGAACGTACCCTGGACTGTGGCTCCAGAAAGGCTGGTATCAGGGTAGGCCTAGACAACGGACTGGACCCTGAGACACGCGGATATGAATACTAATAGAAAACCAACCTTGTAACGGACCTCATAACAATCATGAACAATGACTCGAGATGGGGAACAATTAGCTATCAAGAGTTCACATTTGATGTGGCCATCATGTTCAATCTGTTCCAAGATTACAAGTTGGTCTTTGGTATCGAAGGCACACAGCAGCGGAACATAACAGTTCAGAAGCAGACATCCAGCCAGTCTTCGGGAAACCAGCTGCAACTAAGAAAAGGGCCTACAGTCAACCTCAGAAGATGACCGAGGAATTGGTGATTGTATGTTTGTTCCAGCCAAATCATCGAAGGGTTTTGTGATTTGGTTTGGGTAACTTTATATATAATATAAAATCGCTTACGAGTTTCATTTTGTCAAGTTGTGCTGATGCAAATGACCTTTTTGGAGAGGTTTGTATTCTGAGTTTGTTAGTCCCACATGGATCGTAGTGATTTATACTAGGGAGGTAGTTGTGTGTATATTCAATAAAACATACGAATCTTGGTTGAGACAAAACTCTGTGCCGTGTGTAATTTTGTTCTTATGAAACCTGTCGTCAAGAACTGTGCAACAAGGGACTAGGCATTTAGTAACCCTTACATGTCCTTGATTTTTTTTCTACTGGATAACAAAATGTTCACTGCAGAGCCAATTTTTACAAGCTAAAAAAATGAATGGCGAATCAATCTATCCGAAATCATCAAAAGGTTGCAACAAATTAATCTCAATCTTGTCCTGTTCTGCTATAATCATTAACAGCTGATTTGTTTCTAACTACTGCCTCCATTTTCAGTGGGAATGGGACGTTAGTGAGACAGAAAGGTTTTTAAAAAACCTTCTGCTTAGTTGCACATATGTCACCTGTACAACCTGAGCATATCCCAAAGTGCTTTACAGCCAATGAATTACTTTTAAAGTGCAGTCACTGTTACAATATAGGGAAACACACCCGTTAATCTGCACACAGCAGAGATAAATAACATTCTGTTTTAGTGATTGATGGATTAATGTTGGTCAGAAAACCAGTAAAAGACCCCTGCTCTTCTTCAAATAGTTCCATGGGGTCTTTAACGTCCACCTGAGCGGGCAGACCAGACACTGGTTTAACATCTCATCTGAAGGACAGCACCTCCAACAGTTCACCTTTCCTTCAGTACAGCACTAAAGTGCCAGCCTAGATTACGTGCTCAAGTCTCTGGAGTGAGACATGAAGCTACAACCGTCTGATCCATCTGCAGCAGTATTACCATTGAGCTAAGGCTGACTTCTACATGGCAGGAATGGTGTTCAGATAGCTAAAGATGAAGTGGAAAGGGACCTGTCCAACAAATACTGAGCAGCAAAGCCCATACAATGTTGAACTAAAAGCCAAAGCTGTTGAGTATCAGTCAGAGGAAGTCATGATCAAATTGTACTGGTCAGGCCACATATTGGGAATTGCATGCAAGACACAAGGGAGATAGAGCGGAGAAGGCTGATTCCGAGACAGGGGGCTGAGATATGAGGAAACACTGGAGAGACTCAGGGGTCGAAATTGCCCCCCTCTATAAAATCCATTACCGCCTCTGAGAGACAGAAATGGAGCGGAGAGACCTTACTGACCGGGGGCAGACAGATGGGCCGTCCCATCCGAAATTGCCCCCGGGCCGGGAACGGCAGGAACAGGTTACCGCACTGTCTGTTTTCCCGTCACGTAGGGCACGCACAGACCCCTTACCAACCGGTGGTGACCCGCTTTCCCATTCCAGCAGGAAATTGCTCCGCGGGAAATTGCACCGTCCAGAATTGCCCCGCGGGAGTCGGTGTCACTGACAGCTTTCCCCAGCGGGGAGTTATCTGTGGCTGGGCGGTGTGTACTGGTGACGCCATTTTATTTTTTATTGTTGGCCGATTGCCAGGTTATACCCACGGGTTCAGTTGGGCCGCCAACAGCTGGCCCGGCCGAAACCCTCCCTCGTGGCCCAGTGGATCTAACTAAAAACTTTGCAGAGTTCGCAGCGGCCCTCCCCTTTAACTGAAAGCACGTCCGTATCGTGCTGACATCATCAGCTTGGAGCGACGTGCTTTCCGACCCGCCTGTACATCCGCTCCGTTGACAACTGCCACATCGCTCCGACCATAAAAAAAAATTAAATCCTGTATTGTGTATGCAAGCACTCTCTTAATGACTCCACAACGTAGGGGTATGGCACTTGAACTGTACAGACTGTAGTCCTTTATTGCAGCTCCTCGAGTGAGGACACCAAGAGGTGAGCTTCCTTTTATACTTGGTTACCTGAAGTGTACAGGTAAGCCTTAGGTTTCCGGCAGCAGCACCCTCTAGTGTACAGGTATAGTATATACAGGGTGAAGGTACATTCAGGTCTAGTGTTACAGTACATCATTAACATGTGTACACAACATCCTGAATTCCACCGGATTATCCGACCCATGCATTGGGGTGGACAGAACACTTATAAAATGGTAAGTGCGCCCCATTTGAGGCGGAGGACAATTTCAGCCCCTCAGGCTCTAAAAGGTGATCTTATAGAGCTATGTAAATGGTATGGAAATCCTGAATACTACTTTAAATCAGATTGTGGAAGTACGACAATGGGACCGCCCCCAACTGTCTCCAGCTGCAGCCTCCTGCCATTGAGGTACCCTCCCAGCAGCCGGCCGGACTGTCAATTTGGCCAGCTCCCGGGTGGGAAATGTAACACTAAATGGTAATGATGTCCTGCCCTTAATATCGGCAGGACCTCCACGTCCCAAGACTTTACGGGTTTCCTCCCCACTATCATGCTTTCCCACACCCTCCCTGCCTCCCTGGGGTTTTCATGCCCAGGTATGCTGTCAGCACATAGTATACTACACGGTCGCACAATCACATAAAGCGGCTGGTGGCTTGGGCATTCACATTCCTCTTTCCAACTGATTACCCTTTTATATCTGCTTGCAGGAGAGGACTGCAAATAACAAGAGACAACACATGCAGACAGGTGGGGGCAACTAAATTCTATTCTTTATTCCTTAAGAGGAGATTCTGGGTGTGGTGGGGAGGATGTATTGGAGGCATCCTTAAACCTCAAGCTTAGTATCATCCTTTCCTTTTCTTTCCTTGTTTCCTAACTTTTCACCAATCACTCCATCACACACATTACACTGCAGCATGCCCGTGTGTTACACTGCAATGCCTTTCAATGTAAAGCTCTGTTTCAAGGGGTGGCTTACACTCCCATTCTAAAATATGTTGCACCAGCCCCAAATGAACACCTCACAGCAACCTGCATTGACCACTACTACAGTAGGAAGCATGAGCAAAAAAAATCATTTTGGAGGGGGAGTGTGTGTGTGGGTGGCGGGGGGGCGCTCAGTCAGTCAGGAGGGAGAACTTGATGGATAACAGAGCATGAGTGAGAAAGAGAAAAGGCAGGTAGAATTCCAGGAGACAATTTGCTAGCTGGAGGACCAGCTCTCGAGCTTCCCCAGGACCTGCTTCCAAACGTAGTTTGAAAGCTCAGCATCAGCACTCCATGCAGTCATTTGAGAGAGCCAAGCACCCTATAAAATGTGGAGTCCACAACCCACCGGTGTGCAGCACTGCCTGACAGTATGATTCAGCTGTAGACCATCATGTAGAGTGTGGCTAATTCAGGGACCTCTGTCGCAATGTGCTTCTTAGCTGAGGTGATACACTCTGATCTCAGCTCTTGCGTTCTTGAGCCCCAATTTACAGCAGTCGTTCATTTCTGGGTTCACAAAATTGACAACAGCCATGACGCACAGCTTCATTACTGCAACTGATGCACATCAACCATCGACCTCACTTCCTCCTCCCACTTAGGAAACTCTTAGTATAGCACATGGTTTGGAGGTAAAAGACACACAAAATACACTTTCATGAAGGAGAAGCACTGGAGCACACACTGTAAAGGTGAATAAAACTTGTGACACCTGCTTACTGAATGTGTCATCGGAGCTCTTTAACTATGAAGCACATTAGAGTGGCTCTGGAGAAACAATGTGGCACCTGTGAACCTTGAGCTATGATTGGTGTTAATCGATGTTAAGCTTGATTTGGCAAGGGTATCAGGCACATGTAGAGATGTCTGTTGTGTATTTAAAATACATATTTTTTACATTACAGCCTAAATTATGACCCTCACTGAATGAGCTGCTGGTTGTGCAAACAACTGTTGTGTCTCATGGTTGGGATTGTCTTCTGGCACTGGGTGCTGCTGCCTTTCATGTCCAACCTCCTCAATGCTATGTCCCTTTGTAGGGCAAAGTTGTCCAGGGCACAATAGGTGGCAGTAATCTTTGACAATTTGGCTGGACTGTACACACCCTGATCTGTGCAAGGCATCTGAATCGTTGCTTTAGGATCCCAATAATGTGCTTAACTGAGGCTCTGGAGGATATATGCTGTATTCTACCTCTCCTCAGATCTTGTCCTTGAATTTTGCAGTGGCATCATCAGTCATCACTGCTGTGCATATCCTTTGTTCCCCCAGCAACCATCCTTGCATTCTTTGTGGCTCTTTGAATAATGATGGCACTGGTAGGATGATAGAATGATGCAAGGCAGAATTTAATTTCTTTGGTCGTATACCAGCTATACATTGATGAAGTGCAGGTAGGTCCTGTTCTTGAATGGAGTGACACTGGGATAGAACGATAGAAATTTGCAGCCCTGGAGGCGACTATTTGGGCCATTGTATCTGTGTCAGGCCTTTGCTCAAATAAGTCAAAACTAATCTCACTGTCTGTGTCTCTTCTCAAACCTCTGTCTCTTCCTCTATTTTAAATATCAATCCAATTTTCCTCTAAAAGATACAATGGACTTTGCTTCAACCATGTACTCTGGTAAATTATTCCATGTTGCAACAACCATCTGCCCAAAGAAATTCCTCCAAACCTCTCTCCTTCTTCTCTTAGTGACCAATTAAAACTGATAACCTCTCATTACTGACTATCCAACCAGAGAAATAATCTTTCCCTATTTCTTCTATCAGAATCCTACTCACTTAAAAAACTCTATTAACCCCCACCCCTCTTCCCCCTTCTAGCTATCTCTTCTCCAATTAAAATAACCTGAATATCTCAAGTCTCTCCTTATAACTACAATTTTCCATACCTGCAGTATGCTATGGTTTTAGTGTCCTTTCTATAATGGGGCAAAACTTTGCACAGTACTCCAGCTGCAGCCTAACTGGCCGACAGTTGCCGCAGTTATCCCTCACCTCTTTTTTAAACAAGGGTGTAATATTTCTAATCCTCCAGTCCTCGTGCAGCACCCCACTACTTCTCCAATAACGAAGCAGCTCATCCCAACATACAGCAGGACATGGATAGTAGACAGGTAATATTCATGTTATGTAAGTGCCAGGTAATGACTATCTCCAAAAAGAAAAGCCAGCCATTTCCGCCTGACCTCCAATGACACCTCGTTATGATGTCTACCGCCATCAACATTTTGAGGGTCACTATTGACCAGAAGCTTAACTGGATCAGCCCTCATTGACAATCAGGTAAAGTTTTGTCTTCACTGCATGGTATCAATAGAATAAAAATCGGGCAGGTTCTAACCAGATTAACGATCCACCCTGGAAATTTATTGCCCTAATGGTGAAGTCGAAAATTCACCAGAGCAGGACTGAGGTTGGGAAATCTGTGATGAGTGCTCAATCTGTCGACTCTTTAAAGCCTCTCCATTCATTGCTTAAGTCAGGAGTGTGATGAATTATTCATGAGTGCTGTTAAGTCCTGACTCTAATGTACTGACTTACACGAGACACATGCTGAAGTCAAGGTCACTCAGGACCTGCACCTTTAATTCCAGCTCTCCAGTGCTGCACTTGCCTGAGACCTCCCTTTATATACCTCAGTGGGACAGGTATGGAGTGTCTCCTGCAAGTGCACCCCTGGTGGTAAGGTATGCTTATTGTTACAGGTCATATCCAGTTACAGTCATGTATAGCATGGTAAGATACAGTTATATACAGTAATGTGAGATACATGACATCACCCTCCCCCAAGGTCTTCTTGCCTTTATAGATTCAGTCTCTCAGGTGGTCTGCGCTCTCGCGTGGAGTGTCTTCGTTGTGATTCAGTTGTTTGCCTTGGTACCTGTTTTTCGTTCGGTGTGATTGCTGGTATCTCGCCTGGGCTGTCTGTTGAGACTGCCCTTTCCTCAGGTTGTTTCATTTGTCTGTCCACCAGGTGTGGTGTGAGTTCCACATTGAAGTCTGCCTCTGGTTCTTCAGTGTTATCAGTGAATCTACTTTTTACTTGGTCTACATGCCTTCGACAGGTTTGGCCATTGTTCATTTGTACAACCAGTAGCCTGTTTCCCTCTTTGTCTGTTACTGTCCCTGCAAGCCATTTGGGACCCCGGCCATAGTTTAGCACAAACACTTTGTTCCCTATCTCATTCCATCTCCCCGTCGAAGTTCGGTCATGGTACTCAGTTAGCTTTTGACGCTTAGCCTCAATAATTTCATGCATGTCTGGGAGGATTAACGAGAGCCTGGTCTTTAAGGTTCGTTTCATCAATAGTTGCGCGGGGGGAACCCCAGTCAATGAATGCGGACGAGATCTGTATGCCAGCAGCAGTCGCGACAGGCGGCTCTACAGCTGGGACCTTGGATTCTGAGCATCCCTTGTTTAATGATCTGCACTGTTCGCTCCGCCTGGCCATTGGAAGCAGTCTTGAAAGGTGCCGTCTTAACGTGATTTATACCGTGGTCAACTGTAAAATCGTAAAATTCTGTGCTGGTGAAGCACGGACCATTATCACTGACCAATATGTCAGGAATGCCGTGCATTGCAAACATGGTTCTAAGGCTCTCCACAGTGGTGGAGGTGGTGCTCGAGATTAAAATGGTGCACTCGATCCATTTTGAAAATGCATCAATGACTACGAGGAACATTTTGCCCATGAATGGGCCTGCATAGTCTACATGCACCCGCGACCACGTTTTGGTGGGCCAGGACCAAGGGCTTAGCGGGGCCTCCCTGGGGGCATTACTGAGTTGGGCACAAATGGTGCACCGACGGATGCAGAGCTCCAAGTCCGCGTCAATGCCAGGCCACCAGACATGAGATCTGGCGATGGCCTTCATAAAGGCGATCCCCAGGTGCTCATGATGGAGCTCCCGGACAAACACCTCCCTGCCTCGTAAGGGCATAACTACTCGATTGCCCCATATCAGGCAGTCTGCCTGTAGTGAGAGTGCATGCATGCGCCTATGGAAGGGTTTGACCTCCTCGGGGCAGGCATTGCGAACCTCTGCCCAGTCACCGGTTAAAACGCATCTTTTAACTAGAGATAACATGGGGTCGCTGGTCGTCCAGGCTCTGATTTGGCGAGCCATCATGGGCGAACCTGTGGATTTAAAGGCATTGATTTCCATGACCATCTCACAGTCCTGTTCGTCGGACCCTTCTGTGGTTGCCAGGGGTAGCCTGCTAAGCACGTCGGCACAATTGTCTGTGCCTGGTCTGTACTTTATCGTTTTATCGTAAGCTGCCAGCATGAGTGCCCACCGCTGAATGCGCGCCGAGGCATTGGCGATGATTGCCTTGCACTCGGATTGTAGGGACGTGAGGGGTTTGTGGTCGGTTTCTAATGCAAACTTGGCCCCGAAAAGGTATTGGTGCATCTTTTTGACACCGTACACGCACGCGAGCGCATCCTTCTCAACCATACCGTACCCACGCTCTTCCCGCGAAAGTGACCTGGAGGCATAAGCAACGGGCTGCAATTTAACCGTATCATTGGCTTGCTGTAAAACGCACCAACCCCGTACGCTGACGCATCACATGTAAGGACTAACTTTTTACCTGGATCAAAAAAGGCTAAAGCACTCTTGGAACATAGAAGGTTGCATGCCTTATTGAAGGCCCGTTCTTGGGCGTGCCCCCAAAACCAATCGCACCCCTTTCTGAGTAGCGCGTGGAGAGGCTCCAGCAACGTGCTCAAGTTCTGCACGAACTTCCCAAAGTAATTGAGTAGCCAGATAAAGGCGCGCAGTTCCGAGACATTCCGGGGCCTGGGTGCCAGGCGAATCGCTTCGGTTTTGGATTCGGTTGGGCGGATTCCATCAGCGGCAATCCTTCTGCCCAAAAATTCATCCTCAGGCACGAGAAACAGACACTTGGATTTCTTAACTCTTAGGCCTACCCGATCCAATCGATTTAGTACTTCCTCAAGATTGCAGAGATGAGAGTCGGTATCCCTTGATGAGTATGAGTATGAGCCCGTGATGAGTATGTCATCTTGAAACACAATCGTCCCCGGGATGAACTTGAGCAGACTTTCCATGTTGTGCTGGAATATAGCAGCTGCCGACCTGATGCCGAATGGGCATCGATTGTACACAAAAAGGCCTCGATGTGTGTTGATGGTGGTGAGTAACTTAGACTCTTCGTCATATACGCAGATGTGAGGTCAAGTTTCGAGAAAAGTTTTTCTCCAGCCAACGTGGCAAATAGTTCCTCCGCTCTGGGCAGCGGGTATTGGTCCTGTAGGGAGACTCTGTTTACGGTAGACTTGTAATCCCCTCAGATTTGCACGGATCCATCAGGCTTCATGACAGGGACGATGGGGCTTGCCCAGTCGCTGAATTCCATGGGAGAAATTATGCCTTCCCGCAGAAGCCAGTCCAGTTCATTTTCAATCTTTTCCCTCATTAGATAAGGCACAGCTCTAGCCTTGTGATGGACTGGTCTGGCATTCTGTGTGATGTAGATTCTAACTTTAGCCCCTTTGAAGGTGCCCACACCTGGCTGAAAGAGATGTTCAAAAAGGCTTAGAACTGTTGAGCAGGAGGTCCGTTCCTCTGACGACGTGGCGTGAACATCATCCCATTTCCAATTAAGTTCTGCTAGCCAGCTTCTCCCCAACAGGGCTGGGAGATCCCTGGGGACAATCCACAGGGAAAGTCGGTGCACTGTCCCTTTGTGTGTGACTGAGAGCATGGCGCTGCCAAGGACTGGGATGATTTCTTTCGTATAGGTCCTTAGTTTGATGTCGATCTTTGTGAGTTTTGGTCTGTTGCTTTTGTGCAGCCACAGCTGTTCAAATTGCTGAACGCTCATGAGGGATTGACTGGCCCCCTTGTCCAGTTCCATGTTGACGGGTATCCCATTGAGTAGAACCCTCATCATAATTGGAGGCGTATTGATCATGTTAATCCGCTGTACCTCGGCGTCCCGTGCACTGTTCCAACCGTCTTCTGGTCCGCTTTCCGATCCTTCCGATTCGTATACCAGCCGAGCTGTTGTTTTTCTGCATATGTGAGCCAGATGCCCTGTATAGTTGCAGTTTCTGCAAACGGCCTGCTGAAATCGACACACCCTTGTTGAGTGCCTTCCCCCACATCTCCAACACAGACCGTTTCCATTGTTTCCGAAGGATGAGCTGCGTCTGGCTGATCTCCCTTGAGCTTCTCTCAACCTGTTGTTGATTGCTCGCATTGTGGGTTGATGAGGTGTGATCAGCTGTTCATGTGGCCCTTGATTTTGATGGCTTCTGGCGCCACTGTCTGCTGTTGAAGGCCTGCTCTCCTGCCTTTGTCTGTGTGTGGGGGTAGCGGTTTGTTTCACAATGTGAACCCCTTGTTCCGATGTCTCGTTGGTTGTCATACTCGAAGTATAGATCAGCCTCGTTTCTTCTTTGCCTGCCAAGAACGCCTGTGCGACCAGTGCTGCTGCCTCTAGAGTCAAGTTCTTAGTCTCTATAAGCTTTCGGAATATGCCTGCGTGGCCTATTCCTTCAATAAAAAAGTCTCTCAGTACTTCTCTCCTTAGTTCATCGGGGAACTCACATGAACTAGCCAGCCTCCGAAGTTCCGCCATGAAGTCAGGTATGCTTTGGCCCACACAGTGTCTGTAGTTGTAGAACCTGTGTCTGGCCATGTATAGGCTGCTCGCTGGCTTCAGGTGGTCTCTCACCAGTGTGCTCAACTCCTCAAACGACTTGCTTGCTGGTTTCTCGGTTGCCAGCAGGTCTTTCATTAAAGCGTATGTTTTCGAGCCACAGCTGGTCAAGAGTTGGGCTCTTCTCTTGTCTGCCTTATCGTCGCCCAGCCAGTCTTTGGTCACAAAGATTTGCTGGAGCCTTTCTATAAAGTCATCCCAATTGTCTCCAGCATTGTATTTCTCATCTGAGCTGTTGGTAGCCATTCTGTGGATTCTGTGATCCCGTAACTTGTCGCCACTGTTAAGTCCTGACTCTAAAGTACTGACTTACACGAGACAAATGCTTAAGTCAAGGTCACTCAGGTCCTGCACCTTTAATTCCAGCTCTTCAGTGCTGCATTTGCCTGAGACCTCCCTTTATATACCACAGTGGGACAAGTATGGTGTGACTCCTGCAAGTGCACCCCTGGTGGTAAGGTATGCTTATTGTTACAGGTCATATCCAGTTACAGTCATGTATAGCATGGTAAGATACAGTTATATACAGTAATGTGAGATACATGATAGGTGCAGCTGCAGCAAAATTTATCACCATCCAGGACAGAGCAATTTTCTTGATTTACGCCCCTGCCACTGCACCCAATATCTACCCCTCAATCTCGAGCACATTTTGGCTGCATTTTGTATGATATAAATGTTGGACTATGGCAGCTCATCAAGGTTATTTCAACAGCATCTCCCTCCACTGTAACCTGTATCACTGACAAGTGCACCAATGTTGTGGGAACACCATCCTTTAAAAGTCGCACAACATCTTTACTTTTTTAATTATGTATTCCTTATGTATTCTCGGGATGCGGGTGTCGCTTGCAGCACTGGTATTTATTACCCATCCTTAGTTGTCCTGAGGAGGTGGTGATGGACCACCTTTTAGTGGTTTGATATAACTTGAGGTACTTGTTCGGCCACTAGAGAGCAGTTAAAAGTCAATGGCCAAGAAATTCATTTGCTCCTGGAAATGGACGAAGGGATCGCGATGCGCTAACAACCCAACATGTTCGGAGGACTGCAAGCAGCCCGCAAATTTTGTGCTGCCTGCTCATTTCCTTGATTGAGGTGTTCAGCCCAGCGCTGAACCCTCAGCAGGGGGACCAAGTTTGTGACAGGCTAGTACCAATTAAAGCTAGCCTGCACTACTTAAAGGCAGCCTGCACTTCTTAAAGGGGAGGTGCATTCTGCCTGCAACATAAACAGCAACAACAACTTGTATTTATATAGCACCTTTAACATAGTAAAACGTCCAACACTCTACACAGGAGTGTTTTAAGATAAAACCAATAAATTTGACAGCGAGCCACATAAGATGAAATTACGGTAGATAACCAAAAGCTTGGTCAAAGAGGTACGTTTTATGGAGTGTCTTAAAGGAGGAAAGAGAGGTAGAGAGGTGGAGAGGTTTAGGGTGGGAGTTCCAGAGCTTGGGGTCTAGGCAGCTGAATTTAGAGACCATGGAGGGGTCAAGGGAGGTGGCGATGAGGTAGAGCTGGGTGTTATCAGCGTACATTTGGAAACTGGTGCCATGTTTTTGGATGATGTTGCCAAGGGGCATCATATAGATGAGCAATAGGAGGGGGCCAATGATAGATCCTTGGGGGACACCAGAGGTAACGATGCAGGAGTGGGAAGAGAAGCCATTTCAGGTGATTTTCTAGCTATGATCAGATAGATAAGAATGGAACCAGGCAAATGCAGTCCCACCCCAGCTGGACGGTGGTGGAGAGGAGTAGGAGAAGGATGGAATGGTCAACCGTGTCAAAGGCTGCAGACAGGGTGACAAAGATGAGAAGGGATAGTTTACCTTTGTCACGGTCAGAAAGGATGCAGCAGATCATTGAACTGGCTGATGAAGACAGTCAAAACATTAAGTAATGATATCACAACAGGGGGAGAGAGCATGCACCAAAGTTCTCTGATGCAACACTGGAGGCCTTGGAGCAAAAGGCCAATAGGAAGAGAGAGGTCCTCTTTCCACATGGGGTCAGGAGGTCCTCCAAGCAACAGACCAAAGTATTGTGGGAGTAGATAATCATTGTGGTGAAAGCCATCACTGTTGGCCCGAGGTCGTGGACAAAGCACAGGATAAAGTTTAATGATCTCACATGAGTAGTCAAAGTCACTGAATTCATCTTCAAATGCCATATCCCACAAACTGCACCACTAGCCTCACACATTGCTCAATGCACCACACCCCCATCACTCACCAACCAGTAATCTCTATCAATCACAACTCAATCCTCACATTGACATGCCCCATCTCACCCTCACACATATAACACTGCTGCAAGCCTGTCTCCCACATCTCAAAGTTTGGACACGCTGTCAGCTATTCAACTGTAACAGGCACATCAGCCAAACACATTGCGCCACACTCAGAGACACACTTCATTTTCTCTTGCAGAAAAAGATGGTAAAACCTAATCAGCGGGGGACAGGCTTGCCTGCATCATCTCACCCCCTTGGAGGAGACAGTGCTGGCAATTCTTGGCAGGGGCATGGCTGAGCCCATTGCCAGCGGTGGGGCTGAAAGAATAAAAAGATGCTGGCATCCTCATATGTAATTTTCCTTCTCACATCTCACTTCCCCCTCATCCCACAATCTCTTCTGATTTACAAGCTGCACATGGTGTAAGCATGCACCTCTTGCTTCCCCACCCCCTCCCTCCCCTGACCACAACTCTACCCTGGTACTTTTCCCACTTCAGACACGCAAGAAATCTAACCTGCCCAGACAGCGGTTGTAGAAGATGCAGTGCCAATATCTGAGCCAGTGGCTACAACTGTCAGATTGAGTGAGGGTATTTCTTCTTCACTCTCCTCCCCCACTTCTTCTACAACCACTGATCGACTCATCCGACTGCGGTATAAGTGAACATAACCCCAATTCTCCATTAAACTGTAGTCCCATACCTTCCCGCTGTCACTGACCATTGTCCTCTTGGCCACGATGCTGAAATAAAAGCCAACACAAAATAAACATTTCAAACCAAATTTGTAAAAGAAATCATGCCATATTGCATTCTAACTTAAACTAATCAACATTGTGGATTCCCTTACTGCCTGTCTTCCATGTGCCTTTGCCTATCCTAGTATTCCTACTCAGTGTTACATCAGTGGCTGCAGCATGGTTGATGGAAGGCTGCTGAATTTCAGTGGAGAATGTTATACTCATAATAAATGGTCAGACCGAGTACTGTGTGTAATGAGCAAGTGTGACCTTTGCTCCTTTATTGTAGTTCCAGAGTGCAGGTACCTTGTGGATGACCTGCTTATATACTGTGCTCCCAAGGGATGCTGGAATCCCTTGGGACTCCAACAGGTAGGCCCTCTGGTGGACAGGTGTGATGCAGTTTACAAGGGGTTAAATACATAACATCACTCCCTCGTAAAGTCAACAATACACTTATTTACAAGGTAAGACGATCTGGGGCTATTCGCTCCTTTGTCGATCGTCTCGGTACAAATGCTGGTGTGGGTGGGTTGGTCAGTTCTTCATTGGGCTGTTGGGCAGCCCGCCTTGCTGGGCTGCTGGGGATGATGAGTGGTCAACTGTGGTGTCAGTTGCCATTTGTGTGTGTGTTGGAAGGTCAAAGTTTGTGGTGTCCTCTTCAGGTTGTATGTAGCTGTTGGTGAACCGCAGTTTAATTTGGTCCAAGTGTTTTCTGTGCATTTGTCCATTGGTCAGTTTGACCTGAAACACCCTACTCCCCTCTTTGGCTGTGACTGTGACAGCAAGCCATTTGGGACCATGTCCATAATTGAGCACAAACACAGGATCATTGATCTCAATATCGCATGACAAGTTTGCGCGGTCATGATACACACTTTGTTGATACCGCTTGTCCTCCACGTGATCAGGGTGGACCAGAGAGAGCCATGTTTTAAGTGCCATTTTCATGAATAGCTTGGCTGGGGGAATCCTGGTGAGTGAGTGGGGTCTGGTGCGGTAGCTGAGCAGTACTCGGGACAACTTGGTCTGCAGGGAGCCTTCCGACACGCGTTTCAAGCTTTGCTTGATGGTCTGAACTGCCCGTTCTGCCTGGCCGTTGGATGCGGGCTTTAAATACGCTGATGTGACATGTTTGATCCTGTTGCGGATCATGAATTCTTTGAATTCGGCACTGGTGAAGCATGGCCCATTGTCGCTTACTAGGACGTCAGGCAGGCCGTGTGTGGCAAACATAGCTCGTAGGCTTTCAATGGTGGCCGTGGATGTGCTTACAGACATTATTGCACATTCAAGCCACTTTGAGTAAGCATCCACGACAACCAAAAACATTTTGCCTAGGAATGGGCCCGCATAGTCTACATGGATCCTCGACCACGGTTTGGATGGCCAGGACCACAAGCTTAGCGGTGCCTCTCTGGGTGCATTGTTCAACTGAGAACACGTGTTGCACTGGCACACATGACTCTAAGTCTGAGTCGATGCCTGGCCACCACATGTGGGATCTGGCTATGGCTTTCATCATCACGATGCCTGGGTAGGTGCTGTGCAGTTCGCAAATAAATGTGTCTCTGCCTCACAAAAGACAGTCCGTCTGCAGGGACAGCTCATCTTTGCATCTGTGGAATGGCTCAATCGCTTCCTGCATCTCCACTGGGAAACTGAACCAGCTCCCATGTAGGACACAGTTTTTTACCAGTGGCAGTAAAGGATCCTGGCTGGTCCAAGTCCTGATCCGGCGGGCCGTAACGGGGGACTTCTCTTTCTCAAATGCCTCCATGACCATGAGCAAGTCCGCTGGTTGTGCCATTTCCACCCCGGTGGTGGGCAATGGTAGCCGACTGAGAGCATCTGCGCAGTTCTCTGTGCCCGGTCTGTGGCAAATTACATAGCTGTATGCCGACAGCGTGAGCGCCCATCATTGGATGCGGGCAGAGGCATTGGTATTAATCCCTTTGCTCTCCGAAAATAGCGATATGAGCGGCTTGTGGTCAGTTTCAAGCTCGAACTTGAGGCCAAGCAAGTACTGGTGCATTTTTTTTACCCCGTAAATGCATGCCAGAGCCTCTTTTTCAACCATGCTATAGGCCCTTTCGGTCTTGGACAAACTCCTGGATGCATACGCAACTGGTTGCAAAATTCCCGATTCATTAGCCTGTTGTAACACACACCCGACCCCGTATGACGACGCATCGCAAGCTAACACTAATCGTTTATATGGATTATACAGAACAAGCAGTTTGTTAGAACACAGTAAATTTCTGGCTTTCTTAAATACAGTCTCTTGTGAATTGCCCCATACCCAGTCATCTCCCTTGCGCAGTAGCGCATGCAGAGGTTCTAGCAGGGTGCTCAACCCAGGTAGGAAATTACCGACGTAGTTTAGGAGTCCCAGGAACGACCGCAGCTCCGTCACGTTCTGTGATCGCAGCGCGTTCTTGATGGCCTCCGTCTTAGCATTGGTGGGTCTGATGCCATCTGCTGCGATTCTCATTCCTAAGAATTCGACATCCTGTGCCAGGAAAACACATTTCGAGCGTTTCAACCTGAGCCTCACGCGATCCAACCGACTAAGAACCTCCTCCAGATTCTTCGAGTGCTCCATGGTGTCCCGACCTGTAACCAATATGTCGTCCTGGAAGACCACTGTGCAAGGAACCGACTTTAGCAGGCTTTCCTTGTTCCGCTGGAAGATCGCTGCAGCTGTCCGAATCCCGAACGGGCACCAGTTGTAAATAAACAGACCTTTGTGCGTGTTGATGTAGGTGAGGCCTTTCGAAGACTCCTCCAGCTCCTGCTTGAAGTAGGCCGAGGTCAGGTCCAACTTGGTGAATGTCTTCCCTCCGGCCAGGGTCACGAATAGGTTGTCTTCCTTGAGTAGCGGGTACTGGTCCTGCAGCGAAAAACGGTTAATCGTTACTTTATAGTCCCTGCACATTCTATCCGTGCCGGCCTCCTTGAGTACCGGAACAATTGGACTGGCCCAGTTGTTGAATTCCACCGGTGCGATGATGCCTTCAAGTTGCAGCCTGTCCAGCTCGATTTCCACTTTTTCGCGCATCATGTAGGGTACCGCCTGAGCTTTGTGGTGGATGGGTTGCGTACCAGGAACCAAATGGATTTGCACTTTCGCCCCCGAGAAGCTTTCAATGCCTGGCTCAAATAACGAAGGGAAATTGCTTAGAACCTGGGTACATGCGGTGTCGTCGACAGACGAAAGCGCTCGGATGCCGTCCCAGTTCTAGCGGATTTTCCCCAGCCAGCTTTTGCCAAACAACTTGGGGCCATCCCTTGGCACAATCCACTGCGGGAGTTTGTGTACTGCTCCATCATAGGAGACTTTGACTTCAGCACTGCCAATTACAGGGATTAGTTCCTTTGTATAAGTCCTTAGTTTGGTGTGAATGAGGCTGAGCTTGGGCCTGTGTGCCTTCTTCAGCCTGTTGAAGATCTTTTTACTCATTATGGACTGACTTGCCCCCATGTCCAGCTCCATAGACACTGGAATACCGTTCAGTTCAACTTTCAACATTATCGGTGGGCATTTTGTCATGAACGTGTGTACCCTGTACACCTCTGTCTCCTCCGTACGAGTCTCCAATTCCATCTAATCCACTGTGGATCACTCTTCCTCTGCAATGTGGTGGTTTGCAGGGTTTGCAGCTCGCCTGCACATTCGTTGGAAACGTCCCATTGTTTTGCAGCCATTGCACACATAGTGCTTAAAGTGGCATTGATGGGGCCGATGATCACCCCCGCAGCGCCAACAGGGTGTTAACTGCCTCGCATTAACAGATGATGGCGGACTCTGGGTCAATTGATGTCGGGCCACAGCAGCCGGCGTGTACGTTCTGCCCTGAACATTTCTACTCAAAACCGAAGTTACTTTATGCACAGTACTGGCCGAAACTTCTTTGTTCTGCAAAATCTTCTTGGTGTTGTCACTGGTGGACATAAATCGTTATGGCTTTAATCGTCGTGGCTATCGTTATGACTTTACTTAGATTAGGAGTTTCTGCAGTCAACAGTTTGCGAAGGATTGTCTCGTGTCTGATGCTCAGTACAAAAAGGTCTTTGAGCATTTGTTCTCAGAAACCTTCAAACTCACAATGTCCTGCAAGGTAGTTCGACAATGTAGCTCGCCACTTCCTGGCCCTCTGATCATTGACATGTGTAGAACCGATATCTCGCCATCAAAACACTTTCCTTAGGTTTTAGGTGCTCCCGGACCAGCGTATACAGTTCTTCGTAGGATTTCTCTGTTGATTTAGCCGGGGCCAGAAAATTGTTCATGAGGCCATAAGTTGTTGCCCCACAGACAGTTAGGAGGATCGCCCTTCTTTTGGTCGCGTTCTCGTTCCCTTCCAACTCATTGGCTACGAAGTATTGGTCAAGTCACTCCATGAAGGCCTCCCAATCGTCCCCCTCTGAGAACTTCTCCAGGATGCCAACTGTTGTTTGCATTTTCACGCGGTTGTTCATCACCTCGTCGCCAATTGTTTTACTCATAATAAATGGTCGGACCGAGTACTGTGTGTAATGAGCAAGTGTTACCTTAGCTCCTTTATTGTAGTTCCAGAGTGCCGGTACCTCGTGGGTGGCCTGCTTATATACTGTGCTTCCAAGGGATGCTGGGATCTCTTGGGACTCCCAACAGGTAGGCCCTCTAGTGGACAGGTGTGATGCAGGTTACAAGGGGTTAAATACATAACAGAGAAGACAGCAGATGGCCTTCAAGGATGACCTTGAATGGTTCTGAGCCTAGAAGGCCCGGCTGCAGACTGTATTGCCTCGGTATGGGCAGCAGAAGTCTGGGCTGGTTTGGCTGACAGGCAACAGCAAGGGCACTGGTGGAGTGACAGGGATGGGAGCATGAATGCTGTCATTCTGAGAGAGGACTGCAGTCTTGTGCTCCATGGAGCCACTGCCACACTCCCGGGGCAGCATCTCAGCAATCCTAGTAGTCTGTTGGAGGACTGTTGTGACACCCTGCAAGCCCCTTTGAACACTGGTATTCACAGCCATAATGACAGTAGTCTGAGCTTGTGTTGCAGCAAATTTAGACTGCATGAGTGCAGTCTGAGCTTGCATGACTTCAGTCTGAGCTTCCACTGCAGCACTCAGACATAGGTAGCTTGTGCTTGTGCTGCAATGGAAACTGAGGCATTGGCCTTCGGACGCTGCATCATGTTTGAGTCCACAAATGTGTTGATGGAGTTGGCCACCACTTCCATGCTGGAAAGTATGGGCTCCAAGCTCTGCGCAAAGGCCTGTGTCAAGTTGGTGCTTTTATCCTTGACATTGTTTGCAGCTGTTCAGGCAGGCTTCCTAGCATACCAGGCATTTCATTGTGTGCACCCATCAGCCTTCTTCTGTAGTCTGGCCCATCAAAGTCCTCATCTGAGTCCTGTTCAGCAGGACTCGGGTGCATCCTCGCCCTCTGGTGAGCTGGCACCTGCGCTATCCTTTCCCCCAGCCCTGGTTGCAGAGCACTTATGCTCGGTGTCTCACCACATGCAGATCCAGTTCTATGCTATCCTCTAAGATACGCGCAGTGTCAATATCTGTGAGTGTGAAATCAAGTGACAGAGAGTGTTTTCATCTTTACCCTCTTCTTCGTCTTCTTCCACTGCCTGGCCAGGTTGCACTTCTTGGGTATCTGAAAGGAGAAAGGCAGCAGGGTAAGGTTGTGATGGAGTAAGGGGAGGGGGCAGGATAGTAAGAGGTGCATGCTTACACCATCTGCAGCTTGTAAGTCAGAAGAGATTGTCGGTTGAGGGAGAAGTTTGATGTGAGAAGGAAGATTACGTTATGAGGATACCGTCATCTTCAATGGATTCAACCTCGCCGCTAAACTTGGCCTCAGCAATGGCCCTTCCAATATTGGCCAGCACCGTCTCCTCCAGGCAACATGAGGATGCTGTGCTGCCTGCATTAGATTAAATGGGTGCGATATAATCGCATGTCACGATCCCCCATGTTCATTTTCAGGGGCTATCTATATTAGCCCTTATGGACCAGGTCATCCTGGATGTTAGCTTTAATGATTCTGGCACATTTACATTGAGGTTGCCACTCGCAATGTAAGACTTGTATTTCGGGAACAGATGCTGCAAACAACCCACTGACACAAATAGGAAATTTGAATAATTGGAAGCAACAGACACTAACTATATTGTAGTTCCACAGCCTTTATAGTAAAAGAAAGAACTTGCATTTGTAAACCACCTTTCACACCCTCAGGACATCCCAAAGCACTTTACAGTATATTAAGTACTTGTGAAGTGTAGTCACTGTTGTAATGTAAGGAAACACAGCAGCCAATTTGTGCACAGCAAGGTCCCACAAACAGCAGTGAGAGATATGATCAAATTACCTGTTTTTTAAAGATGTTGGTTGAGGGATAGATATTGGCAAAGTCACCAGAAGAACCTTCCCTGCTCTTCATCGAATAGTGCCATGAAATCTTTTACGTCCACCTGAGAGATTGACAGGGACTTGTTTTTAACTGAAAGACAGCACCTCTTGTACATCAGGGCCTCAGTATTACACTGAAATGTCAGCCTAAATTATGAGATCAAGCCTCTGGCAGGACTTGAAACCACACGAGAGTGAGCCAAGGCTGACACTTAGGGGGGAAAATTTAACTCAAAAAATAGGTGGGTTAAAGTTGGGCGGGAGGTGTTAAAAAACTGACTCCTGACCCGAACCCAGCTCCAACCTGCCCATTCTGGTTTTAATGGCGGTGGGACGGGGGCAGCCAGCCAACCTGCTCCCAGGAGGCGGCTTGTCCATTTAAATATTATAATGAGGCTGCCGTGCCTCAGATTTAACCAGCATTTCAAATTGAACTGTGGCTGGTCAGGTTTCGCAGGCCTCGGGGAACCTGCCAGCTAAAGTAAGGTGAGGACTGCTGGATCCAGGAGGTAAGTGACTTTACACTTACCTTCTGGATCCAGCATCCCTACCTCGCCCATCCCCTGCAATCGGCGACCCCCCATGAGGCCTCCGTCCCTGCACGAGGCCTCCGAACACCTTCCCCCTCCATACCCCCCAATCCTCCTCTGGCCTCCTAGGAGCTTTTAATTGTATTTTCAGTGAAAAACGGTCTAATGCCTATTTCCTTTGTGATTAATGAGCCACTAATGGAACTGCATGGCTTTGGAATGTGCAGTTTCTGAAAATATAATCTGATTAGCAAATCATTAAAAATGGAGGAAACACAGAGCATGCTCCCATTTTTTGCACAAGGAGGAATTCCACTCCAAGTGACATTCTTTCAAAATGTTTTCCAACTCCAACTCAGTTAGCTGCATACTTGCCGTTGGCTTCACAACATGATTTATACGTCCTTACACTGAAAATTTCTTCTGTACAATCGTCGGGAATTTCCTGGGGGGGGTTCTTTGGTTGCTGTAGTTTTGGTGAAAGATCATTGGATACCCCATTTACCGTTTGTCTGAAGCTGCAGTGAACACTGAGGAAAATCCCTGGCAAATATCTCCTTCCCTCTACCAAATGGTCTGATTCACTGTCGTTATGATTTGTTGGTGTCATCGCCCTTCTTTCTCGTACTCCCTATGTCTTGTTAGTAGCTTCAGGCTTAAAAGGGACAGCGGTTTCTATAAATCAAAATAAAAGAAAAACATTATACATTTTTTTAATAACATATGTGCTAAACTGAGCAAGATGAAAAAGTCAAGTTTGAAAACTGCACAGCAGTTTAAAGATTAGAGGGCTTTGCTTTTACACTTACCAACATCAGACAAGTTAATCCCCAGCAATATAGGCTTGCTTTGGCGGAATAGATTACTGCAGGGAAATGATTAAATATATTCAGTGCAGTTAATCAGCACAGCGAACGGTTGCACATGAACCCTGAAATATATAACTGTAAGTAACTGATTATCCCTGGGGAAACCAATTGGCTTTGCAATAACTTTGATCTCTTACTTTGAAAGCAAACTGAATGTTGTAAGGAAAATTCAAACCAAATGCAGTAGCCTCCAGTTATCTAACTCACTTCTAAGCCCTCTTCTGCCTGTGTTATTACAGGTTTTAATTAACACCTTGTGCAGATTTGCAGCACTTTATTGAACAAAGACCTGGCCTGACCTTTACAAAGTTTTTTTCGTAAATTTAGAACACACCAAAAGCCTTTGAGGCTGAAATTCGGGTGCACAAGAAAGCTGGCGCACCTATGATTTTTTTAGTGGTACTTACCGCTGGATTCCTGATGCGGTCGGAAGAGCCATTTTCAGGACTTTGACATTTTTTCTAAGTCCCAGAGGAAGAGAGTCATAATGTGGGCGGGCCATAGACTGAAAGCTAGGCTGAGTGGCTGAAAATAGGTCGGACAGAGACACGGCCGCTGTCAATCAGCGGTGGAGTAGTGGTGATGTCACAGCACGTGTGCGTCACCATGCTCTCTCCCCTCCGTTAAATGGGAGAGATTCTGTTATTTTTAATCTTCAGCCACTGGGCTACCAGGGAGGGTTTCAGCCGAGCCAGCGGCCTGGCACCCAAGAGGGGGTGCCAATCGGGAAGCTGGCTGGCAAGAATTATTAGATGGCAGCCGAGGCAGTGGGCCCACTCCTTTAAAGACTGCCACGCTGCTGGGCCGCACTCACTCTTTAGAGAGTGCACCGACAGAAAAACCTGTCGGGGGCACCATGTGGTGGGGGATCGACGAGTTCAGCTGAATATCGATTGGTAAGTTTTCCTTTTATTTAAAAATGGCAATGCAATAACTGATGACTCACTTTCGGCAGTCATCAGAATCAGGCAGTATGGGGTCCAGGCCGAAAAATCCCCAACCTGAATTTCAGTCGGGTCAGTCATTTGCCCCTAAAGTGGCGGCCATTCGATTTTGACGAATGGCCACCGCATACGAGCAGTAATGTGTCCCTGAGACCCTAAATTTCAGCCCCTTTGTTTCTTGCACATCTTGAGCATCTCTTATGGGATTTGCTGAACAGGAAGGTTTTGTTGGATATTCAGATTATACAGGCTTCATACAACTTAAAATAAATATTTGTGAAATGTTGAAAACTTGCTGTGCTTCTCAACAATAAAATAGGAGTGTGTGTTTGTCTGTGCGATGATACCGTTAATTATTGCTCAGTTGTAAATGCACTGTACAGATACATGTCTAAGTATATTCCTTAAGTGGATGTGGTATGTAGTAGATTTGTGTAGCTCTTTACACTTAAACATCAAGTCTTCAGTCGATTTTCTTTTTTTTAACGAGTTTATATTTTCCAAATATTTAAAATGCAATGCTTGTTTTGTCAGAAAATAAAAGTGAACCTAAAACAATTATTCATGTAATTATTTTATAGTGCAAGCTTCGGCTGATACCATTAAACCCATCCCACCCATCTCCTCTTCCCCCATTCCGCGCAGCCTCAAAATCTTGAGAGAAGCAAAAAGACAGAAAAAAACATAGGGCAGTTTAGGAAAAACTCTGGGCAGTTCTTCTCAACCCCCCGCAGGCATTGAAGAAAACTACAGAAGACCACGGTAATGTACCACATTTCCTCTTACCCAACTTCCTTCTATAACAAGGACTCTTTTCAACTCTTGCTGACAAATTATTCCAGAGCTCCACGACTTCCTGCAAAAAGAAGAATTTCCTTTTGTAACTTGCACTGCTGCCCCCAACTCTCTGCGTGTCGAGCTCAACTGACCGATCAATATGGACAGAATCTAATCCTTTCATAAGTTTAAAGACCTCAATCATATCCGCTCATGTTGACAATTCTCCAAGTTAAAAAGTATCAACTATCTAATAACTGATAGGGAACGATTTCAACTTTGTGCAATAATGTAAAACGGGTGATAGCAAATCAGCAGCCCATTTTACATCTCTCTGAAAGTCAATGGAAATAAAAATGAGGAAACTTGCAAAACGGGCTGCCAACTCACTATCACTCTTTTTACTCTTTCGCACAAAGTCAAAATCTACCCCATGATCCTTCCAACAGGTATCATAGAATCATAGAATGAAAGAGCACCCTGGGAGCGTGGTCGGCGCTGGTCAGTGCCCCCAAAAGCTTTGCGAGGCACGAAGCTGTTGGTGGAAAGGCACTGCGGCTGTCCTTAAAGGGAAGGGCATACCGCTGTGGCTGCCATTTTGTTTTAATTGTCGGCCAAATCCTGAGTCAGCCGACAATGCGGCCATTGGTTCGACAGGGCCACCAGCAGGCAGCCTGTAATAGAGCTCCCCCTAGTGGACTATTGCTCCATCTAGTGGGCTACTGGTGTAAATAATAAAGGATCATGTCGCAAAGTCACATGATGATAGTTTCCTGTATTAGAGCCATCTTGTACAGTGTGTTTGTTCGTGATATCATAAGAATATATCACATGGTTCACGAGGATAGGATTTAGATTCCCTAGCTGACATTTTTGTTTTTGAATAAACCAGCCAACCAACAGAGAGATTTTGAGAGGTTCTTTGTTTTGGAGAACAGCCAGACTCCAGATGACCACGCCTATGGGAATAATAGAGCACTTGGGAGAGTTCCATCATGATGGAGAGACTTTTGGAGTATATGTGGAGTGCCTAGACAGGTTTTTCACCGCAAATAGTATCGTCGAAGTCCCCGATGATGAAAACCATAACTACGTGCTTTTCAAAAAGGAAACGGGCTATTTTCTTGACTGAAGCAGGCCCTGAGCTCTATGAAACCCTGAAAAATGTGTTTCTTCACATCAAGCCAAATGACACACTACTGACGGAGATTCAACACTACAGTCTGGAGCCCCTGGAAATTGCTGAAAGTTATCACTTTGGAAAACAAAATCAATTCATTGATGAGGGTATCAGTGAGTACATTGTAGCTTTAAAAAAGCTATCGATTCACTGTCATTTCAGAAACTTTCAGGACCAAGCATTGCGTGACCGCTTTCTTTATGGTATGAAAAATGAAGCAATCAGAAGGAAGTTGTTGATAACCCCTAACTTGACTTGTCAGACAGTTATATCGATGGATACGGCCAACCAATACTCCTGAGAATTTCGCACCATTTCCAGTTATCAGACAACTGAGGTGAATCGCCTGTAAAGTAAAAGTAAAAGGCAGTTGGGCCCTGAGGACTCAGCAACTGGCCAAGGTAACAGTGAATTAAAGTCATGCTATCAGTGCACGGGACAACACATTGCTCAAAGCTGTCCATATGTGAAGGCAGAGTGTTTCTACTGCAAGAAAGCAGGGCATCTTGCGAAGGTGTGCTGACTGAAGAGTAAACCAATGATCAATGCTAGCAGTAGAAATCACCAGACACTATATAACATTGAAAAAAAGCAACAGGATGAGGAGGTTCTGGAGATATACATCATCAACAGCACGAGGGTACCTAACAGCGATTCGCGATGTATTGTCATCCAAGTAGATGTTGCAGGAACCAAGATACCCATGGAAATCAACACTGGTGCATCTGTGAACATAATTCCGGAATCGCTATATCTCGATAAGTTGAGTGATTTTCGACTGGAGAAATCGAAGATAGAGCTGCGAGACTACTCAGGAGAGTAAAACCATACCGGTGAAATACAATGATCAGTTTCAGAGCTTGCCTCTCATAAAAGTGGCAGAAGACAAAACTGTCTTGACAGGTAGAAATTGGTTGGAATCACTGAAGCGGGATTGGAATGAGATTTTTCATGTGGAAACAAAATTTGCATCAAAAGATGATGTCATCAAGCAGCATCCGAAGGTATTCTGTGAAACAGGCAGTCCGATCCAAGACTTCAAGGTGAGTGTCAGAGTGCAGAAAGATGCGAGACCAGTTTGCTGTAAGCTATGTCCCGTATCATATGCGCTCAAGAAGAAAGTTGAGCAAGCATTCAAAAGACTAGAATCTGAGAACATTATTTCTAAGGTAGATCTCAGTAATTGGGCTACACCCATTGTTGTTGGATCTAAGTCAGATGGTAATGCTGATGCTATGTTTAGTTTGCCATCCTCATCACAAGTTACACCCAATAGGTAAGAAGTGTTCTATTTTTCATACATTAATCAGCTGCCAGTCACAGCTGAAGAGATTGGTAGAGCAACCAAACATGACCCAGTTATGTCAAAGGTGTATTATTACATAGCAAATGGCTGACCAAATCAGGTATCAGAGAAAGATATTGAACCATACTTTATTCATAGGAATTAATTATCAGTGGATAAAGATTGTATTATGTGGGGTGCAAGAGAAGTTATTCCAAATAAATTCAGGTCCAAATTGTTAGGAGATCTTCATGACCAGCATCTGGGAATGTGCTTGACCAAGAGTTTTGCATGCAGTTACTTATGGTGGCCAGGTTTCGATATAGAGTACATCATTAGTCAGTGTACAACATGTCAATCGGTAAGTAAGTAACCACTATCAGTACCATTACAGCCATGGAAATGGCCTCCCAGGGTATGGCAAAGGTTACATGTAGATTTTGCTGAGCTAGAAAAACACAATTGTTCATTGTGATTGATAGCCATTCGAAGTGTTTCTGATTTGGGAAATAACAAGTAAAACATTGGACAATTTGCGAAGATTGTTTTCTTCAAATGGCCTCCTAGAAAAAATTGTGCTTGATAATGGGCCACAATTTAGTTCTGAAGAGTTTGCACAGTTCATGAGCAGAAAAGGTGTGAAACATACTAAAGTTCCACTATACTTCTAATGTTGCAGCAGAGCGCACATTACAAATTGTAAAATGTGCTCTCATCAAGCAAATGTTGGATCTAAATCCAAAGAAGTGGCAATTGTCATTGGACCACAAATGAGCAAATATTCTGATTACTTATTGTAATACTCCTCATACAACTACTCATAGAACACCAGCAGAGTTGTTTCTCAAATAACAGCCATGAACCAGATTCTCGTTGCTAAAGCCAAACTTGGCACCGTCAATGGAAGAGAAACAATTAAGACAGAAAGAGAGTCATGTTAGAGATAGAGTAATAGAGAGAAGTGTGAAATTTAAACAGAAGGTTAGAGTGAAGAACCATCACCATAAATGGGTTAAATGGTTACCAGGAAGAGTAGTGAAGATATGTGGCCCTCGCACATATTTGGTAAAGATGTTTGAGCATGGAAAGGTTAGGTTTGTTCACATTGGTCATATTTTACCTACAGATGTGGAAGGAGTTGAATGTTAGAGTGATTTGATTATTTCTGATGAGTCAGATAGTCTTGTTACAAGCAGAGTAGCAGGAGCCAATCCTACATCAGATGTACTAAAAAAAGTCCAAGAGAAGGTCAGATTTTAAGTCTGAGTCCGAGTCAGGCAGACAAACAGTCTGAAGTTGTAAAGAGTTTAAATGTAGATCACGGGTTGCCCTTGGAGAAAAACTCTCCTCAGGATCAGCCTAGAATGAGTCTAAGTTTGAAAACAAGTTTGGAAAGTTCTGTTCAAGAGCAAAGGTGTCCTCTTCGAAACAGAAAACCAGTGGTTCAGTTCAATTTGTAAATATGGAACAGTAATTCCATATCTTCTGTTGTGTATACAATGCAAGTAATGTATGACAATTATTTTGTTATGATTACTTCTTCATTAAGGAGGGAGAAGTGTAATAGAGCTCCCACTAGAGGACTAGTGCTCACCTAGTGGACTACTTTGGTAATGCAACTACTCAGGTAAATAATAAAGGACCATGTGGCAAAGTCACATGATGACAGTTTTCTGTATTAGAGCCATCTTGTAGAGTATGTTTGCCAGTGATATCATAAGAATAATTCATACAGCCCGGCTGACTGACCTGTAGTTGCCCGGTTTATCCCTCTCCCTTTTTTTTAACATTTTCAACCTTCCAGTCCTCTGGTATCACTCCTATATCTAAGGAGGATTGGAAGATTGTGGCCAGAATCTCTGCAATTAAGAACATACGAACATAAAAAAATAGGAGTAGGATTCGGCCATTTGGCCCCTCGAGCCTGCTCTGCCATTCAATAAGATCATGGCTGATCTGATCATGGACTCAGCTCCACTTCCCTGCCTGCTCGAGCGTCGAGGAGGTGCGTGGAGAGGCAGTCGGGACTTCGGCGAGAGGCCTATAAAAGGCACAGCAGGGAGTCCGGGGCCCAGCGTCGAGGAGATGCATGGAGAGGCAGTCAGGGCTTCAGCGACTGGCCTATAAAAGGCACAGCAGGGAGTCCAGGGCCCAGCTTCGAGGAGATGCATGGAGAGGCAGTTGGGACTTCGGCGAGAGGCCGACAAAAGGAACAGCAGGGAGTCCGGGGCCCAGCGTCGAGGAGGTGTGTGGAGAGGCAGTCGGGAATTCGGCGAGAGGCCTACAAAAGGCACAGCAGGGAGTCCAGGGCCCAGCGTCGAGGAGGTGCGTGGAGAGGCAGTCGGGACTTCGGTGGGAGGCCTACAAAAGACATAGCAGGGAGTCCAGGGCCCAGCGTCGAGGAGGTGCGTGGAGAGGCAGTCGGGACTTCGGTGAGAGGCCTACAAAAGGCACAGCAGGGAGTCTAGGGCCCAGCATCGAGGAGGTGCGTGGAGAGGCGTGGCTTGTGCAGCTACAGGGAGAAAGCAAAAAAGAAGTAGAAAGAAATAGGAAGGTGACGTCACAGCCAAAGGGGTAAGTGATTGGCTGGTAATTGGTGAGTAGTTTTTCTTTTTTCTCTTCTATAACAGCGAGTAAACTTTAACATTATTGTTGCCAATTTAAGTGTATCTAAGGATTAAGTCATGGCAGAAGAGCTCGGTCACGTGATATGCTCCTCCTGTACCATGTGGGAACTCAGGGACACTTCCGGAGTCCCAGACGACTACGTGTGCGGAAAGTGTATCCACCTCCAGCTCCTGACGGTCCGCGTTGCAGAATTGGAGCTGAGGGTGGATTTACTCTGGAGCATCCATGATGCTGAGAATGACGTGAGTAGCACATGTAGCGAGTTGGTCTCACCGCAGGTGAAGGGTTCACAGCCAGATAGCGAATGGAAGACCAGCAGGAAGAGCAGTGCAAGGAAGGTAGTGCAGGGGTCCCCTGCGGTCAACCCCCTGCAAAACAGATACACCGCTTTGAGTACTGTTGAGGGGAATGACTCATCAGGGGAGGGCAGCAGCAGCCAAGTTCATGGCACCGTGGCTGGCTCTGCTGCACAGGAGGGCAGGAAAAAGAGTGGGAGAGCGATAGTGATAGGGGATTCAATTGTAGGGGGAATAGATAGATGTTTCTGCGGCCGCAACCGAGACTCCAGGATGGTATGTTGCCTCCCTGGTGCAACGGTCAAGTATGTCTCAGAGCGGGTGCAGGACATTCTGAAAAGGGAGGGTGAACAGCCAGTTGTCGTGGAGTACATTGGTACCAACGAAATAGGTAAAAAAAGGGATGAGGTCCTAAGAGACGCATTTAAGGAGCTAGGAGCTAAAATAAAACGTAGGACCTCAAAAGTAGTAATCTTGGGATTGCTACCAGTGCAACGAGCTAGTCAGAGTAGGAATCACAGGATAGCTCAGATGAATACGAGGCTTGAGCAGTGGTGCAGCAGGGAGGGATTCAAATTCCTGGGGCATTGGAACTGGTTCTGGGAGAGGTGGGACCAGTACAAACCGCACAGTCTGCACCTGGGCAGGACTGGAACCAATGTCCTTGGGGGAGTGTTTGCTAGTGCTGTTGGGGAGGAGCTAAGCTAATATGGCAGGGGGATGGGAACCAATGCAGGGAGACAGAGGGAAACAAAAAGGAGACAAAAGCAAAAGACAGAAAGGAGATGAGTAAAAGTGGAGGGCAGAGAAACCCAAGTCAAAAAACAAAAAGGGCCACTGTACAGCAAAATTCTAAAGGGTCAAAGGCAAGCATGAAAGCTCGGTGCCTCAATGCAAGGTGTATTCGGAACCCAGGAGAGGGCTCTGAGCTAGTTAGAGTGGATGAGAGCTCAGATGAACAGAACCCCAAGGAAGAATGCAAAAGGCAGGAGGCAACAGAGCAGAGTAGCACTGGGGTAAGTGTAAACCACAAGGTGATAGGAAGCGACAATACGTATGGATATAAAGGGGCTGCAGGAGGGGTCAAAACTAAAAATCATGGTTTAAAAACTAGTATTAAAACACTCGACCTAAACGCATGCAGCATTCAAAATAAAGTAAATGAGTTGACGGCACAAATCATTACAAATGGGTATGATTTGGTGGCCATTACAGAAACGTGGTTGCAGGGTGGCCAAGACTGGGAATTAAACATATAGGGGTATCTGACGATTTGGAAAGATAGACAAGAAGGGAAAGGAGGTGGGGTAGCTCTGTTAATAAAGGATGATATCAGGGCAGTTGTGAGAGACGATATTGGCTCTAATAAACAAAATGTTGAATCATCGTGGGTGGAGATTAGAGATAGTAAGGAGAAAAAGTCACTGGTGGGCGTAGTTTATAGGCCCACAAATAATAACTTCACAGTGGGGCGGGCAATAATCAAGGGAATAATGGAAGCATGTGAAAAAGGAACGGCAGTAATCATGGGGGATTTTAACCTACATATCGATTGGTCAAATCAAATCGCACGGGGTAGCCTTGAGGAGGAATTCATAGAATGCATACGGGATTGTTTCTTAGAACAGTATGTTACAGAACCTATAAGGGAGCAAGCTATCTTAGATCTGGTCTTGTGTAATGAGACAGGAATAATAAACGATCGCCTCATAAAAGTGCCTCTCGGAATGAGTGATCACAGTATGGTTGAATTTGTAATACAGATTGAGGGTGAGGAAGTCGTGTCTCAAATGAGCGTACTATGCTTAAACAAAGGATATTACAGTGGGATGAGGGCAGAGTTGGCTAAAGTAGACTGGAAACACAGACTAAACGGTGGTACAATTGAGGAACAGTGGAGGACTTTTAAGGAGCTCTTTCATTGTGTGCAACAAAAATATATTCCAGTGAAAAAGAAGGGTAGTAAGAGAAGGGATAACCAGCCGTGGATAACCAAGGAAATAAAGGAGAGTATCAAATTAAAAACCAATGCGTATAAGGTGGCCAAGGTTAGTGGGAAACTAGAAGATTGGGAACATTTTAAACGACAGCAAAGAATGACTAAGAAAGCAATAAAGAAAGGAAAGATAGATTATGAAAGTAAACTTGCGCAAAACATAAAAACAGATAGTAAAAGCTTTTACCGATATATAAAACGGAAAAGAGTGACTAAAGTAAATGTTGGTCCCTTAGAATATGAGAAGGGGGATTTAATAATGGGAAATGTAGAAATGGCTGAGACCTTAAACAATTATTTTGCTTCAGTCTTCACAGTGGAAGACAAAGAAACCTTGCAAAAAATTGCTGTTCACGGGAATGTGGGAAGGGAGGACATTGAGACAATCACTATCACGAGCAGGGTAGTGCTGGACTGGCTAATGGGACTCAAGGTAGACAAGTCCCCTGGTCCTGATGAAATGCATCCCAGGGTATTAAAAGAGATGGCGGAAGTTATTGCAGATGCATTCGCTATAATCTACCAAAATTCTCTGGACTCTGGGGAGGTACCAGCGGATTGGAAAGCAGCTAATGTAACGCCTCTGTTTAAAAAAGGGGGCAGACAAAAGGCAGGTAACTATAGGCCGGTTAGTTTAACATCTGTAGTGGGGAAAATGCTTGAAGCTATAATTAAGGAAGAAATAGCGGGACATCTCGATAGGAATAGTGCAATCAAGCAGACGCAACATGGATTCATGAAAGGGAAATCATGTTTAACTAATTTACTGGAATTCTTTGAAGATATCACGAGCCTGGTGGATAGAGGTGTACCGATGGATGTGGTGTATTTAGGTTTCCAAAAGGCATTCGATAAGGTGCCACACAAAAGGTTACTGCAGGAGATAAAGGTACGCGGAGTCAGAGGAAATGTATTAGCATGGATCGAGAATTGGCTGGCTAACAGAAAGCAGAGAGTCAGGATAAACGGGTCCTTTTCGGGTTGGAAATCGGTGGTTAGTGGTGTGCCACTGAGATCGGTGCTGGGACCACAACTCTTTACAATATATGTAGATGACCTGGAAGAGGGGACAGAGTGTAGAGTAACAAAATTTGCAAATCACACAAAGATTAGTGGGAAAGCGGGTTGTGTAGAGGACACAGAGAGGCTGCAAAGAGATTTAGATAGGTTAAGCGAATGGGCTAAGGTTTGGCAGATGGAATACAATGTCGGAAAATGTGAGGTCATCCACCTTGGAAAAAAAAATAGTAAAACGGAATATTATTTGAATGGGGAGAAATTACAACATGCTGAGGTGCAGAGGGATCTGGGGGCCCTTGTGCATGAATCCCAAAAGGTTAGTTTGCAGGTGCAGCAGATAATCAGGAAGGCGAATGGAATGTTGGCCTTCATTGCGAGAGGGATGGAGTACAAAAGCAGGGAGGTCCTGCTGCAACTGTATAGGGTATTGGTGAGGCCGCACCTGGAGTACAACGTGCAGTTTTGTTCACCTTCCTTAAGGAAGGATATACTAGCTTTGGAGGGTGTACAGAGACGATTCATTAGGCTGATTCCGGAGATGAGGGGGTTACTATGATGATAGATTGAGTAGACTGGGTCTTTACTCGTTGGAGTTCAGAAGGATGAGTGGTGATCTTATAGAAACGTTTAAAATAATGAAAGGGATAGACAAGATAGGGGCAGAGAGGTTGTTTCCACTGGTCGGGGAGACTAGAACTCAGGGACACAGCCTCAAAATACGGGGGAGCCAATTTAAAACCGAGTTGAGAAGGAATTTCTTCTCCCAGAGGGTTGTGAATCTGTGGAATTCTCTTCCCAAGGAAGCAGTTGAGGCTAGCTCATTGAATGTATTCAAATCTCAGATAGATAGATTTTTAACCAATAAAGGAATTAAGGGTTATGGGGAGCGGGCGGGTAAGTGGAGCTGAGTCCACGGCCAGATCAGCCATGATCTTGTTGAGTGGCGGAGCAGGCTCGAGGGGCTAGATGGCCTACTCCTGTTCCTAATTCTTATGTAATCTGCTGCCATTCAGATAATATTCTGTCTTTGTGTTTTTGCTCCCAAAATGGATAACCTCACATTTATCCACATTTTCTGCATCTGCCATGCATTTGCCCACTCACCTAACCTGTCCAAGTCACCCTGCAGCCTCTTAGCGTCCTCCTCACAGCTCACACCGCCACCCAGTTTATGTCATCTGCAAACTTGGAGATATTACACTCAATTCCTTCATCTAAATCATTAATGTATATTGTAAAGAGCTGGGGTCCCAGCACTGAGTCCTGCGGCACTCCACTCGTCAATGCCTGCCATTCTGAAAAGGACCCGTTTATTCCGACTCTCTGCTTCCTGTCCAAACGGCCATCTGTTGTAAATGAAGAGACCTTTGTGCGTGTTGATGCAGGTGAGGCCCTTCGATGATTCCTCCCACTCTTGCGTCATGTAGGCCGAGGTCAAGTCCAACTTTGTGAACATCTTTCCTCCCGCCAGTGTCACAAAAAGGTTGTCTGCCTTTGGTAGTGGGTATTGATCCTGCAGGGAGAAGTGATTGATAGTTACTTTGTAATCACCACAGATTCTGACGTTGTCGTCTCCCTTGAGGACTGGAACAATCGGACTGGCCCAGTCATTGAATGCGAGCGGCGAAATGATGCCCTGGTCCAGCTCGATCTCCACCCTCTCTCTCATCATGGACAGTACTGCTCTCGCCTTGTGATGGATGGGTCGCGCTCCCAGAATTAGGTGGATCTGCACTTTTGCTCCTTGGAACTTCTCGATGCCTGGTTCGAACAGCGAGGGAAACTTGTTTAAAACCTGGGCATACGAAGTATCGTGGATGGACGAGAGCGCTTGGACGTCGTCCCAGTTCCAGTGTATCTTTCCCAGCCAGCTCCTGCGAGCAGCGTGGGACCATTGCCCAGTACCACCCAGAGTGGTTACTTGTGCACCGCTCCTTCGTAGAAGACCTTTACAGTAGCACTGCCAATTACGGGAATCAGTTCCTTTGTGTAAGTTCTCAGTTTAGTGTGAATGGGCGTCAGGACTGACCTTCAGGCCTTGCTGCACCACAATTTATCGAAAGTCTTTTTGCTCATTATGGACTGGTTTGCGCACGCATCCAGCTCCATTGACATCGTGAGTCTATTTAATTCAACATTCAGCATTCTCGGGGGACACTTTGTGGTAAATGTGTGCCCCCCATATACCTCTGCCTCCTCGGTCTGAGGCTCTGGTTCGTCGTGATCCACCGTGGATCTGTCCTCCTCTGCAACCTGGTGGTTTGCAGGATTAGCAGGGTTTGCAGCTCGCCTGCACAGGTGTTGGAGGTGTCCCATTGTTCCACAGCCCTTGCAAACGTATCCTTTGAAGCGGCATGAATGGAAACGATGATCACCTCTGCAGCGCCAACAAGGTGTTAATGACCTTGCATTCATCACCCTTGATGTTGGACTCTTAGACATCTGCAGACATGCAGCTGCAGGCATGTGAGGCCTACACTGTACGTTGCAATTCGAAAACAACATTACTTTGTTCACAGTAATTGGAACAGCACTCATATGCTGAGAGATTTGCTTGGTATTGTCACTGGTGGCAATGAACGCCTGGGCTGTGGCTACAATCAAAAGTTTGTGAAGTATCACTTCATGACCAATGCCAAGTACAAAGAAGTCCCTGAGCATGTGCTACAGATGTCGCAGCGTCCTGCTAGGCATCTTAGTTCGGTGACAAAGCTCGCCACTTCCTGGTCTTCAGACCTTTTGTAGGTGTAGAACCAGTACCTCGCCATCAGAATGCTTTCCTTTGGGTTAAGATGCTCCCGGACAGTGTGCACAAATCATCACATGGTTTCTCTGTGGGTTTCGCTGGAGTGAGCAGATTTTTCACGAGGCCATACGTTGGTGCCCCGCAAACGGTGAGGAGAATCGCCCTTCGTTTGGCAGCGTTCGCTTCACCTTCCAGCTCGTTGGCCACGAAGTATTGGTCGAGTTGTTCTACGAAGGTTTCCCAATCATCTCCCTCCAAAAACTTGTCCAGGATGCCCACTGTTCTCTGCATTGTTGCGTTGGGGTTCGTAATCTGTATCTCATCGCCAGTTGTTATGTATGAATAAATAGTCTGGCCAGATACTGTGAGCTCAAAGGAAAGTGTGACCGTAGTCTTTTATTACAGAGTGCCTCTCCAGCCTATGAGGCCCCCTTAAGTACAGGTGCTCCCAGGGGATTGTGGGATCCCTTGGGACTCCAGGGGATGAGCCCTCTGGTGGTTAAACAAGATATTTACAGGTTTACATATATAACAATTTAAATAGAGAAAGATTGCAAAGTGCTGCAGTACAGTAGGACCTGGGGGTACTTGTGCATGAAACAAAAAAGGATGGAGTATAAAAGCAGGGAAGTCTTGCTACAGTTATACAGAGTATTGGTGAGGCCACACCTGGAATACTGCGTGCAGTTTTAGTTTCCATCGTTACAAAAGGATATACTTACTTTGGAGGCAGTTCAGAGAAGGTTCACTAGATTGATTCCGGAGATGAGGGGGTTGACTTATGAGGAAAGGTTGAGTAGGTTGGACCTCTACCCATTGGAATTCAGAAGAATGAGAGGTGATCTTATCGAAACATATAAGATTATGAGGGGACTTGACAAGGTGGATGCAGAGAGGATGTTTCCACTGATAGAGGAGACTAGAACTAGAGGGCATAATCTTAGAATAAGGGGCTGCCCATTTAAAACTGAGATGAGGAGAAATTTCCTCAGAGAATTGTAAATCTGTGGAATTCGCTGCCTCAGAGAGCTATGGAAGCTGGGACATTGAATAAATTTAAGACAGAAACAGACAGTTTCTTAAACGATAAGGGGTTATGGGGAGTGGGGAGGAAAGTGGAATTGAGTCCATGATCATATCAGCCATGTTCATTTTAAATGGCTGAGCAGGCTCAAGGGGCCGCATGGCCTACTCCTGCTCCTATTTCTTATGTTCTTATGTTCTTAAGGATGCATCGGCTGGGATAATGCTCACCAATTACCCCTCTGGCTTGCTCACTGCTTCTCCCAATGAGCGAGGCTCTCTTTGCTCGTAGATGGAGGTTTTTTCTCTCCATCCCATTCGGAGTGCTTGGTCCTTGAGTGCGTTGAACAAAGCAACCAAGCGTAGAAGAGGAGAGAGAGAACGATGGCTGCAAACTATCGTCACTTATACCTGAAAAATGCTTCTGAATTCTCATGCCAAAAACTAGTCCTTTGCCCGAGGCATTCCAACTAAAGAGCCTGTAGGGGGTGGTGGGTCTGTCAGCTTGCCTTCCTGACCAGAGCGGTTGCGAGTCGCTCCCACTTCCTGGTTCTGGAGCTTGGATTTATTAATCAGGGAGTGATAAAGTGCAGCAGACAACTGTTTTGTACAAAGAAGATTTGGGTTTTATTCAAGAAAGCAAATAACACAAATACACTTCAATAAAACTGTAAAATCTTACAAAAAGATTCTAAACAATGAGGAATACTTTATTACAGGTAATAAACACAGCAGAAATGCCTCCCATCTCCCAATTACTCTCTAACTAAGTCAAACTCTAGGGCACCAGGGATTCATGCTCACCAGATCCTTCCTTTGACAACTAGGGCTGGTTTGCAGTTTCGGGGTTCTTTGGTATCCGGTTTGCCTTGCAGTACCCCGGACATGGTAGAAGACCTCTGCTGCGTATTGAAGCCAGTTGGGGTGAGTCCGCTGATGTGGTTAGACGCATTTTGGATTTATCTCTGGTGAATAGCAAAAGGGTTTTAAGTTCTTTAGGTAATTTTTACCCGCTGGATAGTCTAGGCACAAAGTGTAGAGTGGAAAACTTGCATGGACCCTGGTTTTCTTGGTGGTTGATTTTTCTGGTTGGTTTAGTCAATCGCGGTGGTCTGGTTGATGGTTGTTACCAAGTCAGTTGGTATTGATGTTCCACTGATTTTTGAAGTTCTTTTCTCCGATGTCGCGATGTTTCTTCCTGTGTTTTCTAACCGTGTGCTCTCGATCTTGATCTTGTTGTTCCAAAGTGATGGTCAGAAATAATTTCCTTTTAGTACGATAGGCCCTCAGTTATACACTGAGAGGCTGTTTAATCTTCGCACCAAATCTAACGTTTCTTTTGTTTAAGTTTTGCTGCCCATTGATTTTAAGTGGTTTTCTTTGTATAAGTTTTGGCGGGCTAGCTAACTGAAACTTGATTAAATGTTTTAATCTGGCTTTGATAGACTTTGGGATCGCGATACTCCTTATTTATGAGCTGGTGAACTCTTGTCCATTGTAATAGCACTGCTTTGGTTTCAGGAAGTCTGGGCTGAGCCAGATATTTCTATGCATGTTGAAAAGATGTTGGAATATGTATGTGATATTTGGGTCCTGTGGGTGGGGTGGATAATATTTCTTCCGTGGTCGATTGTTTAAATGCTAATGTTTTCTGGGAGCCTGACTATGGTTAAACAGCTCCCCAAAACAAACTGATTAGCTACAATATCCAAATTCTAAAGGTAAAGGTTGATCCCACCCCTCTGCGTCTGCAGCTTTTCCCCACAGGCCCAAAATCCTAAACTTAGTTAAAACTCATAGATTTCTTCCATATGCATTTTAGGATCGCAAACTTTCTGTTTTAATTGGCCCAAATCAAATTTCCTTTTCAGTGAGTCCAAACACTGGGGGGTTTCCACGAATTTTGGAATCTTACAAGTCTGAATCATATCTTCGGCCTGTGCCTTTGTTACTGGGCTGTTCCAGGGGATAAAGGCTCCAACGAATCTGGGTGGCCAAATAGCTTCCTTTGTCCTGAGGTTCCTGTGCTCTGGGGCTCTCAGTCATTTCGATGGCTTGAGCACTGACCAGTTTACCTGATCTCTCACTGATGGGTTCCCATTACATGACAAAGGGTCCTCCATCAGCCATCTTCCTGCGATTTCAGCCATTGCCCCATCGCCGCCCACCTGATGTGTATTCCTGTGGAACATGGCTGAACCTATCCTAGTCCGCTGTCTGCTCTTCTGCAGTAGCAGAAAATATGGAAAAGCAATGTAAAAACTTAAAGTCCAAAATGTTTACGTGATGTTGTCGATGTTTATGCCGATTCTTACAGACTTGCCTTCCTCTGACTTATACTGACTGGCTTCCTCTTCCCAATCTGTCTCCCACTTGTCTCCTTCTGTTGCTTCTGTTATGGCTCCCTGTGTTACTACGGATACCAGGGCTGCTGCTCCCCTAACTTGCCTTTTAGCCTTGTTATTTCGAGTTGGCACCAGGAGTGGCCTGCCTCCCAAGAAACTCATTTTTGGCCTTAGCTCTCCTTGATTTACTTTCTCCTGGAAAAATGCCACGAGCTCCGCAAAGGACGCATGTTGGCCCTTTCAGTATTACGGTGCCTGTGCCTGCAACTCTTGTATGTCCTTTATGGGTATCTTTTTGTACACTTTCTTCTCATAGACTACCTGTATATTCTTTTGCTGGTTTTTTGTACACGGCCGATCCCTTCATCCTGTGTCTTTTGAATTTCACTACTGGAGGGTCCCCACTCAAACAGTTCCAACTATCGAGATGACTGCTCCTTAAGACGCAACTTCTCCCAATCCGTTTAAAAGTTGACAATTTGCAATTTGCAACACAGCTTAGAATCGCAACTCCCGAGATTTCCAATTGTTCAAAAGAATGATCAAAAGCTGTCTCACCAGATCCTGGACAAGCTCCCAATTTTGAAAGATTTCTAAATCTCTGGCATTAAATTGACAGCAAGACCAATTCTTTTAAAACAATTTGGAGTAAGTTTATGAAACACACACACATGCAAATAGCCTATCGAACTCAACAGCAGTCTATTACTATTCTAACGAACTCTACTTAATTACAACAGATACAATGATGTGACAATAAAAAAAGTATAAAAAGGTATAGTTTACTTCCCTCTGGCAAAGCACACCATCTGCTCCTTTGTCTGAAGAGGAAGGTCCTGCTTTTTGCCATGTGCTTAAAAAAAAGAGACAGCAACCTTTGGCTTGAGTTTTTATACCTCTTAAGGCCATAGTTTCTCAGAAAGCCTCAGGATTGGGTCTTGGTTCCGGGGCCATTACTGATTGGCTTCTCCTCTGGAGGGCCGGTGTCATTCCTTGATTAGGTTACTGGCTTTCATTTTCTAGATTGGTGAGTTTCAAAGCCATGCTTCCTTTGTAACTTAAGCTCTGCCCAGACAGAGGAGGCATGGACTTGGGGAAGTTATCCATTTTGTTCCTTTCAACAATGCAGCCTTTCCATATACTCTATATTTTGAACATTTATACATATATAGAATCAATTTTATCATTACTAGACACTTCTATTCTTATGAAGTGGCCAGTTAAGAGGCCAAAGAGTCATGGAAGGGCCACAGTGGTCACTCCAGGGTGAAGTACCAAACACCAAAGCGATGCCAACCCAGCAGCTAGTGAATAAGGCAAAATATGCTAATTTATTTGTGCTGACTTCTCTTGTTTAAGCTGAAAAATCTGACACAAGTGGCTTGCTTAAATGCTTTCCATGTGACAGGAGATTAAATAATGTCAGGGCTGCCCACTTATTTTATCTCCAGTAAAGACACAACACAAGGACTGGAGATGAAATACTTAGCACATCACAAAAAACACTCCTCAAATATGCATTCACCTTTTCATGCTCACATAGAAACATAGAAAATAGATGCAGGAGTAGGCCAGTCGGCCCTTCGAGCCAGCACCACCATTCAATAAGATCATGGCTGAACATTCACCTCAGTACCCGTTTCCTGCTTTCTCTCCATACCCCTTGATCCCTTTAATCGTAAGGGCCACATCTAACTCCCTCTTGAATATATCCAATGAACTGGCATCAACAACTCTCTGCGGTAGGGAATTCCACAGGTTAACTACTCTCTGAGTGAAGAAGTTTCTCCTTATCTCAGTCCTAAATGGCTTGCCCCTTATCCTTAGACTATGTCCCCTGGTTCTGGACTTCCCCAACGTCGGGAACATTCATCCTGCATCTAACCTGTCCAGTCCCATCAGAATTTTATCTGTTTCTATGAGATCCACTCTCATAAGAACATAAGAACATAAGAATTAGGAACAGGAGTAGGCCATCTAGCCCCTTGAGCCTGCTCCGCCATTCAAAAAGATCATGGCTGATCTGGCCGTGGACTCAGCTCCACTTAATCGCCCGCTCCCCATAACCCTTAATTCCCTTATTGGTTAAAAATATATCTATTTGTGATTTGAATACATTCAATGAGCTCGCCTCAACTGCTTCCTTGGGCAGAGGATTCCACAGATTCACAACCCTCTGGGAGAAGAAATTCCTTCTCAACTCGGTTTTAAATTGGCTCCCCCGTATTTTGAGGCTGTGCCCACTAGTTCTAGTCTCCCCGACCAGTGGAAACAACCTCTCTGCCTCTATCTTGTCTATCCCTTTCATTATTTTAAATGTTTCAATAAGATCACCCCTCATCTTTCTGAACTCCAAAGAGTAAAGACCCAGTCTACTCAATCTATCATCATAAGGTAACCCCCTCATCTCCGGAATCAGCCTCGTGAATCGTCTCTGTACCCCCTCCAAGGCTAGTATATCCTTCCTTAGGTAAGGTGACCAAAACTGCACGCAGTACTCCAGGTGCGGCCTCACCAATACCCCGTACAGTTGCAGCAGGACCTCCCTGCTTTTGTACTCCATCCCTCTTGCAACGAAGGCCAATATTCCATTTGCCTTCCTGATTACCTGCTGCACCTGCAAAGTAACTTTTTGGGATTCATGCACAAGGACCCCCAGGTCCCTCTGCACCGCAGCATGTTGTAATTTCTCCCCATTCAAATAATATTCCCTTTTACTGTTTTATTTTCTGAGGTGGATGAGCTCACATTTTCCGACATTGTATTCCATCTGCCAAACCTTAGTCCATTTGCTTAACCTATCTAAATCTCTTTGCAGCCTCTCTGTGTCCTCTACACAACCCGCTTTCCCACTAATCTTTGTGTCATCTGCAAATTTTGTTGCACTACACTCTGTCCCCTCTTCCAGTTATCTATGTATATTGTAAACAGTTGTGGTCCCAGCATCGATCCCTGTGGCACACCACTAACCACCGATTTCCAACCCGAAAAGGACCCATTCATCCCGACTCGCTGCTTTCTGTTTGCCAGCCAATTCTCGATCCATGCTAATACATTTCCTCGGACTTTTATCTTCTGCAGTAACCTTTTGTGTAGCACCTTATCAAATGCCTTTTGGAAATCTAAATACACCTCTATCCACCATGCTCGTTATATCCTCAAAGATTTCCAGTAAATTAGTTAACCATGATTTCCCCTTCATGAATCCATGTTGCGTCTGCTTGATTGCACTATTCCTATCGAGATGTCCCGCTATTTCTTCCTTAATGATAGCTTCAAGCATTTTCCCCACTACAAATGTTAAACGAACCAGCCGAAAGTTACCTGCCTTTTGTCTGCCCCCTTTTGTAAACAGAGGCATTACATTAGCTGCTTTCCAATTCACTGGTACCTCCCCAGAGTCCAGAGAATTTTGGTAGATTATAACGAATGCATCTGCTATAACTTCCGCCATCTCTTTTAATACCCTGGGATGCATTTCATCAGGACCAGGGCACTTGTCTACCTTGAGTCCCATTAGCCTGTCCAGCACTACCTCCCTAGTGATAGTGATTGTCTCAAGGTCCTCCCTTCCCACATTCCCGTGACCAGCAATTTTTGGCATGGTTTTTGTGTCTTCCACTGTGAAGACCGAAGCAAAATAATTGTTTAAGGTCTCAGCCATTTCCACATTTCCCATTATTAAATCCTCCTTCTCATCTTCTAAGGGACCAACATTTACTTTAGTCACACTCTTCCGTTTTATATATCAGTAAAAGCTTTTACTATCTGTTTTTATGTTTTGCGCAAGTTTACTTTCGTAATCTATCTTTCCTTTCTTTATTGCTTTCTTCGTCTTTCTTTGCTGTCGTTCAAAATTTTCCCAATCTTCTAGTTTCCCACTAACCTTGGCCACCTTATACCTGTTGGTTTTTAATTTTATACTCTCCTTTATTTCCTTGGTTATCCATGGCTGGTTATCCCTTCTCTTACCGCCCTTCTTTTTCACTGGAATATATTTTTGTTGACCATTATGAAAGAGCTCCTTAAAAGTCCTCCACTGTTCCTCAATTGTGCCACCGTTTAGTCTGTGTTTCCAGTCTACTTTAGCTTACTCTGCCCTCATCCCACAGTAGTCCCCTTTGTTTAAGCATAGTACGCTCATTTGAGACATGACTTCCTCACCCTCAATCTGTATTACAAATTCAACCATACTGTGATCACTCATTCCGAGAGGATATTTTGCTAGGAGATCATTTATTATTCCTGTCTCATTACACAGGACCAGATCTAAGATAGCTTGCTCCCTTGTAGGTTCTGTAACATACTGTTCTAAGAAACAATACCGTATGCATTCTATGAATTCCTCCACAAGGTTACCCCTTGCGATTTGATTTGACCAATCGATTTGTAGGTTAAAATCCCCCATGATTACTGCCGTTCCTTTTTCACATGCCTCTATTATTCCCTTGATTATTGTCCGCCCCACCATGAAGTTATTATTTGTGGGCCTATAAACTACGTCCACCAGTGACTTTTTCCCCTTACTATCTCTAATCTCCACCCACAATGATTCAACATTTTGTTCATTAGAGCCAATATCGTCGCTCACAACTGCCCTGATATCATCCTTTATTAACAGAGCTACCCCACCTCCTTTCCCTTCTTGTCTATCCTTCCGAATTGTCAGATACCCCTGTATGTTTAATTTGCAGTCTTGGCCACCCTGCAACCACGTTTCTGTAATGGCCACCAAATCATACCCATTTGTAATGATTTGTGCCGTCAACTCATTTACTTTATTTTGAATGCTGCGTGCGTTTAGGTCGAGTGTTTTAATACTAGTTTTTAAACCATGATTTTTAGTTTTGACCCCTCCTGCAGTCCCTTTATATTCATACATATTGTCCCTTTCTATCACCTTGTGGTTTACACTTACCTCAGTGCTACTCTGCTCTGTTTCCTCCTGCCTTTTTTATTCTTCTTTGGGGTCCTGTTCATCTGCGCTCTCACCCACTCTAACTAGCTCAGAGCCCTCTCCTGCGTACTGAATACTCCTCGCATTGAGGCACCGAGCTTTCAGGCTTGCCTTTTTATTACACTTTGACCCTTTAGAATTTTGCTGCACATTGGCCCTTTTTGGTTTTTGCCTTGGGTTTCTCTGCCCTCCACTTTTACTCATCTCCTTTCTGTCTTTTGCTTCTGTCTCCATTTTGTTTCCCTCTGTCTCCCTGCATTGGTTCCCATCCCCCTGCCATATTAGTTTAACTCCTCCCCAACAGCACTAGCAAACACTCCCCCTCGGACATTGGTTCCGGTCCTGCCCAGGTGCAGACCGTCCGGTTTTTACTGGTCCCACCTCCCCCAGAACCATTTCCAATGCCCCAGGAATTTGAATCCCTCCCTGCTGCACCACTGCTCAAGCCACGTATTCATCTGCCCTATCCTGCGATTCCTACTCTGACTAGCACGTGGCACTGGTAGCAATCCCGAGATCATTCTAAACTCCAGTGAATACAGGCCCAGTCGATCCAGTCTCTCCTCATATGTCAGTCCTGCCATCCCGGGAATCAGTCTGGTGAACCTTCGCTGCACTCCCTCAATAGCAAGAACGTCCTTCCTCAGGTTAGGAGACCAAAACTGAACACAATATTCCAGGTGAGGCGTCACTAAGGCCTGTACAACTGCAGTAAGATCTCCCTACTCCTATACTCAAATCCCCTAGCTATGAAGGCAAACATACCATTTGCCTGCTTCACCGCTTGCTGTACCTGCATGCTCACTTTCAGTAACTGATGTACCATGACACTCAGGTCTCGTTGCACGTCCCCTTTTCCTAATCTGCCGCCATTCAGATAATATTCTGCCTTCGTGTTTTTGCCCCGAAAGTGGATAACCTCACCTTTATCCACATTATACTGCATCTGCGATGCATTTGCCCACTTACCTAACCTGTCCAAGTCACCCTGCAGCCTCTTAGCATCCTCCTCACAGCTCACACTGCCACCCAGCTTAGTGTCATCTGCAAACTTGGAGATATTACACTCAATTCCTTCATCTAAATCATTAATGTATATGGTAAATAGCTGGGCTGCCAGCACTGAGCCCTGCAGCACCCCACTAGTCACTGCCTGCCATTCTGAAACGGAGCCGTTTATCCCAACTCTCTGCTTCCTGTCTGGCAACCAGTTCTCTATCCACATCAGTATATTACCCCCAATACCATGCGCTTTAATTTTGCACACCAATCTCTTGTGTGGGACCTTGTCAAAACCCTTTTGAAAGCTCAAATACACCACGTCCACTGGTTCTCCCTTGTCCACTCTACCAGTTACATTCTCAAAAAATTCTCGAAGATTTGTCAAGCATGAGTTCCCTTTCATAAATCCATGCTGACTGGGACCGATCCTGTCACTGCTTTCCAAATGCACTGCTATTTCATCTTTAATAATTGATTCCAACTTTTTCCCCACTACTGATGTCAGGCTTACTGGTCTATAATTACCCGTTTTCTCTCTCCCTCCTTTCTTAAAAAGTGGTGTTACTTTAGCTACCCTCCAGTCCATAGGAACTGATCCAGTGTCGATAGACTGTTGGAAAATGATCACCAATGCATCTAGTATTTCTAGGGCCACTGTCCTTGGTACTCTGGGATGCAGACTATGAGGTCCCGGGGATTTATCCGCCTTCAATCCCATCAATTTCCCTAACACAATTTCCCGCCTAATAAGGATTTCCTTCGGTTCCTCCTTCTCACTCGACCCTCGGTCCCCTAGTATTTCCGGAAGGTTATTTGTGTCTTCCTTCGTGAAGACAGAACCAACTTATTTGTTTAACTGGTCTGCCATTTCTTTGTTCCCCATTATAAATTCACCTGAATCTGACTGCAAGGGACCTACGTTGGTTTTCACTAATCTTTTTCTCTTCTCATATCTATAGAAGCTTTTGCAGTCAGTTTTTATGTTCCCAGCAAGCTTCCTCTCATATTCTATTTTCCCCTTCTCAATTAAACCCTTTGTCCCCCTCCGCTTAGTTAATTAATACTTCATCAGTTGGTTAACAGTTGTATTTATGTGATATTTCATATCGCTCGAAAAAGGGAATGGATCAATTCAGTCCCACCACATCAGGATTATAAACACGAGCAATATTTCATCGCTGGAAAAGTTTAATTCTTGTAGTACATTTGAATTAACCATTTTTTTAACTCCCAGGCTAGCAATGTTTGCTTAATAAATATGAAGAAAATGATCGCTGCGTGACATTTATTATTTTAATGGCAGAAAATGCGTTCACAGTGTTTTACAACTGATTTTCAATTAGCTCCCAGATATGTGTTAAAGTAATGAAAACAAAGTAATGTACCAGTTGATGCTAGATGGCTACCATCAACACTAGCAGTTCACTGCACTGTAAAACAATATAGCACTACATTGCGATTTCCATTATACTCAGGCAGTATGGTAGGGACTGTAAATGATTAAAACAAAGATTATTAATGATTTCAAATTGTATTTTGTTACCAAGATATTTTATTAATTCAGATGCACAATGGTGCAGATGGAATAAAATAACAGAAGTGAATGTAAGCAATTAATTTGACAAAAGACCCACAGATTTATGAGCTTATACATCTTTGCCTTTGGGTATATTCTGGACAGTTCAGAGAGACTCTTCTCACAAATGTAAAATGAAGCAGAGGTTCTTTGCCCTCCCCCAACCCAAACATTTACTGCTTCACAGACAAAAATGAGAAGACGATTACTTATATCATCATAACCTATTGCATATTCAATGCAAGACACGGTGCATTAAACTATTAACTTGCAAACAGCTTATTCTTATTGTACTATTAAATAAATATATCAAACCTCAATGTTTCTTACCTCAATAGTGAACAATTTTCATTTCAATTTGAAAGCAAGGACCTTTGTATTCGGCACATCACAGATTAAACTATTAAGCCGAGGAAGCTGACGAATATGGAGCAAACCTTAAGGAAAAATTTAATTTTTAAAAATGCCATCTTGCAGCTACATAAATTAAACAATCTGACAGCAAAACTCTCTACATTTACATTCCTCACTGTCCCTTTTTAAACCAGGGATCGCCACCAGAAGCAATGAGGCAGTGTGATTATGCTCAAGTAATCAAGCAGAATAAGATAAAAACTCTTGTCCAAGTAAAACTAATTACATTTAGGTGCAGACATGGAGACACAAACAAAGACAATTCTCTTGCTTGTCAAAATGGGGGCCCATTTGTGGTATTTTCCCTTGTATTTACAGTAAGCAAATGTGGCTATCACCTTGCTGGCTGCCCAAAAGTATTGCTGAATGATCTTTATTTTATTAAATGAACCAGTAAGCACCCAAGAAAACATGGGTTATAGGTTGGAGGCCTCGACTACAGCTTTGATACAAAAAAATGTATTTCGAGACGTCGGTCATTAACAAGTTGTTACATGCTGTTACGGTAAATAACCTTTCAAACAGACATAAAATTCAGGCCCGGTATGTAAAACAAATGGATATTTGCAAATGAAGCTCATTTATGACTGTTAGGAACTGGTGTACACATGTGAGGTCTGCTTTTAGCTTCGAGCAGCGTGAGCTCAAATCTAAGCTAATTTTTTGTGACTGTAAAAAAACAAATTATTATATATGTAAACTTGTATTTACTCTGTACAGCCACCAGAAGGCTCATCCCCTGGAGACCCAAGGGATCCCATAATCCCTTGGGAGCACAGGTATTTACCGAGGCGTCACAGATTGGAGAGGCACTCTGGAGACTTGCAATAAAACACTAAGGTCACACTTTGCTTTGAGCTCACAGTGTTCAGTCTGACTCATTCTTCATACATAACAACTGGCGATGAGATACAGATGACGAACCCAGAGATGCAGAGAACAGTGGGCATCCTGGAGAAATTCTCGGAGGGAGATGATTGGGAAATCTTTGTGGAGTGACTCGACCAATACATCGTAGCCAATGAGCTGGATGGAGAAGAGAACGCTGTCAAACGAAGGGCGATTCTCCTCACCGTCTGCGGGGCACCGACGTATGGCCTCATGAAAAATCTGCTTACTCCAGCGAAACCCACAGAGAAATCGTACGATGATTTGTGTACACTGGTTCGGGAGCACTTGAACCCGAAGGAAAGCGTTCTGATGGTGAGGTAATGGTTCTACACCTTCAAGAGGTCTGAAGGCCAGGAAGTGGCGAGTTATGTCGCCGAGCTAAGACGCCTTGCAGGACATTGCGAATTTGAAGGACATTTGGGGCACATGCTCAGAGACTTTTCTGTACTTGGCATTGGCCACGAATCCATACTTTGCAAACTTCTGACTGTAGAGACCCCAACCTTGAGTAAGGCCACACCAATAGCCCAGGCGTTCATTGCCACCAGTGACAATACTAAGCAAATCTCTCAGCACACAAGTGCTGCTACTAGTACTGAGAACAAAGTGATGTTGTTTTCAAATCGCAACATACAGGACAGGTCACACATGCCTGCAGCTGCACTTCCACAGATGTCTCAGAGTCCACCATCAAGGGTGATGAATGCAAGGCCATTAACACCTTGTTGGCACTGCGGGGGTGATCATCGTTTTGATTCATGCCGCTTCAAAGGGTGTGTTTGCAAGGGCTGTGGAACAATGGGACACCTCCAACGTATGTGCAGACGAGCTGCAAATCCTGTTAATTAATCCTGCAAACCACTATGTTGCAGAGGAGGACAGATCCACGGAGGATCACGACGAACCAGAGCCGCAGACCGAGGAGGCAGAGGTACATGGGGTGCACACATTTACCACATAGTGTCCCCCAATAATGCTGAATGTTGATCTAAATGGACTCTCGGTTTCAATGGAGCTGGACACAGGCGCGAGCCAGTCCATCATGGGCAAAAAGACTTTCGAAAGGTTGTGGTGCAACAAGGCCTCAAGGCCAGTCTTAACTCCAGTTCGTATGAAACTTAGAACTTAACACAAAAGAATTGATTCCTGTAATCGGTAGTGCTACCATAAAGGTCTCCTACGATGGAGCGGTGCACAAGCTACCACTCTGGGTGGAACCGGGCGATGGTCTCATGCTGCTCGGCAGGAGCTGGCTGGGAAAGATACGCTGGAACTGGGACGACGTTGGAGCGCTAGCGCCCGCTGATGACACTTCGTGTGCCCAGGTCTTAAACAACTTCCTTTCGCTGTTCGAACCAGGCATCGGGAAATTCCAAGGAGCAAAAGTGCAGATCCAGCTAATTCCGGGAGCGCGACCCATCCATCACAAGGCAAGAGCAGTGCCGTACGTGATGTGAGAAAGGGTAGAGATCGAGCTAGACCCACTGCAACGAGAGGGCGTCATTTCATCGATCGAGTTCAACGAGTGGGCCAGTTTTATTGTCCCAGTCCTCAAGGAAGACGGCACCATCAGAATCTGTGGCGATTACAAAGTAACTATCAATCCTTTCTCCCTGCAGGACCAACACCCACTACCAAAGGACAACGCCCTCTTTGCGACGCTGGTGGGAGGAAAGATGTTCACGAAGCTGGATTTGACTTCAGCCGAAATGACGCAGGAACTGGAGGAATCATTGAAGGGCCGTACCTGCATCAACAAGCAAAAAGACCTTTTCATTTATAACAGGTGCCCGTTTGGAATTCGATCAGCGGCCGCGATATTCCAGAGAAACATGGAAAGCTGACTGAAGTTGGTCCCGCGCAGGGTAGTCTTCCAGGATGACATCTTGGTTACAGGTCGGACACAGTCGAGCATCTGCAGAACCTGGAGGAGGTTGTTAGTCGACTCAACCGCGTGGGGCTTAGGTTAAAACGCTCGAAGTGCATTTTCCTGGCACCTGAAGTGGAGTTCTTGGGGAGGAGGATCACGGCGGATGGCATCAGGCCCACCGATTCGAAGACGGAGGCAATCGAGAACGCACCGAGGCCACAGAACGTGACGGATCTGCGGTCGTTTCTAGGAATCCTGAACTACTTTGGTAATTTCTTACTGGGTCTCAGCACACTGTTAGAACCACTGCACATTTTACTGCATAAAGGGGATGAATGGGCATGGCGCAAAAGCCAAGAAAATGCCTTTGTAAAAGCTAGAAAATTGTTATGCTCAAACAAATTGCTTGTGTTGTATGATCCATGTAAGCATTTGGTACTAGCATGTGATGCGTCGTCATATGGTGTCAGGTGTGTATTGCAACAAGCTTATGATTTTGGGAGACTGCAACTGGTTGTTTACACATCCAGGAGCCTGTCTAAGGCTGAGAGCCTACAGCATGAGTGAAAAAGAAGCATTAGCGTGTGTCGATGGGGTAAAGAAAATGCATTAATATCTGTTTGGGATAAAATTCGAATTGAAAACTGACCATAAGCCACTCATGTAGCTGTTTTCCGAGAGTAATGGGATAAATACCAATGCATCGGCCTGCATCCAGAGATGGGCGTTCAGGTTGTCCGCATACAACTACACCATCCGCCATAGGCCAGACACGGAAAACTGCGCCGATGCTCTAAGTAGGCTGCCATTGCCCACCACGGGGGTGGAAATGGCGCAGCCTGCAGATTTAGCCATGGTTATGGAAGCATTTAAGAGTGAGCAATCACCCGTCACTGCCCGGCAGATCAAAATCTGGACGAGCCAGGACCCCTTGTTGTCCTGAGTCAAAAACCGTGTGCTTCACGGGAGCTGGTCCAGCGTCCCAGTGAAAATGCAGGAAGAGATAAAGCCGTTCCAGCGGAGCAAAGGTGAAATATTTATACAGGCAGACTGCCTTCTGTGGGGCAATTGAGTAGTGGTTCCCAAAAAGGGCAGAGACACCTTCATCAATGACCTTCACAGTACCCACCCAGGCATCGTAATGATGAAAGCGATAGCCAGATCCCACGTGTGGTGGCCGGTATCGATGTGGACTTAGAGTCCTGCATGCACAGATATAATACATACTCGCAATTAAGCAATGTACCCAGGGAGGCACCACTAAGTTTATGGTCTTGGCCCTCCCAACTGTGGTCTAGGTTGCATGTCGACTATGCAGGCCCATTCTTGGGTAAAATGTTCCTTGTGGTTGTAGATGCATACTCCAAATGGATTGAATGTGACATAATGTCGGCTAGCACGTCCACTGCCACTACTGAAAACCTACGGGCTATGTTTGCCACACACGGCCTACCCGATGTCTTGTTGAGCGACAACGGGCCATGTTTTACCAGTGCTGAGTTCAAAGAATTCATGACCCTCAACGGGATCAAACATGTAACATCTGCCCCATTTAAACCAGCGTCCAATGTTCAGGCAGAGAGAGCAGTGCAAACCATCAAGCAGAGCTTGAAGAGAGTAACGGAAGGCTCACTGCAGACTCACCTATCCCGAGTCCTGCTTAGCTACCGCACAAGGCCCCACTCGCTCACTGGGATCATCATGAAAAGAGCACTTAAGACAAGGCTCTCGTTAGTTCAACCTAATCGACATGAACAGGTAGAGAGCAGGCGTCTTCAACAAAGTACATACCATGATAGCGCAAGGTCCCAAGTGGCTTCCCAGCACTGTTGTGGCCAAAGAGGGGAGCAGGGTGTTTCGGGTCAAACTTTCAAATGGACTCATTCACCGGAAACACTTGGACGAAATCAAACTCAGATTCACGGACTAACCTGAGCAACTCACATTGGACCCTACCTTCTTTGACCCCCCAACATACACACCAGTGGCAACCGGCACCACGGTTGGCCACGAAGCAGAACCCATCATCCACAGCAGCCCAGCAGGACGCACCACACCAGGCAGCCCAGCAAGGCCAGCTGCACAGCCGCCCTGCGAGGGCCCAACAATTGACTTGGCAATACCAGCTTTCACACCGAGACGATCAACCAGGGCAAGAAGGGCCCCAGATCGACTCACATTGTAATTAGTTACACTATTGACTTTGGGGAGGTAGTGTTGTTATATATCTAAACTTGTATATACTCTGTACAGCCACCAGATGGCTCATCCCCTGGAGTCCCAAGGAATCCCATAATCCCTTGCGAGCACAGGTATTTAAGGAGGCCTCACAGGTTGGAGAGGCACTCTGGAGACCTGCAATAAAAGACTAAGATCATACTTTACTTTGAGCTCACAGTGTTCAGTCTGATTCTTTCTCCATACATAGCACAAACTATGGGGCTAGAGGAGCTGAAAATGACAATAGCAGAAACATTACCAGCACCTGCTGTTCAAAAAAATGGGAACATTGATATGATTTGAAATTGTTGAACTCAATGTTGAATCCAGAAGACTGTAAAGAGCTGAATCGAAAGATGAGGTGCAGCTCCTCGAGCTTTCATTGAGCTTCATTGCAATGATGTAGGAGGCCAAGGACAGAGAGATCAGAGTGCAAGTGGGGTGGAGAATTAAAATGGCAAGTGACTGGAAGCTCAGGGTCATGCTTACAGACTGAACAGAGGTGTTCAGCAAAGTGAACACCCAATATGTGTTTGGTCTCCCCTGTGTAGAGGAAACTGTATTGTGAGCAGTAAATACGGTTTACTAAATTGAAAGAAGCAATCACTGTGTCACCTGGAAGGAATGTTTAAGGCACTGGATGGCGGGAAGGGAGGAGGTGAAAGGGCAGATTTGCATAGGAAGGTGCTATGCGAAAGGGAGCGGGTGTTGAGGGTGATGGAAGTGTGGACCAGGATGTGGCGGAGGGAACAGTCCCTTTGGAATACTGAGAGATGAAGGGAGGGGAAAATGTGTGAGTTGGTGGCAGAAATGGCGTAGGATGATCCGTTGAATGTGGAGGCTGATGGGGTGAAAGGTGAGGAAAGCTGAGTAAGCCCTATCGTGGTTCTGGGAGGGGGGAAGGGGTGAGAGCAGAAATTCAGGAAATGGAACAGGCACGGTCGAGGGCCATGTCAACCACTATGGAGGGCAATCCTCGGTTGAGCAAATAGGAAGACATACTGGAAGCACTGGTGTAAAAGGTGGCATCGTCAGAACAGATGAGATGGAGACAGAGAAACTGGGCGAATGGAATAGAGTCCTTACAGGAAGCGGGGTGGGAGGAAGTGTAGTCAAGGGAGCTGTATAGTAGATATTGATTGACAGCCCATCCCCAGAAATGGAGACAGAGAAGTTTAGGAATGGAAGGGAAGAGTCAGAGATGGACCATGTGAAGGCAGGGGAGGGTGGAAATTTTAAGCAAAGTTGATGAGCAGGAAACAGCACTGACACAGTCATCAATGCACCGGAAAAAGAGGTAAGAGAGGGGACCTGAGTAGGACTGGAACAAAGTAAGTTCCTGTATCCCATGTGGGTTCCTATAGTGACACCTCTTACTTGGAGAAAGTGAAAGGAGTCAAAGAAGATGTTGTTCAATGTAAGAACAAGTTCAACCAGACGGAGGAGTGTGTTGATGGTGTAAGATTTCTAAATCGCTGGCATTAAATTGACAGCAAGATCAATTCTTTTGAAACAATTTGGAATAAGTTTATTAAACATGCGCACATGTAAATAGCCTATCGAACTCAACAGCAGTCTATTAATATCCTACGGACTCTATTTAATTACAACAGATACAATGATGTTACAATAAATAAGGTATAAAAAGGTATACTTTACTTCCCTCTGGCAAAGCACACGGCCTGCTTCTTTGTCTGTAGAGGGAGGTCCTGCTTTTGCCATGTGCTAAGGAGAAGAGCGAGAGCAATCTTTGTCTTGAGTTTTTATGCCTCTTAAGGCCATAGTTTCTCAAAAGCCTCAGGATTGGGTCTTAGTTCCAGGGCCATTCCTGATTGGCTTCTCCTCATACATGTGTCTGTCTGGAGGGCCGGTGCCATTCCTTGATTAGGTTCATGGCTTTCCAATTAACATCTTTTCTAATTTGGTGAGTTTCAAAGCCATGCTTCCTTTGTAACTTGAGCTCTGCTCAGCCAGGAGACATGAACTTGGGGAAGGTATCCATTTTGTTTCTTTCAATGATGCAGCCTTTCCATATAATCTACACTTTTAAAATTTATATATATATATACAGAATCAATGTTATCATTACTGGACACTTTTATTCTTACAACCTCCCCACCTTGAGGGGGTAATATCCTTATTGACCCCTCGTATGGTTCATCTCCTCAGGGCTCACATATCATAAACATTGAGAGGGTTCTGATAACTCTGCTGTTTATGTTTCTGAGAGGTGGATGACTGCTGTATGATGGGTTTTAAACTTAGAGAGAGAGAGAGAAAGTGGATGGCCTGACTCGATCCCCAGCTCGTAAGGTGTATGCCACACATAGGGGATTTACTATAGTACAATAACATCTCCAGTGGAGACCCTCCCCTTCCCATATCTACAGTGCACCGTCGCTTCTCGAAGCACGTTGATGATGCTCGTGAGTCATGCTGCAGCTCCCGCTTCTCCATCTTCCCTCGGCTTCGGTCATGGCCAGTATCGTCCCGACAATCATAAGGATCCGTATCATGGTCTGTGGGAAACGAGATCAGTGTAGTATTTACTCTTTGGCAGCTTTTAACTGATTAATGTGAAACCATTTCTTGTAATTAATGCCCTTTTTTCCCGGTAACTGAATCAAATAAACCGCGGGGTTCAATCGGTCTATAATCGTATGCAGTCCCACCACCTGGGCTCAAAGGCAGCTTCTTTTTCCCATAATTTGGAATCATTACTGTGTCTCCCATCTGATATTCAAAGGGACGTACTTTCTTGTCAAAGTACTTTTTAATTTGTCTTTTTGACTTCCCCAATTTGGTGGCCACAAATCGATTCATTTGATTGGTGTGATCTACCACTTGTTCCAGCCACTTGGAACTTCATGGTTTCATTGTCCTGTTAGTGTTAGCTGGCCTGGTGTTCTCATGAGCTTCCCCGTCATGGCCTGATATGGGGAGACCCCTGTTGTTCTATGAGGTGTGGACCTCATTGCCATTAAGCACATTGGCAGCATGTTAGCCCATTGAATGGGGTGGTCCGTGCACAATTTGTTTAACATTAACTTGAGGGTCCTGTTCCCCCTTTTGACCCCTCCGGATGACTGGGGGCAGTGAGCAAAATGTAATTTGTGTTTTATCCCCAACATTTCCTGCAGGTGAGTAAAAATGTTACCGGTAAAGAGTGAACGTTGATCGCTGTCCACTTGTACTGGTACTCCCCACCTACAAAACACATGATTTAATAATGTTTTGGCTGCCGTGATTGCAGTGTTGGAGCAGCAGGGGAATGCTTCGATCCAGTTAGTGAATTGATCCACCACCACTAGGGCATGCTAAAAATTGCTTTACGCCTGTGGAAGTGGCCCAATGAAGTCTATCTGGAGGTGAGTCCATGGCTCTTGAGGTGGGGGCGTGCTTTGAAGAAAGGCTCGGTTTGTGCATGTGGGAGGATTGTGTTGCAGGCACGGTAGGCATCGTGCCATGTATTGGTTGATTGTTTCCCTCATGGAAGGCCATCAAACTGTGGATGCTACCTTGTAGAAACTTGCCAGAGCCAAATAGTGCCCTGCTGTGGGATGGGAGTGAAAGAGGGCGAGCAGTTCTTGACCTACCTCTGATGGAACACACATCACTGGGCAGGCATTTGGCTTTCTTTTGAACATCAGCAACTGTTGATCTGAGTCAGGGGCAGTGGCTAGTATGGTATTGTGAGTCCAGACTGTTGGTTGAGGAAGGGGTCTGCCTTCCTCGTGCCAGGCACTTACAACAGCATATGGTCAGTATTGCTGCAGCAGGGATTTTAATATAGATGACCTGTGGGGGAGGCCTTGCTAACAGAATTGCAAGGCTCAACAACTATATCCTATATCTCCCCATCAATCGTAGTGTCCTTGGCTGCTCTGTCTGCTCTGGAATTTCTCTCACTTATGTGGACCCCCTTTTCTATGGGCTGCTACCTTTCCTATGAAGCAGGGCTGGGATCACCGTTTAAGGTATGACCAGAGCAGGCGTAACCAGGGCCCATGGACCAGGGCCTTACCGTCTATCATACGATAGTCATTTTTGTGGTATAGGGGCAAGGAGAGCATGGTGTTTATAGCATATGCACTATCGGACCAAATATTCATGGGCCTATCTGAGGTTTCCTTCACAGCGGTTAGAAGTGCGGCGATTTCTGCATATTGTGAAGACTGCCTCTTGCATCTTCGCTGGATGGTTCTTTCTGGCAATACCACAGCATACCCGGTGTGGGGGGATCCCTCAATGTGATATGAAGACCCATCGATGTAGACATCTGGGGCACCCTGTATGGGCTCTTTCTGCACAGGGTGGGTCTCAAAGTTAATCAGGGGTAATGGACATTCTTGCGGGTCCCCCTCATAGATCAGCAATTGTGGCAGCAATGTGGTGGGTTTGGAAATGGTATCAATGTCTCTTTCCATAAATTCTAATATCCATTTGCTGTAATAAAGGTAAAGTGATAAAGAAGACGGCCAGTAGGTGGCGCTCACATGTGGGATACGTCTTTTCTGCCGCCTGCAGGATTTGAGACGCATATGCAATTAGTTGTGGTCGATCAGCTGGCGTTTGGCACAGAACTGCAGTGAGGCTTTTTCTGTGGCCCCGACCTCTAAATGAAAGGGCTGCATGGGATCAGGAGGGATCAGACATGCGGCCTGTATCACTGCAGTTTTTAATTTAGCCATAGACTGGGTGTGGGTATCAGTCCATGGTGGGCGTATGTCACCACCCTGCAGTTTTATCAAATCATACAGGGGCTTTGCGCACTCTGCAAAGCCTGGGATAATGTTCCTTTGGTACCTCACCAAACCCAAGATTGATCATAGGGCTGTTTTGGAAGTGGGTAATGGCAGTCGCTGTATTATCTCTGCCTTGTGAGAGTCGAGGGATGATCCTTCTGGAGATATGGATACTCGTAGAACGGTGACCCGTTCTTTTACTAATTGAGCCTTACGGGGATTCACCTTTAGTCCCGCCTGTGCCAATAGTGTCAAAAGTTCGTGCAAAAGGGACAGATGCTCCTCCATGCTGTCGGTTTCCAGCAGTAGGTCATCTACGTACTACAGCAAGCAGGTAGGGCAGGAAAAGTCTTTCAAAATTGCAGCCATTCTTTTCTGGAAAACCATCGGGGCATTGTGGAACCCCTGAGGCAGGCATGTCCAGGTGTAGCTCTGGTCCTCAAATGTGATTGCGAATTTGTACTGATCTTCCCCTTTAACAGGGATACTACAGAATCCATTAGCGATATCGAGGGTTGCTACGTATTTGGAACCAGCAGGAATTTGAGATAATATGCTGGGAGTTTCTCTTACTCCCGGTGAGCAGGCTGGTGTTACAGTATTTAAATTTCTGTAATCAATAGTCAGTCACCAGCTGCTATCAGGCTTTTTAACCGGCCATGCGGGTACTTGATTGTGAAAGTGCCTGTGCTAACAACACCCTGCTCGACTAGGGATTTTATGGTGTCTCGGATGTAAGGGTGACTCTCCCGTGGGATGGGGTACTGTTTAGTGAATGAGTGAGAGGGTCCTTCAATAGACTCCTTGCCTGCCATTTTTCCACAGTCATGCTTGCATATGGCGAACACCGCTAGGTGTTCCTGAATTAGTTTTGCCACAGCTTTATTTTCGCTCCCCGGTGGGTCATATTCAGATGACTTTTTAATAGCAAAAACCTAGTGAACATCTAAAATTTCTATTACTCTCACATTATCTCTTAATCCCATACAAACACAATCTCAATTTTAATCTATTACTGCGCCATACTGATCCAACACATCAATCCCTACAATTCCCCTTCCGTAGGGGTGGTCATCAGCATCGACGCTGGGACCAACTGAAGTTCAGTGGCCTTCCCTGTATACGCAGTGGTTATATCACCATTAAACTCTTTAAAGGTCATACAACCCTTGCCCGCCACTGCATGGCGTTCAGGGTATGGGGTGTTGATGATGGTAACGGCTGAGCCAGTATCGATAAGCATAATCTACTGCTGGCCCCTTGTAAGACAACAAGGACTACTGGTCTCCCACTACCATCACGTCGGAACCCCAATTCCGACCAATCTTTGGTGGCCGGACCCCATCATAGGGTGGATCCTTGAAGGGGTCTCTCTAATGAGTGTGCATCGATGATTGCGTGCATGGGTAAATGATTTTGCATCCCCCCTCCGTGGCTATTTGGGTTTGTATGAGGGTTATCAATTGATCCAATTGTTGATCTGTCCCAGAGGGCTTGGGTTCATCCCTCGGGAGGTATCTATGCATTGCACCGTGGTCCGCTGCCTGTCTGGGTCTGCTGCAATCTTTTGCTAGGTGGCCTGCCTTCTTACAATTAAAGCACTGTCCCATAAAGGGGTAACATCTAGATCCCTCCACCGTTGACACTGGTTTATTTACAGTGGGTGGTGACTTCACCTTTAACTGGTCTTTTACCATCTCCCAGGCTATTTGAGCGCTGGTCTCTATATCTGTCCACTGATTGGTGAGCCTCATGACTATGCCCAGGGTGGTTTTAACTAAAATTGTTCCTGATTCTTTCCGACTGCAGCATTTGCGGGTGCCTGGTTCTGGATACGTTCATAGATATCATACAAGCGATTACTGAAGGCTCGAGGGGTCTCTTCTAGGTGCTGCTTGGTCTGATTAAGCAGAACCACTAAGTTTAAGTTTTGGATCCCTAAACGGTTTAGGATCTCGGTCATGATTGCATGGGCCGCTGTGACAAGCTGGAGGATGGCGTCTGGCAGATTATCTTTTAGGGAAGTGGAACAGGCCACGAGAAGGACTCATGTTAAGTCTCTCTCTCCTAACTCGGGGTGATTTTCTTGAAAGTTGCCCACCTCCTGTTAACTCCCAGTGGGTCAGCTCCATCATTACTGGGCCCCAACTCGTGGCTACCCACCATGGCATCAGCACCAGATTCGTGAGTCGGTATGGTTACTGGTGATGTGACCATGCGCATTACGTCGTAAAGAAGTGGTTACTATTGCTACGGTTGCCCCTCGTGTCTCCAAGATATCCCATCTTCACGATCCTTCTGGAGATTATACTGACTGCCTTCCTCTTTCCAATCTGTCGCCCACTTGTCTCCTTCTGTTGTCTCTGTTATGGCTCCCTGTGTTACTGCGGATACCAGGGCCTGCTGCTCCCCTCACTTACTTTTGATTTAGCCTTGTTATTTCTAGTTGGCACCAGGAGTGGTCTGCCTCCCAAGAGACTCATTTTTGGCCTTAGCTCTCCTTGATTTACTTTCTCCTGTAAAAATGCCACGAGCTCCCCAAAGATGCTGTTGGCCCTTACAGAAGTATGGTGCTTGTGCCTGCAACTCTATATGTCATTTATGGGTACTTTTTTGTGTACTTTCTTCTCATAGTCTACCTGTATATCTTTTGCTGGTTTTTTGTACGTGACCGATCCCATCCTGTGTCTTTTGAATTTAACTACTGATGGGTCCCCACTCAAACAGTTCCAACTATTGAGATGACTGCTCCTTAAGACGCAACTTCTCCCAAACCGTTTAAAAGTTTATAGTTTACACTTTACAACACAGGTTAGAATCGCAACTCCCGAGATTTCCAATTGTTCAAAAGAATGATCAAAAGCTGTCTCGTAGGATCCCAGACGAGCTCCCAATTTTGTAAGCTTTCTAAATCTCTGGCATTAAATTGACAGCAAGACCAATTCTTTTCAAACAATTTGGAATAAGTTTATTAAACACAAACACGTGCAAATAGCCTATCGAAGACAACAGCAGTCTATTAGTATCCTACGGACTCTACTTAATTACAACAGATACAATGATGTTACAACAAAAAAGGTATAAAAAAGTATACTTTACTTCCCTCTGGCAAAACACATGGCCTGCTTCTTTGTCTGTAGAGGAAGGTCCTGCTTTTGCCATGTGCTAAGGAGAAGAGTGAGAGCAATCTTTGTCTTGAGTTTTTATACCTCTTAACGTTGTTCTATATGCAGATTATCGATCTCCTCTCTGTGTAGTCACTGTATAGTTGCATAAGATGGAGACTTGTTACCTGATGTACTTTCAATAAGGTTTACACTGTGTATATACTATGCTGGCACCACCAGAGGGTGCAACTGGTGGAGACCAGGGTTTCCGGCCCCTGTAGCAGAGGCTTTCCACTAGAGGGCACTATGGTGGGAGACCTGGGGGTCATTTGCATAAGTGTGCAGGGCCCAGTATAAAAGGCTGCCCACCACGCTTGTGCCTCATTCTGGAGTTACGAATAAAGGACCAAGGTCACTACAGTTTGAGTACAACACATTGCCTCGTGGAGTCATATATAAGTGCATTACAGACATAACAAAGTCCATAGTTTCTCAGAAAGCCTTAGGATTGGGTCTTGGTTCCAGGGCTGATTGGCTTCTCCTCATACATGTGTCTGTCTGGAGGGCTGGTGCCATTCCTTGAGTAGGTTAATGGCTTTCATATTAACATATTTTCTAGTTTGGTGAGTTTCAAAGCCATGCTTCCTTTGTAACTTGAGTTCTGGCCCAGCCAGAGGAGGCATGCACTTGGGGAAGGTATCCATTTAATTTCTTTCATAAATGCAGCCTTTCCATATAATCTACACTTTTAATATTTATATATATACAGAATCAATTTTATCATTACTAAACACTTTTATTCTTACAATGGTTGGGGGCAGGTTGGATCTCCATTCAAGGAAGAAGCAGAGGAACCGCAGATGTCCTGATAATCCTTTGATTGAGCACGTTACAGCCTTCTTGACTCAACAGCAAGTTCAACAGTATCAGATCATTTCTTCAGGCAGCACGTGCTGGCGATGATTCTGCTGTTGCCATTTACAGCTCCTCTAGCCCCATCTTTTGTTCAGCGTGATTATTTGCAAGGGATCTTCTGCATCCTTCTGTGCATGCGCATTCTATTGGGGTGGAGCCTAAACACCATCCCGCCCCCACCGGAACCGTGTATGCACACTCGATGTTCCGGCTGCGCATGTGTACCAAAGGTTCCAAATGTGCATGTGCCTAGTTGCAGGGCCTTAACCATGATTTCTTCCCTGTGGATGAGGTCAGGGATTGAAGGAGGGAGTGAAGAGGAGAGGAGCTGAGAGGGGGGAGAGGAAAGGAGCTTGAAGAGAGGAAGAGAAGGCCAGGAACTCGCAGGAGAAGGTCAGGAACTCAGGGGAGGAGGTCAGAAACTTCGGCGAGAAGGTCAGGAACTTGAGGGAGAGACTTGAGGTCCTGCAGGCAGAGTTTAGGGAGCTAGATTAAAAAGCAGGACCTCAAAGATAATACTCTCCGGGTTACTCCCGGTGCCACGAGCTAGTGAGCACAGAAATAGGAGGATAGAGCAGATGAATGCTGGAGAGATGGTGCAGGAGGGAGGGCTTTAGATTCCTGAGGCACTGGGAACACTTCTGGGGGAGGTAGGACCTGTACAAGCCGGACAGGTTGCACCTTAACCTAGCTGGGACCAATATCCTCTCAGGGGGCGGGGGTATTGCGAGTGCTGTTGGGGAGGGTTCAAACTAGCTTGGCAGGGGGATAGGAACCTGAGAATAGATTCAGTAGGGAGGGAAGTAAAGCTAGAATTAGAAAGCAAAAATGGAGAAAGTGAATTTGAAGGACAGAGGAAACAAGCAGGAAAAAATGATAAAAAAAAACAAATTTAAAAGCTTTTTGTCGAAATGCACAATTGGTAACAAAATAGATGAGTTGACGGCACATATAGAGACAAATGGGTGTGATCTGATAGCCAGTACAGAGACATGGTTGTAAGGTGACCAGGATTGAGAACTAAATATTCAGGGGTATTTGACAATTTGGAAGGACAGACAGAAAGGAAAAGGAGGTGGGGTAGCTCAGTTAATAAAGGATGGGATCAGTGCGTTAGTGAGAAATGATATTGGTTCAGGGGATCAAGATGTTGAAGCTGTTTGGGTGGTGATAACGAATAATAAAGGGAAAACGTCACTGGTGGGCATAGTCTATAGGCCACCTAATAGTAGCTACACTGTTGGACGGAGTATAAATCAAGACATAATGGAGGCTTGTAATAAAGGAACGGCAATAATCATGGGTGATTTTAACCTTCATATTGATTGAACAAAGCAAATTGGCCAGGATAGCCTTCAAGAAGAGTTCATAGACTGTATCTGGGATAGTTTCCTTGAACAGTATGTTGCGGAACCAACAAGGAGCAGGTTATCTTAGATCGAGTACTGTGTAATGAGGCAGGATTAATAAATCATCTCGTAGTAAAAGATCCTCTAGGACTGAGTGACCATAATATGGTTGAATTTCAAATTCAGTTGGAGGGTGAGAAAGTTGGTTCTCAAACCAGGGTCCTGAGCTTAAATAAAGAAGACTACAAAGGTGGACTGGGGAAATAGATTATTAAAGTATGGGACGGTTGATGAGCAGTGGCAGACATTTAAGGAGATTTTTCATAACGCGCAACAAAAATATATCCCAATGAGAAGGAAAGACAGTAAGGGAAGTGATAACCATCCGTGGCTAACTGAGGAAATAAGGGACTGTATCAAATTGAAAACAAAGGCATACAATGTGGCCAAGACTAATGGGAGGCCAGGATATTGGGAAATTTTTTAAAGCCAGCAAAGAATGACTAAACAAATTATAGAGAGAAGATAGGTTATGAACATAAACTCGCACAAAATATAAAAACAGATAGTAAGAGTTTCTACGGGTACATAAAAAGGAAAAGAGTGGCTAAAGTAAATGTTTTTCCCCTGGAGGATGAGACTGGGGAATTAATAATGGAGAACAGGGAAATGGCAGAGACATTGAACAAATATTTTTTATCGGTCTTCATGGTAAAAGACACTAAAAACATCCCAATAGTGGATAATCAAGAAGCTATAGGGAGGGAGGAACTTAATACAAGCACTATCTCTAATGAAGTAATACTTGCTAAAATAATGGGACTAAAAGCGTCCCCTGGATCTGATGGCTTACATCCTAAGGTCTTAAAAGTGGCTGCAGAGAGTGGATGCATTGGCTGTAATCTACCAAAATTCCCTGGATTCTGGGGCAGTCCCAGCGGATTGGAAAACCGCAAATGTAACTCCTCTATTTAAAAGAGGAGGCAGACAAAAAGCAGAAAACTATAGACCAGTTAGCCTAACATCTGTCGTTAGGAAAATGCTGGAGTCCATGATTAAGAAAGCAGTAACGGGACATTTGGAAAAGCATGTTTCAACCAAGCAGAGTCAACATGGTTTTATGAAAGAGATATCATGTTTGACAAATTTGCTGGAGCTCTTTGAGGATGTAACGAGCAGGGTGGATAAGGGAGAACCAGTAGATATAGTGTATTTAAATTTACAGAAGGCATTCGATAAGGTGCCACATAAGAGGCTACTGCACAAGATAAATTCTCACGGGGTTGGGAGTAATATATTAGCATGGATTGAGGATTGGCTAACTAACAGATAACAGAGAGTCGGGAGAATCGGTAATTTTTCGGTTGGCAAACAGTGACTAATGGGGTGCTGCAGGGATCGGTGCTGGGGCCTCAACTATTTACAATCTATATTAGTGACTTGGATGAAGGGACCAAGTGTAATGTAGCCAAGTTTGCTGATGATACAAAGCTGGGTGGGAAAGCAAATTGAGGAGGACACAAAAAATCTGCAAAAGGATATAGGCAGGCTAAGTGAGTGGGCAAAAATTTGGCAGATGGAGTATAATGTTGGAAAATGTGAGGTTATCCACTTTGGCAGAAATAATAGAAAAGAAAATTATAATTTAATTGGAGAAAAATTGCAAAGTGCTGCAGTACTGAGGGACCTGGAGGTCCTTGTGCATGAAACACAAAAAGTTAGTATACAGGAAGGCAAATGGAATGTTGACCTTTATTGTAAGGGGGTTAGAGTATAAAAGCAGAGAAGTCATGCTACAGCTGTACAGGGTATTGGTGAGGCCACACCTGGAGTACTGTGTGCAGTTTTGGTCTCCATATTTAAGGAAGGATATACTTGCATTGGAGGCTGTTCAGAGAAGGTTCACTGGGTTGATTCTGGAGATGAGGGGGTTGTCTTATGAAGATAGGTTGAGTAGGTTGGGCCTATACACATTGGAGTTCAGAAGAATGAGAGGTGATCTTATTGAAACCTATAAGATAATGAGGGGGCTGGACAAAGTGGATGCAGAGAGGATATTTCCACTCATAGGGGAAACTAAAACTAGGGGACATCATCTTAGAATAAGGGGCCGCCCATTTAAAACTGTGATGAGGAGAAACTTCTTCTCTCAGAAGGTTATAAATCTATGGAATTCTCTGCCCCAGAGACCTGTGGAGGCTGGGTCAGTGAATATATTTAAGGCAGAGATAGACAGATTTTTGAATGATAAGTGAGTAAAGGGTTATGGGGAGCGGGCAGGGAAGTGGGGCTGAATCCATGAGCAGATCAGCCATGATCTTATTGGACGGCTGAGCAGGCTCGTGGGGCCAAATGGCCTACTCCTGCTCCTATTTCTTATGTTCTTATGTTCTTAAAAGGTCAGGAACTCGGGGTGAGAAGATGAGGAACTCAGAGGGGAAGGTCAGGAACTCGGGGTGAGAAGATGAGGAACTCAGATGGGAAGGTCAGGAACTTGGGGAGAGAATGCCTAAACATGGGGGAGAAGGACAGGAACTTGATGGGAAAGGTCAAGAACTCAGCAGGGTGGGGGTGGGGGGTGAGGTCAGGAACTTGGGGGGGGGGTTGGAGCACAGAGAGAACAGTGGGGCTAAATGTGATTCAGGTCCAAAGGGTGGGATGAGAGCAAGAACATGATCCAGATGGGAAGACAGATCAGGTTCTCCCCCTTTCTTTTAGATGTTCTTCCAACCAGATGAATTTGTGAATTCCTTCTCACATGCTGAGCAGTTGAGCAGCCTCTCCCCAGTGTGAACTCGTTTGTGTTTCAGTAGGCTGGATGATTGAGTGAATCATTTCCCACACATGGAGAAAGTGAACTGCCTCTCCGCAGTATGAACTCATTGGTGTGTCAGAAGGTTGAATGCACACACCGACACCATACACGGACTCGCCACACATGGTCCGTTCTCTGAATTAAAGAATTTTTATCACTTCCAGGTGGAAAAAAACATAAAACATCAAAGAAGTAACTAACCTTCTAATTTGAGTAGAAAGTCTTTTATTTTACCAGCCAAAAACAACTATAATTATAAGTGCAGAATACTAGATAAGAGGATCTTCACAAAGCTAGCTACACTTCCACCATCTGTAGGCTGTCTGACAAGACTGGAGCAAATTACACATTGCAGGTACTCTACAGCAGGCAGGATCAAATTACACATTCCAGACAAACTATTGGGTGTGTCTTGTCCTCCAAGAGGACCAATCAGAAATCTGGTCCAACCCACTCGTGTTGCAAATAAACACTGCCTCTTTTGTTTCTTTACTTGTCCTATTACCATCCCCTTTTGCTTTGTACTATCATCCCTTTTGTCATTAAAATCACTCCTGTCTTCCACCCTATCAAAGACCTTCACTTTTGCTTTTTCCTTCCTCCTTTCTTTGCTTCTGTGCTCGTATTGTATCTACACCAGAGCTGTGGTCTGTTCCACTATTTTGCATCATATGTGAGAATGAAAACTTAAAATGAAAGTTTAAAAAGTGCCCAATTGTCCCATAACTCTGTTTCCAACAGGATAAGGTTTACTGGCAATCAGAGTGAGGTTATTCTTTAAGACTGAGAAATCTAGGTGAATAGTGTAGGGCACTATAGGATTGAAATGCAGATATTCGGGATAAGATTAATGAATAGAAAATTATGGGCGGTGTGCCAGCTTTTTGCCGAAAATTGGTCCTCCGATTGCCAAAAGATGATTCCAAATATTAGTCACTCTTTGTGCCAAAAGTTTCTTCCTGATATTAATCCTGAACTCGCCTGCAGCCATCGTTTAAATTCAAATAATACACTTAATTACAATGATACAAATGTATTTAGTTGTGGTCATGTTACTTTACTTTTCAAGTTCAGGAAGGAGTTGCAACTGAATGAAATATTGCAGGACGCGTGTTCCTCATAACCCAGGCTCCAAAGTGCAACCAGTGGTCTGTCACTCTGAACTCGATGGAAGAACAACCAGCAATAAAATTGTCTGAAGTCAAACAGCTTCGCGTTTGCTTCTAAGCCTGCATCAATACTTTCAGAATCAGCAAATACTATTTGAAATGTAATGTTTATGCATTACAAGGAATACTTAATCTAAACAAGGCACATATGCACTTTCAGTTGATGTTTCGCACTCGACGCGAATCACTTGTGAAAGTCTCCAGCCTTTATATTTAAAGTTATCGGACGCACTCACAAAGTATTTGAAACCGCTACGCTTTGTGCTGCCATTGGTAACATGGGATATCACTGGGCGTTTGACGTGCAGTGTAATCTCACCAAAACTATACAGATTACTAGTCAGATGGATATTGGTCCGAGTGGGATCAGGTTCAGCCTCCTTTCCCAACACAGCATTTTGAGACCTTTAATAAAATGTAAAAATAAAACCAGCGGAGCCGGAGATCACTTAAATACTCGGGACCAAAAATGGGACCAATGTCCACCTCTGGGTTCTACCTCAGTAGGAAGGTGGTTATGTTTTTTACCCTGCTCATCTTGGCGTTACTTCTGATTTCGACGGTTTTAGCGATTCTTTACGCCAGACTGAGGACTAAGAAAACGGAGGAGATCTTCCCGACGACCTGGGAGCACCCGAGCACCAGCTTGATGCCCACCGTTACTGACCGGTGGGGTCCGTGGAACAACTCCCGTTTACCAACCAATCTCATCCCCAGGCACTACCAGCTGGAGCTGTGGCCACAGCTAGTGCCCGGGCAGGAACGACCCAACTCTTTCACCGGCCAAGTCAATGTGACAGTGATGTGCAGAGAAGAGACCGAGATCATCCTGATTCACAGCCATCTCCTCAACTACTCTGGGGTGACTATCACAGCTACCGGGAGCCCTCTCGGTGTTGAGCTTCACCCCAGTCCCGACATTCAGGACACTTGGCATAACTTTCAGAACCAGTACCTGGTGATCAATCTGGACGGCAAGCTGGTGCCCGGGCAGGAGTACACCATCCAAACTAACTACAGCGGCCAGCTGAATGACGTGTCAGCGGGACTTTTCATCAGCTCCTACTCGGAGTGGGGCACCAACAAGTAAGTGAGAGAGTTTGGAAAGTACAAGCTGTGGAAGTCTGAGCAAATCTCAGGGAGCGGGCGCGCTTCCCAACAAGCAATATTAAATGGTCTTCACTTTAAGGAACGCTTTCGATGTTAGGCTTTTCTTGATCTTTATGACTTTCTTTTCGCATGACTCCTCGTTGTTCGGATAGCCTCTCCTTTCTCTGTTGTGACGACAAAATGATCTGTATTACAAACAGATTATTAGAATCTTGAATCGAATTCATAAATGCTGTGGTAGAATTCCCCCAAGAGATCCCCGGTTTATAAAATTATTGAGCTGAGAGACGAAGGGGGTTTCGTTTCCTCGACTTCTTTCAGTGCAATTTTAATAAAATGTGTTTGATGCACATGCTTTCAAAGAACATTTTACTGCTGTGAATTTAAAGGTTGAAGTCCACTTGGCCTGTATTAGTGCAATGTACAACGCCGTGTCAGACACGCACCATGTAATTTTTAACATTTCTCCCCGAGTGCCAATGTTATGCCATATTTCGTACAGGAACTCAGCAATTGTCCTTGCTCACTGCCCACTTGGAAAGAAAATGAATGTATTACTTGTGCCTTTGCCATAAAACTGTTCATGAAAAAAAATCACGAGCAGCAATCACCCCGGCTGCTGAAATAACTTATTTCGGTAATGTTATCTCGTCTTTATAGCTTAACGTTTAACTGTAACTTGAGTCGCTGAAAGCATATACTTCAGCACAAAACTACGTTGAACAAGGGAACTTTTGTGAAAAAAAGTTTCCAACCATACACATGACAATTTAGACCTCCAGCTCCCTTTCTGGTATTCAAATTCACAGAGCTTGTATTTATAGTGCTTGGTGTGACCTCTGGGACTATCTGAGTCTAAACAGCATTGCCATATGGACAGCAAAGCGAATTGAAGAGTGTGAGGGGAACTTCTAGAGAGGTCCTGTGACATTTCACTCAAAGAATGATAAGCCTTGTCTGAATTTAGTTCCTTTTCACTTATTTATGTCTTTGACAACTTAGAGATAGATATGTTTCCTCAGAATGGTTTTAATCACCTCCTGTGTGTTGTGACTGTTCCTGATACTTTTGCTAACATTAACCATTTCAAGAAATATATATTTTTGTTGCCAATTTAATACTTTGTCTAGCCCAAAGGATTCCAAGTTAATCAAAATTTCAATTCTATTTTGTTGTATTTAAACTTTGTCCATATTGATGGGCTTTATACAGTTAGTTTTAGTACTTGCATAGAACTGTTTGCATTTTTATGATGCCTTACATGAACATTTTGGTGGAATCTATAGCCATACTTGGGTGATGACAATCCATGGAGAATTAGCATGGACCCATTATTTTCTGAATGAAGAAAGAATGCACTTTAGAGATGGCAATATCATTTAATAAATCTAGTAACTGTAACTTTAAAAGGGGAGTTTGGCTATTTCCATGTGCCTGATCATTTTTGGCACTATTTTAGAGTGGTATCATCTATTGATGCCCTGCATCGTGGGGAAGCTATCATTTTTGAGACACGCTCACTGTTTCTATTCCTGTTGCTGGTCAAACAACAATTCATATACTAACAACTACAAGATCATAATTGTCACTGCTTAAATACTGAGCATACAAACAATTAATATACAGAAATAGTTGTAGACAGGGTCACTTAGCAATTTGAATAACAAGTAATGAATAGAATAAGAGGTTATAAAGGCAGCTCTGTGTATCACCGTCATTCAGCATTAACTGGATTGCTGAATATTAAATTATAGTATATGTCTGAAACTACTGCAAATTGGCGAGACTACTCTAGAAGTTAACTCCTTAGTTGCTGACAGGTTGACAGCAGTAGATAGTCAGTCTATTGATTAGATTAGAGTCTATGCATGGGTGCTTAGCATTATTCTCAGAGTTTATATGACCTTGTCCTTATAAGCGGCATTGTTCAGTTGATCTTCCTCCCAGGGGATGAAAGTATTAGCTTCTGGAATATCGAGTTGATGAGGTCCTATAGTGGCGGGGCTACCTGTTCTCCTCAGATCCTCTGTTCCGGCTGAATTCACCTTATGCATGGTGACTGTGTCTGAGATAGCTGACTTAGCTCTCACTTTCCTTGATTTCAGACAACTTGTACAATTAAGTGAGACATTTATCTCTGCCTGTAACTGGTTGATATAGCCATATAATGTGACTTATATAAAACCTCTTAACTCTCTGTTATGAATATATCTTATACTTGTAAAGGTATCCTTCTACATGTGCTGGATAAAGAATACTACAGAAAAAGACTAGAGAAGACAATTAAAATCTTCTAACAAATAAAGAGGGCTTTCATCGAATGAAGACAAAGAGAGTCTACCAAGAAGTGTGTCAAGCGCCCTAAATTCAAACAAAAATGCTATTATTCCATTCAATTGACCTGGGTGACATGTATATCCAAACATATATTTCCAACAGTCACATAGGTGTCCTGGAAGATGTCAAAGTTAATGAGGCATAGGTGCTTAGTCATGTCAAATTTCACTTTCACTCCCCTAACTTCTCAATCTTGTTTTTAACAAAGGGTCTCACAAGGACTAGATAAGGTATGGGATATTTATGTCCCACTAGAGAGTTATTCCTGAGCTCCGGTCTTAATGCTAGCCTCTTATCACTGGGAAGGAATGTTTGTTCATGGTAACCTTCATGATCTTAATTAGTTTTGATTTCCCAGCATTCAGTTTAACTATTTTGTGTGACCACCTTTAAGCTGAAACTCAATTTTGAGAAGACATTTTGGCAATTTGCAAAAGGTTTTTCCTAGAATGATGAAAATGGCAGGAAAGTTCCTCCCACTGCACAGCCTGAGGAGGATGCCTAGGTCGGGGAGAAGGTGGATCGCGACAGTGAGCAGTCAGAGAAAGGACGACACAACTTATAGTTCTATACTTTCAATGAATAAAAGTTGACATACCAAATAATATCACTTCATAGCTGCTTATTCTCCCCACCCCCACCCCTTCATAAAGTCTGTCACAGTTAAAGATTTCACCAAAGTTCCTATATAAAGCCCCTTATAATCATCCTCCTCCCAAAAGTTGCAAGCGTACACAGAAATCAACTCAGAACTTTATGTGCTCAAGTTGTATATATTCTCATAATGACATTAATTCAAAGATGCTAGAAAATCTATTCACCCTAACACAACTAGCTTTTACCATGGTGTCTCCCCTTTATGTCAACTAACTCACTCAGTCTAGCTCCTAGTCTAATACTTCTACAAGATGCTCCCTGAGTGAGCTAGTTTGGTAGATGGGTGGCTGGCATGGTTCACCTGGAGCCTTCGAGTTGAAGCTTGTAGCAGTAAGCAGCTGTCCCAGAGGGACCAAAGTCAGACTCACTGGGGCCTCAATTCCTGAACATCCCAGATGGGGCATGATTCCGGTGGTGCGCAGCAATGGCACCCCTGAATGGAGAGGCCTGAGGACCAAAGTAAATTTGTCCTCATCAAAATAAATCAGGCAAACTGCATAGCCTCGACACAACTCACCTGTCGAACCTTTATAAATTTTGTCCCACACTGAGTGATGGGGAGAATCGCCCTTCTCCTCTCTTGACAAGCCTGGATTCAACCTTAGATAAGTTTCAATGATTTTAATTCCAACACGTGAAGGGAGAGCATCTCACTTCTCAGCCACCTGAGAGAGGATCTCCAACGAGCTGTTCAAATTGCACCTTAATTATACAGGTTTTGGCACATGAGTGTCCTCGTGGATAGACCTTAACAGTGACGTGATTGGTTGTACTAACGCATGATCAAATACCCATTTGTTCCCTTCTTCCAGGTGTCACTTGCCTTATATTGTTATATGGTTATATTAGTTCCTCTTTGGATGTTCTTTATTGCTCCCTTGAGCCCCAATGAGTGGTCATCTTGTGTACGTGTGGTTTTAAACATACCTTTTGTTTAGCCAGCTCAGGGCCTCCATAATAGCAAAAAAAATCTTTGATAATCAATCTTGCTCTTGCAATCCCCCCTTTTGGCCTTGGCTATGTATCCCAAGATAGGCCAATGTGCCATCCCCTCATTATTTCATCCAAAGGGGAAGTAATAGTGTCAGCTTAATCTGTCCGTCTGGATGGCCAACTTTCGGATGGCTTCTCATATCTCTTTCCCTTTACACATCATTTACCGGTTTTACAGATTTGTCCTTAGATACTAAAGGTTTAGTTTCTTCTAATGCTTTTATGGGGGCTTGAGCTATGGCTTTCCTTGCCCATCGTTTACATCTCCAACATAATTCAATCAACAATATCATTAAAACCATACATTGCACAATCACCAATACATGGGATATTATTCTTATCCAGGGGTGCCACCTGCACATTTAGTCCAAAGTTCCAAAGCCTTGCATACCAGGGTTGGTTTGCCAACATTTCTTTAGTGTCCTTCTGGAGTTTGTTGATCTTCTTCATCAAGATGATGTACTTCTGCCGTTGTTCATGGATGTCCTGTTCCAACTTAGTTTGTTCTTCACTAAATCTGGGTATATGTCGTCCTTGTAGTCCTTCGAAACCTTTATAACTTGCCTTAATAGTGTCTGCCACCATCCCATTGATAGACTCTCCTTCCAATTCCGGATATATGATATGTCCCTCAATATCTACGACGTCTTTTGGTGCAAAGCAGAAGTCGGTGGTCATGATAGGGCAGTGGGTAGCTCCCCCCACCATCATGTTGACCACCGTGGTGCTCACACACCATCCTCCCTTTCCCTGTGAGCCTGCAGTCATTTTTGAGTCCAGTGTCAGTGGTGTGACACAACACACATCTTTCTGTTCGGCAATATCCACAGTCGTTGTTATCGAGGTTTGGGTACTCTTAGCATAAAACAACTTGATTATTGTTATAACAATCTTTAATATAGGCACCTTTGGTATTGTTTGCCTTTTTAATAATGTACTGGTGCAATTTGTGATACCGCACACAGGTCTGATTCCTTATTTCTCCTATATTGCTTACTTGGTACAATGTGTTTCCCTTTGACATGTCGTATTGTGGTATTGTGCTTTTGATAACACAAAGCCTATTATTTTCTGATGTCCAGTTACACACCTGTTCTTAGGGACCCAGGCATGGTTATTCCTCTGGACCTCACAGACTTGGGTGTCATTCTTGCCCAATGTCCATTCAGCAAATACATCATTGGTTATCCAATTTGGCACCTCCCCATTCTGGAGTTGTTGCAGGTTATGTTCTACAGTATTGAGATCCAAGCCCCATATCCCACACAAACTATCTCGGCCGCCATTCTTTTACTCATAGTTTGTCCAGCCCGGTTTATCAAATTTATCGTTTTTGCATGGTCCCGCAATGTATGGGCAACCTGTAGCAGTTCCCATTCCGCCCCGTCCCCTAGCTGGGCCCGTATTTTCTCGTTATCATCTCCCCTTTCCAGCAGTCCTTTTCAGGCCTGTGTGAGGGTGATGACCTGCTCTTCTATTGTTTGAAGATCTATTGTATTAACCATCGCAATGCCCGCCGCATATCCCGCACCCACCATTTTTAATATTCCCCTCCCACCTTTCCCATTTTTGTTTAGCTTTTTTATGTTGAACTTCATAATCTTGGATTTTGGCCCCTCAAGGGCTCTTCGGGTTAGGTTTTTATAGTTTTCTTACCGCAAAACAGTGGGATATTTCTATCCGTTAGGTTTAACAATACCATAATTACCCTTTGGCGTACCCTGAAGTGGATTTTTTCTTTAATTCTTTTTATTACTAATCCTCCGCTTGCCCCCTGTGTCATGTTTGGGCATCCTGGGGGCTCTGGGGTCATTGTGGTTGGGGCTATTGCGGTGGTTGGGATCTCTATCTTGCACATGAACATTCCCCATAAGGAACCATTACCGTATTGTGATTCCCTGAAGGATATGGGGGTAGTCCCTCTGCCTCTCTGGTGAGGTTACATCTTACCCACACACACTTGTGGGGATTTCCTTGGTCTGAGCTATTGATGCATGTCCATGATTGGTTTTTCCATGAGTGTCCCTTCTCCGGGCTTGTCTATTCCACTTCAAGTCGCCCCCCCCTTCGGCATTTTCCACAAAAGATTGAGTTTGTAATGGAAATATTTCCTTGATAGCCATCTGGGCAACTTACTGCTGGGTCGTGGTATAGAAACATAGAAACATAGAAAATAGGTGCAGGAGCAGGCCATTCAGCCCTTCTAGCCTGCACCGCCATTCAATGAGTTCATGGCTGAACATGAAACTTCAGTACCCCCTTCCTGCTTTCTCGCCATAACCCTTGATCCCCCGAGTAGTAAGGACTTCATCTAACTCCCTTTTGAATATATTTAGTGAATTGGCCTCAACTACTTTCTGTGGTAGAGAATTCCACAGGTTCACCACTCTCTGGGTGAAGAAGTTTCTCCTCATCTCGGTCCTAAATGGCTTACCCCTTATCCTCAGACTGTGACCCCTGGTTCTGGACTTCCCCAACATTGGGAACATTCTTCCTGCATCTAACCTGTCTAAACCCGTCAGAATTTTAAACGTTTCTATGAGGTCCCCTCTCATTCTTCTGAACTCCAGTGAATACAAGCCCAGTTGATCCAATCTTTCTTGATAGGTCAGTCCCGCCATCCCGGGAATCAGTCTGGTGAACCTTCGCTGCACTCCCTCAATAGCAAGAATGTCCTTCCTCAAGTTAGGAGACCAAAACTGTACACAATACTCCAGGTGTGGCCTCACCAAGGCCCTGTACAACTGTAGCAACACCTCCCTGCCCCTGTATTCAAATCCCTTCGCTATGAAGGCCAACATGCCATTTGCTTTCTTAACCGCCTGCTGTACCTGCATGCCAACCTTCAATGACTGATGTACCATGACACCCAGGTCTCGTTGCACCTTCCCTTTTCCTAATTTGTCACCATTCAGATAATAGTCTGTCTCTCTGTTTTTACCACCAAAGTGGATAACCTCACATTTATCCACATTATACTTCATCTGCCATGCATTTGCCCACTCACCTAACCTATCCAAGTCACTCTGCAGCCTAATAGCATCCTCCTCGCAGCTCACACTGCCACCCAACTTAGTATCATCCGCAAATTTGGAGATACTGCATTTAATCCCCTCGTCTAAATCATTAATGTACAATGTAAACAGCTGGGGCCCCAGCACAGAACCTTGCGGCACTCCACTAGTCACTGCCTGCCATTCTGAAAAGTACCCGTTTACTCCTACTCTTTGCTTCCTGTCTGACAACCAGTTCTCAATCCACGTCAGCACACTACCCCCAATCCCATGTGCTTTAACTTTGCACATTAATCTCTTGTGTGGGACCTTGTCGAAAGCCTTCTGAAAGTCCAAATACACCACATCAACTGGTTCTCCTTTGTCCACTTTACTGGAAACATCCTCAAAAAATTCCAGAAGATTTGTAAAGCATGATTTCCCTTTCACAAATCCATGCTGACTTGGACCTATCATGTCACCATTTTCCAGATGCACTGCTATGAAATCCTTAATAATTGATTCCATCATTTTACCCACTACTGAGGTCAGGCTGACCGGTCTATAATTCCCTGTTTTCTCTCTCCCTCCTTTTTTAAAAAGTGGGGTTACATTGGCTACCCTCCACTCCATAGGAACTGATCCAGAGTCAATGGAATGTTGGAAAATGACTGTCAATGCATCCGCTATTTCCAAGGCCATCTCATTAAGTACTCTAGGATGCAGTCCATCAGGCCCTGGGGATTTATCGGCCTTCAATCCCATCAATTTCCCCAACACAATTTCCCGACTAATAAAGATTTCCCTCAGTTCCCCCTCCTTACTAGACCCTCTGACCCCTTTTATATCCGGAAGGTTGTTTGTATCCTCCTTAGTGAATACCGAACCAAAGTACTTGTTCAATTGGTCTGCCATTTCTTTGTATAAGATGCGGTTACCCAGTATCACTTACCATTATTACCTGGTGAGGGCCTGTCCATTTTGATGAGAATCCTGGATTTTCAGGGTTTATTACCTTGCTCCCAACCTGTGGTATCTGAGTCTTTTGTTCCTTGGTGCCAGTTTCCAAGTCCTTGATCACTTGCTGATCCTTGGCGTGTGCCTTCAGATCGTGTAATTGTTTACATAATTCCATCATAAATCTCCTTACTCGGTCCCGGTAGAGTCCGACATCATCACTCCCCGTCACTAGAACCTCAGGTAATCTCATTGCCCTTCCTGTCATTAGTTCGAAAGGCGTGAATCCGGTGGTCCAGTTTGGGGTTGCCCTTAACCTCATTAAAATCCGGGGTAGCATATCTACCCATCCCTTTCCTGTCTCGTCGATCACCTCGGCCAATGCGCTCTTCAGGGTCCTATTCGTTTGTTCTACTAATCCGGACGATTCCAGATGTTAGGGGATTTAAAATTTCTGCCTGATTCCTAGTAGGGCGCATGCTTGTTTCATTACTTTACTCGTGAAGTGTGTACCTTGATCTGAATCAATCTGTAGGGGCATTCCGAACCTAGGTATAATTTCTTCTTCTAATATTCTAGCCACCGTCTCAGCTGAGCAATTTCTAGTTGCTAATGCTTCTACCCATTTTAGAATTGATCTATTATAACCAAACCATACGTTTTTCCCTGGTGATTGGGCAGTGGGCCCGTGAAGTCTATCGACAGGTTTTTCCATGGTCCCTTTGGTCGGGGTTGGTATTCCATTCTGACCTTTATTTTTCCACCTGGGTTATGCTTTGCGCATGTTAAGCACTTCCTACAATAATTTTCTATTGTCTCTTCCCATTCCCTTCCACCACCAGCATTGGGTCATTGAACTCGTCATGCTGGTCTTACCTATATACACCTACCTGTGGTATATACTCAATAGGTTTTGTCATATGCACTCTGGGGCTACCACATTACAATCTTTCCTCCAGATTCCGTCCACACCTTGTTTAGCTCCCTGTCTTTTCCATTCATCTTTTTCCTGCTGTAGGGTTGCCTCCTGTACTTTAAACATATCTACTTCTTCCGGCCCAAGCGCAGAGGCGCTTACTTTAGCCCGTAGGCCCTCTGCTTCTGCCGCTTGCTTAGCTGCCTTATCCATGCATTCCCTTGCTGATGTCTGTCAGTGATTTTCCTATGGGCTTTGATCTTTATTATTGCACATTCCTGGGACCGGAGCAAAGCATTTACCAGTTCCTTAACTATGTTCTCGTGTCAAAATGATCTTCCCCGCGATGTCATATAACCTCGCCGACCCCAGGCTACCATATAACCACCCCAAACACGTATCGGCTGTCTGTATATATATTTACCCTTTTACCTTCTGCCTGTTTGACGGCTTCTGTTAGTGCAACTAATTTGGCTACCTGGGCCGAGAGGCTCCCTTCTAACATCCCGTGTTTGCCTTTCACCATCTACTACCGCCCACCCCGTTCGGGGCATTCCGTCGATGTACCGACGGGACCCGTCTACGTAAAGGTCCATGTCCACTCCCTCGAGTGGCTCTTCTTTTATCGAGCTGCTTTGCTCTGCCCCCTCTATCGGGTTACATTCCCGTAATGATCCATCCTGCGGGTTTGTTACCGCTATCTTTTACTATCATTACTGCGCTGCTCAGGGGTATTAGTACCGCCTCCCACGTCGCCCTTCTTGTGCCTGACACTGTTCTCAGTCTCCCAGTGTTTAGTAACTCTACCAGAGTATTTTGCGTATGCAGGATAATTTGTCCTGACATTACTATGGGTTCACTAATTCTGACTGCCCAGGTTGCGCAGTCGAGAGCAGCTACACATCAAGATAATCCTGCAGCTACAGGTTGTTGCTTAGTGGAGTAATATGCCACCGGTTGTTGCCTGTCCCCATGTTGCTGGGTCACCACCACATTATAGTGGTTTTTGCTGTGGTAATTATAAATGTGGAAAGGCTTATTTTGATCCGGTAGTCCCAGGGCGGGGGCGCTCATAAGGGCCTGTTTCAGCTGTTGAAACGCTGCTTCTGAGTAGGTGCTCGTCAGAGTAGGAGCACAGGATAGCTCAGATGAATATGTGGCTTGAGGAGTGGTGCAGAAGGGAGGGATTCAAATTCCTGGGACATTGGAAACGGTTCTGGGGGAGGTAAGACCAGTACAAACCGAATGGTCTGCACCTGGGCAGGACCAAAACCAATGTCCTTGGGGGAGTTTTTGCAAGTGCTGTTGGGGAGCGGTTAAACTAATATGGCAGGGGGATGGGAACCTTTGCAGGGAGACAGAGGGAAGTGGAATGGGGGCAGAAGCAAAAGATAGAAAAAAGAAAAGTAAAAGTGGAGGGCAGAGAAACTGAAGGCAAAAAGCAAAAAGGGCCACATTACAGCAAAATTCTAAAGGGGCAAAGGGTGTTAAAAAGACAAGCCTGAAGGCTCTGTGCCTCAATGCAAGGAGTATTTGTAATAAGGTGGATGAATTAACTGCACAGATAGCAGTTAATGGATATCATATAATTGGCATCACGGAGACATGGCTCCAGGGTGACCAAGGCTGGAAACTCTACATACAGGGATATTCAACATTCAGGAAGGATAGACAGAAAGGAAAAGGAGGTGGGGTGACTTTGCTGGTTAAAGAGAAAATTAATGCAATAGTAAGAAAGGACATTAGCTTGGATGATGTGGAATCGGTATGGGTGGAGCTACGGAATACCAAAGGGCAGAAAACACTAGTGGGAGTTGTGTACAGACAAACCAAACAGTAGTAATGAGGTTGGGGACAGCATCAAATAAGAAATTAGGGATGCGTGCAATAAAGGTACAGCAGTTATCCTGGGCGAATTTAATCTTCATATTGACTGGGCTAACCAAACTGGTAGCAATGTGGTAGAGGAGGATTTCCTGGAGTGTATTAGGAATGGTTTTCTGGACCAATATGTCGAGGAATCAACCAGAGGGCTGGCCATCCTAGACTGGGTGATGTGTAATGAGAAAGGACTAATTAACAACTTTGTTGTGCGAGGCCCCTTGGGGAAGAGTGACCATAATATGGTAGAATTCTTTATTAAGATGGAGAGTGACACAGTTCATTCAGAGACCAGGGTCCTGAACTTGGGGAAAGGTAACTTCGATGGTATGAGACGTGAATTGGCTAGAATAGACTGGCGAGTGATACTTAAAGGGTGGACAGTGGATAGGCAATGGCAAATGTTTAAAGATCACATGGATGAACTTCAACAATTGTACATCCCTGTCTGGAGTAAAACTAAAACGGGGAAGGTGGCTCAACCGTGGCTAACAAGGGAAATTAAGGATAGTGTTAAATCCAAGGAAGAGGCATATAAATTGGCCAGAAAAAGCAGCAAACCTGAGGACTGGAAGAATTTTATAATACAGCAGAGGAGGATAAAGGGTTTAATTAGGAAGGGGGAAATAGAATATGAGAGGAAGCTTGCTGGGAACATAAAAACTGACTGCAAAAGCTTCTATAGATATGTGAAGTGAAAAAGATTCGTGAAAACAAACGTAGGTCCCTTGCAGTCAGATTCAGGTGAATTTATAATGGGGAACAAAGAAATGGTGGACCAGTTAAACAAATACTTTGGTTCTGTTTTCACGAAGGAAGACACGCATAACCTTCCGGAAATACTAGGGGACTGAGGGTCGAGTGAGAAGGAGGAACTGAAGGATATCCTTATAAAGCAGGAAATTGTTTTAGGCAAATTGATGGGATTGAAGGCTGATAAATCCCCAGGACCTGATAGTCTGCATCCCAGAGTACTTAAGGAAGTGGCCATCGAAATAGTGGATGCATTGGTGATCATTTTCCAACAGTCTATCGACTCTGGATCAGTTTCCTATGGACTGGAGGGTAGCTAATATAACACCACTGTTTAAAAACGGAGGGAGAGAGAAAATGGGTAATTATAGATCGGTTAGCCTGACATCAGTCATGGGCAAAATGTTGGAATCAATTATTAAAGTCAGCATGGATTTATGAAACATAGAAACATAGAAACATAGAAAATAGGTGCAGGAGTAGGCCATTCAGCCCCTCTAGCCTGCACCGCCATTCAATGAGTTCATGGCTGAACATGCAATTCAGTACCCGCTTCCTGCTTTCTCGCCATAACCCTTGATCCCCCGAGTAGTAAGGACTTCATCTAACTCCCTTTTGAATATATTTAGTGAATTGGCCTCAACTACTTTCTGTGGTAGAGAATTCCACAGGTTCACCACTCTCTGGGTGAAGAAGTTTCTCCTCATCTCGGTCCTAAATGGCTTACCCCTTATCCTTAGATTGTGACCCCTGGTTCTGGACTTCCCCAACATTGGGAACATTCTTCCTGCATCTAACCTGTCTAAACCCATCAGAATTTTAAACGTTTCTATGAGATCCCCTCTCATTCTTCTGAACTCCAGTGAATACAAGCCCAGTTGATCCAGTCTTTCTTGATAGGTCAGTCCCACCATCCCGGGAATCAGTCTGGTGAATCTTCGCTGCACTCCCTCAATAGCAAGAATGTCCTTCCTCAAGTTAGGAAACCAAAACTGTACACAATACTCCAGGTGTGGCCTCACCAAGGCCCTGTACAACTGTAGCAACACCTTCCTGCCCCTGTATTCGAATCCCCTCGCTATGAAGGCCAACATGCCATTTGCTTTCTTAACAGCCTGCTGTACCTGCATGCCAACCTTCAATGACTGATGTACCATGACACCCAGGTCTCGTTGCACCTCCTCTTTTCCTAATCTGTCACCATTCAGATAATAGTCTGTCTCTCTGTTTTTACCACCAAAGTGGACAACCTCACATTTATCCACATTATACTTCATCTGCCATGCATTTGCCCACTCACCTAACCGATCCAAGTCACTCTGCAGCCTCATAGCATCCTCCTCACAGCTCACACTGCCACCCAACTTAGGGTCATCCACAAATTTGGAGATACTACATTTAATCCCCTCGTCTAAATCATTAATGTACAATGTAAACAGCTGGAGCCCCAGCACAGAACCTTGCGGCACCCCACTAGTCACTGCCTGCCATTCTGAAAAATACCCATTTACTCCTACTCTTTGCTTCCTGTCTGACAACCAGTTCTCAATCCACGTCAGCACACTACCCCCAATCCCATGTGCTTTAACTTAGCACATTAATCTCTTGTGTGGGACCTTGTCGAAAGCCTTCTGAAAGTCAAAATATACCACATCAACTGATTCTCCCCTGTCCACTTTACGGGAAACATCCTCAAAAAATTCCAGAAGGTTTGTCAAGCATGATTTCCCCTTCACAAATCCATGCTGACTTGGACCTATCATGTCACCATTTTCCAAATGCACTGCTATGACATCCTTAATAATTGATTCCATCATTTTACCCACTACTGAGGTCAGGCTGACTGGTCTATAATTCCCTGTTTTCTCTCTCCCTCCTTTTTTAAAAAGTGGGGTTACATTGGCTACCCTCCACTCGATAGGAACTGATCCAGAGTCAATGGAATGTTGGAAAATGACTGTCAATGCATCCACTATTTCCAAGGCCACCTCCTTAAGTACTCTGGGATGCAGTCCATCAGGCCCTGGGGATTTATCGGCTTTCAATCCCATCAATTTCCCCAACACAATTTCCCGACTAATAAAGATTTCCCTCAGTTCCTCCTCCTTACTAGACCCTTTGACCCCTTTTATATCCGGAAGGTTGTTGGTGTCCTCCTTAGTGAATACCGAACCAAAGTACTTGTTCAATTGGTCTGCCATTTCTTTGTTCCCAGTTATGACTTCCCCTGATTCTGACTGCAGGGGACCTACGTTTGTCTTTACTAACCTTTTTCTCTTTGCATACCTATAGAAACTTTTGCAATCCGTCTTAATGTTCCCTGCAAGCTTCTTCTCGTACTCCATTTTCCCTGCCTTAATCAAACCCTTTGTCCTCCTCTGCTGAGTTCTAAATTTCTCCCAGTCCCCGGGTTCACTGCTATTTCTGGCCAATTTGTATGCCACTTCCTTGGCTTTAATACTATCCCTGATTTCCCTTGATAGCCACGGTTGAGCCACCTTCCCTTTTTTATTTTTACGCCAGACAGGAATGTACAATTGTTGTAGTTCATCCATGCGGTCTCTAAATGTCTGCCATTGCCCATCCACAGTCAACCCCTTAAGTATCATTCGCCAATCTATCCTAGCCAATTCATGCCTCATACCTTGAAAGTTACCCTTCTTTAAGTTCTGGACCATGGTCTCTGAATTAACTGTTTCATTCTCCATCCTAATGCAGAATTTTACCATATTATGGTCACTCTTCCCCAAGGGGCCTCGCACAATGAGATTGCTAATTAATCCTCTCTCATTACACAACACCCAGTCTAAGATGGCCTCCCCCCTAGTTGGTTCCTCGACATATTGGTCTAGAAAACCATCCCTTATGCACTCCAGGAAATCCTCCTCCACCGTATTGCTTCCAGTTTGGCTCGCCCAATCTATGTGCATATTAAAGTCACCCATTATAACTGCTGCACCTTTATTGCATGCACCCCTAATTTCCTGTTTGATACCCTCCCCAACATCACTACTACTGTTTGGAGGTCTGTACACAACTCCCACTAACGTTTTTTGCCCTTTGGTGTTCTGCAGCTCTACCCATATAGATTCCACATCATCCAAGCTAATGTCCTTCCTAACTATTGCATTAATCTCCTCTTTAACCAGCAATGCTACCCCACCTCTGTTTCCTTTTATTCTATCCTTCCTGAATGTTGAATACCCTGGATGTTGAGTTCCCAGCCCTGATCATCCTGGAGCCACGTCTCCGTAATCCCAATCACATCATATTTGTTAACATCTATTTGCACAGTTAATTCATCCACCTTATTGCGGATACTCCTTGCATTAAGACACAAAGCCTTCAGGCTTGTTTTTTTAACACCCTTTGTCCTTTTAGAATTTTGCTGTACAGTGGCCCTTTTTGTTCTTTGCCTTGGGTTTCTCTGCCCTCCACTTTTCCTCATCTCCTTTCTGTCTTTTGCTTTTGCCTCCTTTTGTCTCCCTCTGTCTCCCTCTGTCTCCCTGCATTGGTTCCCATCCCCCTGCCATATTAGTTTAACTCCTCCCCAACAGCACTAGCAAACACTCCCCCTAGGACATTGGTTCCGGTCCTGCCCAGGTGCAGACCGTCCGATTTGTAATGGTCCCACCTCCCCAGAACCGGTTTCAATGCCCCAGGAATTTGAATCCCTCCCTGCTGCACCACTGCTCAAGCCACGTATTAATTTGCGCTATCCTGCGATTCCTACTCTGAGTAGCATGTGGCACTGGTAGCAATCCCGAGATTACTACTTTTGAGGTCCTACTTTTTAATTTAACTCCTAGCTCCTTAAATTCGTTTCCTAGGACCTCATCCCTTTTTTTACTTATGTCGTTGGTACCAATGTGCACCATGACAACTGGCTGTTCTCCCTCCCTTTTCAGAATGTCCTGCACCCGCTCCGAGACATCCTTGACCCTTGCACCAGGGAGGTAACATACCATCCTGGAGTCTCGGTTGCGGCCGCAGAAATGCCTATCTATTCCCCTCACCATTGAATCCCCTATCACTATCGCTCTCCCACTCTTTTTCCTGTCCTTCTGTGCAACAGTGCCAGCCATGGTGCCATGAACTTGGCTGCTGCTGCCCTCCCCTGATGAGTCATCCCCTCCAACAGTACTCAAAACAGTGTATCTGTTTTGCAGGGGGATGACCACAGGGGACCCCTGCACTACCTTCCTTGCACTACTCTTCCTGCTGGTCTTCCATTCCCTATCTGGCTGTGGACCCTTCTCCTGCGGTAAGACCAACTCGCTACACGTGCTACTCACGTCATTCTCAGCATCGTGGATGCTCCAGAGTGAATCCACCCTCAGCTCCAACTCCGCAACGCGGGCCGTCAGGAGCTCGAGGCAGATACACTTCCCGCACACGTAGTCGTCAGGGACACCGGAAGTGTCCCTGAGTTCCCACATGGTACAGGAGGAGCATAACACCCGTCCGAGCTCTGCTGCCATGACTTAACCCTTAGATACACTTAAATTGGCAACAACAATGTTAAAAGTTACTGACTAATATAAAAAGAAAAAGAAAAACTACTCACCAATCACCAGCCAATCACTTACCCCCTAGAATGTGACGTCACCTTTCTGTTTCTTTCTACTTCTTTTTTGCCTTCTCCCTGTAGCTGCACAAGTACGCCTCACCAACGAACTCCCGATGCCTCTCGCGGCCTTTTATAGGCCTCTGCTGATCCCCGGACTCACGCCTCACCAACGAACTCTCGACGCCTCTCGCGGCCTTTTATATGCCTCTGTTGATCCCCGGACATGAAAGGAAATCATGCTTGACAAATGTTCTGGAATTTTTTGAGGGTGTAACTAGTAGAATGGACAAGGGAGAACTAGTGGATGTGGTGTATTTGGACTTTCAAAAGGCTTTTGACCAGGTCCCACACAAGAGATTGGTGTCCAAAATGAAAGCACATGGTATTGGGTGTAATGTACTGACATGGATAGAGAACTGGTTGGCAGACAGGAAACAGAGAATCGGGATAAACGGGTCCTTTTCAGAATGGCAGGCAGTGACAAGTGGAGTGCCGCAGGGCTCAGTGCTGGGACCCCAGCTCTTTACAGTTTACATTCATGATTTAGATGAAGGAATTCAGTGTATCTCCAAGTTTGCAGATGACACTAAACTGGATGGCGGTGTGAGCTGTGAGGAGGATGCTAAAAGGCTGCAGGGTGACTTGGACAGGCAGGGTGAGTGGGCAAATGCATGGCAGATGCAGTATAATGTGGATAAATGTGAGGTTATCCACTTTGGTGGCAAAAACAGGAAGGCTGAATATTATCTGAATGGCGGCAGATTAGGAAAAAGGGAGGTGCAACAAGACCTGGGTGTCATGGTTCATCAGTCATTGAAAGTTGGCATGCAGGTACAGCAGGCGGTGAAGAAGGCAAATGGTATGTTGGCCTTCATAGGAGCAGTGAGGTCTTACTGCAGTTGTACAGGGCCTTGGTGAGGTCTCACCTGGAATATTGTGTTCAGTTTTGGTCTCCTAATCTGAGGAATGATGTTCTTGCTAATGAGGGAGTGCAGCGAAGGTTCACCAGACTGATTCCAGGGATGGCGGGACTGACGTATGAGGAGAGATTGGATCAACTGAGCTTTATACACTGGAGTTTAGAAGGATGAGAGGGGATCTCAAAGAATCTTACAGGATTCTGACGGGACTCGACAGGTTAGATGTGGGAAGAATGTTCCCGATGATGGGGAAGTCCAGAACCAGGGGACACAGTCTTAGGATAAGGGGTAGGCCATTTAGGACTGAGATGAGGAGAAACTTCTTCACTCAGAGAGTTCTTAACTTGTGGAATTCTCTACCACAGAGAGTTGTTGATGCCAGTTCATTGGATATATTCAAGAGGGAGTTAGATGTGGCCCTTACGGCTAAAGGGATCAAGGGGTATGGAGAGAAAGCAGAAAAGGGGTACTGAGGGAATGATCAGCCATGATCTTATTGAATGGTGGTGCAGGCTCAAAGGGCTGAATGGCCTACTTCTGCATCTATTTTCTATGTTTCTATGTTTCTTGTTCGAAGCCCCAGTCTACTGACTCTTGAGAGGGCTTTCCCCCTTTTACCAAATCTTGCATGGGCTGAGCCATTTCTGCATATCCCGGGATAAATTTCCGACAGTAATTAAACAGTCCTAATACCTGTCTGACTCCCTTTATGGTCCCTGGCTTTGACATCATCCTAATGGCGTCCTTCTTATCCTAGTGCATCTGCCTTTTCCCTTGTGCTGCTGCGTACCCTTGGTATGTGACTTGGCCCTTCAATATCTGGGCATTTTTTGGGTTAGCTTTCAGCCCTGCCTGTTGTAGGGCCCCAAGCATTGTGGTCAATGCTGCACGTGCTGTTTCTCCATGGTCATCATCATAGGCAGTCCCTGGGAGTCGAGGAGGACTTGCTTCCACTCCCAAAGTGAGTTCTTTGATGGCTGAACAGTCCGATACGAGAGCCACAGACCCTGTTACAGGTGGGACAGATATTTGTCAGGGGAAGGGGTCGGTAGGGCTGGTTTGCCGCGCTCCTTCAGCTGCCTGCGCCTGGCCTCTTCATGCTCCTTGCATCGAGCCTCAAAGAGCTCAATGCCTTCCCGGATGGACTTTCTCCACCTCGGGTGGTCTGCGGCCAGGGTCTCCCAGGTGTCAGTGGTGATGTCACACTTTACCAGGAAGGCTTCGAGGGTGTCCTTATAATGTTTCCGCTGTCCTCCTTTGGCTCATTTACCATGAAGGAGCTCCGCATAAAGCAGGAATCGCAGGATAGCGCAGATGAATACGTGGCTTGAGCAGTGGTGCAGCAGGGAGGGATTCAAATTCCTGGGGCATTGGGACCGGTTCTGGGGGAGGTGGGACCAGTACAAACCGGATGGTCTGCACCTGGACAGGACCGGAACCAATGTCCTAGGGGGAGTGTTTGCTAGTGCTGTTGGGGAGGATTTAAACTAATATGGCAGGGGGATGGGAACCAATGCAGGGAGACAGAGGGAAACAAAAAGGAGGCAAAAGCAAAAGACAGAAAGGAGATGAGGAAAAGTGGAGGGCGGAGAAACCCAAGGCAAAGAACAAAAAGGGCCAATGTACAGCAAAATTCTAAAAGGACAAAGGGTGTTAAAAAAACAAGCCTGAAGGCTTTGTATCTTAATGCAAGGAGTATCCGCAATAAGGTGGATGAATTAATTGTGCAAATAGATGTTAATAAATATGATGTGATTGGAACTACGGAGACGTGGCTCCAGGATGATCAGGGCTGGGAACTCAACATTCAGGGGTATTCAACATTCAGGAAGGATAGAATAAAAGGAAAAGGAGGTGGGGTAGCATTGTTGGTTAAAGAGGAGATTAATGCAATAGTTAGGAAGGACATTAGCTTGGATGATGTGGAATCTATATGGGTAGAGCTGCAGAACACCAAAGGGCAAAAAACGTTAGTAGGAGTTGTGTACAGACCTCCAAACAGTAATAGGGATGTTGGGGAGGGCATCAAACAGGAAATTAGGGGTGCATGCAATAAAGGTGTAGCAGTTATAATGGGTGACTTTAATATGCACATAGATTGGGCTAGCCAAACTGGAAGCAATATGGTGGAGGAGGATTTCCTGGAGTGCATAAGGGATGGTTTTCTAGACCAATATGTTGAGGAACCAACTAGGGGGGAAGCCATCTTAGACTGGGTGTTGTGTAATGAGAGAGGATTAATTAGCAATCTCATTGTGCGAGGCCCCTTGGGGAAGAGTGACCATAATATGGTGGAATTCTGCATTAGAATGGAGAATGAAACAGTAAATTCAGAGACCATGGTCCAGAACTTAAAGAAGGGTAACTTTGAAGGTATGAGGCGTGAATTGGCTAGGATAGATTGGCAAATGATACTTAGGGGGTTGACTGTGGATGGGCAATGGCAGACATTTAGAGACCGCATGGATGAATTACAACAATTGTACATTCCTGTCTGGCGTAAAAATAAAAAAGGGAAGGTGGCTCAACCGTGGCTATCTAGGGAAATCAGGGATAGTATTAAAGCCAAGGAAGTGGCATACAAATTGGCCAGAAATACCAGCGAACCTGGGGACTGGGAGAAATTTAGAACTCAGCAGAGGAGGACAAAGGGTTTGATTAGGACAGGGAAAATGGAGTACGAGAAGAAGCTTGCAGGGAACATTAAGGTGGATTGCAAAAGTTTCTATAGGTATGTAAAGAGAAAAAGGTTAGTAAAGACAAACGTAGGTCCCCTGCAGTCAGAATCAGGGGAAGTCATAACGGGGAACAAAGAAATGGCAGACCAATTGAACAAGTACTTTGGTTCGGTATTCACTAAGGAGGATACAAACAACCTTCCGGATATAAAAAAGGGGTCAGAGGGTCTAGTAAGGAGGGGGAACTGAGGGAAATCTTTATTAGTCGGGAAATTGTGTTGGGGAAATTGATGGGATTGAAGGCCGATAAATCCCCAGGGCCTGTTGGACTGCATCCCAGAGTACTTAAGGAGGTGGCCTTGGAAATAGCGGATGCATTGACAGTCATTTTCCAACATTCAATTGACTCTGGATCAGTTCCTATGGAGTGGAGGGTAGCCAATGTAACCCCACTTTTTAAAAAAGGAGGGAGAGAGAAAACAGGGAATTATAGACCAGTCAGCCTGACCTCAATAGTGGGTAAAATGATGGAATCAATTATTAAGGATGTCATAGCAGTGCATCTGGAAAATGGTGACATGATAGGTCCAAGTCAGCATGGATTTGTGAAAGGGAAATCATGCTTGACAAATCTTCTGGAATTTTTTGAGGATGTTTGCAGTAAAGTGGACAAAGGAGAACCAGTTGATGTGGTATATTTGGACTTTCTGAAGGCTTTTGACAATGTCCCACACAAGAGATTAATGTGCAAAGTTAAAGCACATGGGATTGGGGGTAGTGTGCTGACGTGGATTGAGAACTGGTTGTCACACAGGAAGCAAAGAGTAGGAGTAAACGGGTACTTTTCAGAATGGCAGGCAGTGACTAGTGGGGTGCCGCAAGGTTCTGTGCTGGGGCCCCAGCTGTTTACATTGTACATTAATGATTTAGACGAGGGGATTAAATGCAGTATCTCCAAATTTGCGGATGACACTAAGTTGGGTGGCAGTGTGAGCTGCGAGGAGGATGCTATTAGGCTGCAGAGTGACTTGGATAGGTTAGGTGAGTGGGCAAATGCATGGCAGATGAAGTATAATGTGGATAAATGTGAGGTTATCCACTTTGGTGGTAAAAACAGAGAGACAGACTATTATCTGAATGGTGACAGACTAGGAAAAGGGAAGGTGCAACGAGACCTGGGTGTCATGGTACATCAATCATTGAAGGTTAGCATGCAGGTACAGCAGGCGGTTCAGAAAGCAAATGGTATGTTGGCCTTCATAGCGAGGGGATTTGAATACAGGGGCAGGGAGGTGTTGCTACAGTTGTACAGGGCCTTGGTGAGGCCACACCTGGAGTATTGTGTACAGTTTTGGTTTCCTAACTTGAGGAAGGACATTCTTGCTATTGAGGGAGTGCAGCGAAGATTCACCAGACTGATTCCCGGGATGGCGGGACTGACCTATCAAGAAAGACTGGATCAACTGGGCTTGTATTCACTGGAGTTCAGAAGAATGAGAGGGGACCTCATAGAAACGTTTAAAATTCTGACGGGTTTAGACAGGTTAGATGCAGGAAGAATGTTCCCAATGTTGGGGAAGTCCAGAACCAGGGGTCACAGTCTGAGAATAAGGGGTAAGCCATTTAGGACCGAGATGAGGAGAAACTTCTTCACCCAGAGAGTGGTGAACCTGTGGAATTCTCTACCACAGAAAGTAGTTGAGGCCAATTCACTAAATATATTCAAAAGGGAGTTAGATGAAGTCCTTACTATTCGGGGGATCAAGGGTTATGGCGAGAAAGCAGGAATGGGGTACTGAAGTTTCATGTTCAGCCATGAACTCATTGAATGGCGGTGCAGGCTAGAAGGGCTGAATGGTCTGCTCCTGCACCTATTTTCTATGTTTCTATGTTTCTATTTACTTAGGGAGTCTCATATCTGGCATGCGTACTATGTGGCCTGCCCAGCGAAACTGATCGAGTGTGGTTAGTGCTTCAATACTGGGGATGTTAGCTGGTCGAGGACACTGATGTTGGTGCGCCAGTCCTCCCAGGAGATTTGCAGGATCTTGCGGAGACATCATTGGTGATATATCTCCAGCGACTTGAGGTGCCTTCTGTACATTGTCCATGCCTCAGACCCATACAGGAGGGTGGGTATTATTACAGCCCTGTAGACCATGAGTTTGGTGGTAGATTTGAGGGTCTGGTCTTCAAACACTCTTTTCGGCAGGTGGCCAAAGATTGCGCTGGCGCACTGGAGGCGATGCTGAATCTCTGCATCAATGTCTGCCTTTGTTGATAAGAGGTTCCCGAAAGGGTCCACGTTGTCCAGGGCCGCGCCGTGGATCTTGATGACTGGGGGGCAGTGCTGTGCGGTGGGGACAGGCTGGTGAAGGACCTTTCTCTTACGGATGTTAAGCGTAAGGCCCATGCTTTCATACGCCTCTGTGAATACATTGACTAAATCCTGGAGTTCAGCCTCTGAATGTGCACAGACGCAGGCATCGTCCGCATACTGCAGCTCAACGACAGAGGTTGGGGTGATCTTGGACTGGCCTGGAGGCGGCATATGTTAAACAGCCTCCCACTGGTTCTGTAGTTTAATTCCACTGCAGCGGGGAGCTTGTTGATTGTGAGGTGGAGCATGGCAGTGAGCAAGATTGAGAAGAGGGTTGGAGTGATAACGCAGCCCTGTTTGACCCCGGTCCGGACGTGGATTGGGTCTGTAATGGATCCATTGGTAAGGATCACGGCCTGCATGTCATCGTGAAGCAGGCGAAGGATGTTGACAAACTTTTGGGGGCATCCGAAATGGAGGAGGACGCTCCATAGACCCTCATGGTTGACAGTGTCAAAGGCCTTTGTAAGATCGAAAAATGCCATGTATAAGGGCTGGCGCTGCTCCCTGCATTTTTCCTGCAACTGGCGCACTGCAAAGATCATATCTGTTGTGCCCCTAGTGGACGAAATCTGTATTGTGATTCCGGGAGGAGCTCGTCGGCCACAGGGAGAAGACGATTGAGGAGAACTCGAGCGACAACTTTCCCAGTGGCTGAAAGCAGGGAGATTCCCCTGTAGTTGCCACAGTCAGACTTGTCCCCCTTTTTAAAAATGGTCACAATCACTGCATCTCTGAAATCTCCCGGCATGCTCTCCTCCCTCCAGATGAGAGAGATGAGATCATGTCTCCGCGCCAACAGCGCCTCTCCGCCATATTTTAGCGCCACAGCAGGGATTCCATCCGCACCAGTAGCCTTGTTATTCTTAAACTGTTTTATGGCTTTGCCTACCTCGTGCAACGTTGGAGTTTCACTGAGTTGGTGGCGGGTGGCATGCTGTGGAATGGAATCGAGAACACTCAAGTCAAAGGCAGAGTCTCGATTGAGGAGAAGTTCAAAGTGCTCCTTCCATCGGGCCCTGACAGCCTCGGTCTCCTTGATGAGTGTTTCCCTGTTCTTGGCCAGGAGTGGGGTGGGGCCTTGGGAGTTTGGACAGTAGGTGGCCTTGACTGCAGTGAAGAATCCTCGCATATCGTGGCTGTCGGCCAGTTGTTGTATCTCCTGTGCTTTCTCCATCCACCACTTGTTCTTTAGGTCCTGAGTTTTTTGTTGGACCTGAGCCTTGAGCCGTCTGTAATGTTGTTTTGCAGCTCTCGAGTTGGGCTGTTGCTTGAGGCTCAGAAATGCTTTGCGCTTGCAATCTATTAGTTCTTCGATCTCCTGATCATTTTCATCAAACCAGTCCTGATGTTTTCTGGTTAAGTGACCAAGTGTCTCTTCACAGGCACTGGTTATAGAGGCCTGGAGGGCAGACCAAACGCTATTCAGCATTTCAGGGTCATCAAGGCATGCCAGATTGGCCGTGAGGCACTGGCTGCATAGGGCTCTCTTAGCTGGGTCTCTAAGTGCCCCGGCATTAACTTTTTTGCGGGACTGCTTCTGCTGTCCCCTCTGCTTTGGGGCAATGTTAATGTTGATGATGGATGGGATTAGGCGGTGGTCCGTCCAGCAGTCGTCAGCTCCTGTCATAGCACAGGTGATGCGCACATCCTTGCGATCCCTGGCTTGGATGATGACATAGTCAAGCAGGTGCCAGTGTTTGGAGTGAGGATGTTGCCATGATGCCTTGTATTTGTCCCTCTGGCAGAACAGGGTGTTGGTAATGAGGACTTCATGTTCTGGACATTTTGTCAGGAGTAGGATACCACTGGAATTGGCTTTCCCTACCCCCTCTCTGCCAATCACGCCTCCACAGGGGGCTGTGTCTTTGCCAACCCTGGCATTAAAATCACCCAGGAAGATCAATTTGTCTCCCGTGGGGACACGGGACAAGGATGTCTCGAGGTTGGAATAAAAACCCTCTTTAGCCTCATCCGTTGCATTGAGTGTGGGGGCATACGCACTGATGACTGTGGCACATTGATTCCGAGATAGGTTGATATGGAGAGTCATGAGGTGTTCGTTGACCCCATAGTGGGGACTTTGAGGTGGTTGACCAGCTCATTCGTGACGGCAAAGCCAACTCCATGAAGGCGGCGTTCTGCCTCTGGTTTCCCTTTCCAGAAGAAGGTGTAACCTCCACCATGTTCCTTCAACTGGCCTTCCCCTGCCCGCTGGGTCTCGCTTAGGGCGGCGATGTCAATGTCAAAACGTCTGAGTTCCCGGGCAACTATGGCGGTGCGGCGTTCCGGCCTGTTGCTGTTGGGATTGTCCATGAGGGTCCTGACGTTTCAGGTCCCGAACTTCATACTGACGGAGTGGAAGATGCCTGTGCATGAGTTCTTTTAACGTGGGGTAGCCGCTGCACACCAGCAACTACACGGGCTTAGCTGAGCAAGGTCTTGGTCCAGTGGCAAGGGGGTCCAAGACAACTGGAGACCAGGCACAGCTCTATGAGCCTAATTGCCTACGGCGAAGTGTTGGCCGCAAGCTCGGCGCCGGGTAGTGCCATTGATGGTAGATGGCCCGAGGCTGGGTTGGGGGACAGGCATTAGGAAGGTGTCTTCCAAAGTTATTTTAAAAGATTACAATTTGATAAAGGTTCCCAATTTATTTCAAAAGTTTCTAAGAGTTGTTAAAACATTTTAAGAAGTTTCTAAGAGTTGTTAAAAATCTAAGATGTAAATCAATAATAGATTATAAAAGTTTCCCCAATTTAAAAATTGCTACAAGTTGTTAAAAGTCAAAGATGTAAGTTAATAATAAATGTTTAAAATTATTTTGGTTAAGAGTCTAAAATGTAAGTTTTAAAAGTTCTCCCAAATTGTTTAATAAGTTTAAAAGTTGACTAAAAGTTAAAAAAATTAATTAAAAGTTGGTTGGGAGTATGAGACGACGCCACGCCTCGGTCCCTTCAACCGGTTCAGCGCCGGCCTCGGCGTCTCTTCGGCGGATTGAACGCCGGCCTTGGAGTCCCTTTGGCCGGCCCCATGTCCTCGAGTCCCTTTGGCAGGTCATCCCGGAGTCCCCTCAGCCGGCCAGACGCCCTCCGAATCCAGTGCAGTGACCCTTTGGTCCGGGCCGGTGCAGAATCTCTTCGGCCGGGGACAGAAACGGCCGGTGCAGAGTCCCTTCGGCCGGGGACAGAAGCGGCCGGTGCAGCGTCCCTTTGACCGGGGACAGAAGTGGCTGACACGGGGTCCCCTCGGCCAGGGAAAGAAGGACACAGTCTGTCTCCGGCCCAGCTGCTGAGGCTGGGCTGCATCTCCTTTCGATACCCCGCTGAAGGTGGAAGGCGAGCCGACCGGAAGGCGCTGGTGTCGGTGATCTGGGCGCGGCTGGTGTCCCTGGAGCTCCGCTGGGCTGGAATCCCTCCTATCTCGGTGTCTCCGCTGGGCTGGAGCCCCTGCCCTCTCGGTGTCTCCAAGTGCACATGTTTCAGCTCACATCCAACTGATTGGGTTTCTGCTGCGCACTGCACAATCAAAAGAATGAACAGCAGCGTTAAATAGGGATTTAAGAATGTGATATGAGCTGATGAAATGTGTAGCTGCTAATATCGTCTATAGTAAATTCCATGTCCAACGTGGTGGACACAATAAGAATGTCGTCCACATATTGCAAGAGGGTACTTCCTTCCCTGACATCTATTGGCTCCAGGATCCCAGCCAGCGTCAGGTAGAATCTACTTGGACTGTTATGGAATCCTTAGGGCACTCTAGTCCATGTATACTGTTTTCCTCTTACAGTGAAAGTGAACTACCCTTGTGACTCCTCGTCTAAGGGTATGGCCCAAAATCCATTTGCTATATCCAATAAGGTGAATTTTTAAAGTTCCGGGCCCAAGCCATTGAAAATTGTTGTTGGGCTGGCCACTATTGGGTGCTCCCGGGGTGTAACTTTATTTAAGGTGGTATAATCTATAGTCAGCCTATATGAGGCATCTGTTTTTTTACTGGCCATACTGGTGAGTTGGTCGTAGCTATTGTTTGTCTCACCACCCCCCTTGCCTTTCCAATTCTTTCACCATCTGAAGGACAGCTGCTTCAGCGTTGGGCTTCAGCAGGTATTGCATTAGGCTTTAAGTTCTGGCCTGGCATCTTGACTGGCTCAGGCCCTACCAACCTACAGTCCTGTTTGTGTTGGGCCTATAGGGCAGGGTATAACTGACATGTACTTCCCCAGGCACCCTTTATTTCCCACTCGGGATCTATTGGACGGATCCCAGCTACCAGCTGCTGCTGATGGCCCGGGTGGTTAAATTTACACGAGTTTGGTGCTTGTCTCCTCAGACTACTCGATTACGCTGGGGATCTGTTAGTACCCCTATTTCCATTAATGTTTCTATTCCTAATATGGTGCCTTCAGGATTGGGGCAGCACCAAAACTGGGTGGGTAGTATTATCCCCTGTACTTCCAATAGTACAATTTCACTTAAAGTTGCCTTTCTGTTTCCTCCTCCCACTCCTTTTATGCTGATCGTTTCCTTGGTAAGGGGTAAGTCTAGATTAGTTATGGATATTGATGCTCCCGTGTCTATCAGCATCTCACACTACTGGACCCCTAACACTGCATTCTTGGGTCCTATCTTTGTGGGCCCACATCTTCACCGGGGGCCGGTAACCCCTATTGGGTGGTTGCCAACCATAGCACACTTATGATGTCCTCGTCAGAAAGCGTCTCTTGTGGGGGATGGCCGTGGAGTCCGTTGAGCTTCTCTAAGGAGCGCTACCACTTCTCTCCTGGTCAGGGGTAGTTTTCCTCCTGGGACTCCTCTAATCTGTCCGGATCCCTGTCCTTCCGCTCCTCCCCCCTTAGCCCAGCATTTCCTCACTGTATGGCCTAGTTTGTCACAGTTCTGGCACTTCAGCCTTGATTGTCCACCCCTTCCTTGAGCCCCATTTTTCTGCTGGTATTCTCTACGAAAGTGGCCTTCTTTTCCACAATTAAAACAAGTTAAGGGGGCTGCGCGTAGTTTTCCTTCCTTACTCATTCCTTCCGCAGCAGTTGCCACTGCGGCCACATGCGCTTCTACCGTGACTACTTTCCTTTTCTGAGTAGCGTCCAGCTCAGACGCCCATCTGGACAAGACAGGTTAAATGCAGGAAGATTATTCCTGATGTTGGGGAAGCCCAGAACCAGGGGTCACAGTCTAAGGGTAAGGGGTAAGCCATTTAGGACTGAGATGAGGAGAAACTTCTTCACTCACAGAGAATTGTTAACCTGTGAAATTCTCTACCACAGAAAGTTGTTGATGCCAGTTCATTAGATATATTCAAAAGGGAGTTAGATGTGACCCTTATGGCTAAAGGGATCAAGGGGTATGGAGAGAAAGCAGGAAAGGGGTACTGAGGGAATGATCAGCCATGATCTTATTGAATGGTGGTGCAGGCTCGAAGGGCCGAATGGCCTACTCCTGCACCTATTTTCTATGTTTCTATGTTTCATCATAGTTTTGCATTGTGACTAGCCATGTTTTTAATACGTCTTGGTGTGCAGTACTCAACCCGTCTTTATATATTTTTAGGAATGCTTGATAATCCCTGGTGGGGTTCAGTATTCCCGAATACGCTTAGAAGCTCAACCATTTCCACTCTGCGTCATGTGTGGATTCCCCCTTATTTTGAGTGACCCCCATGATTATTCCCCACTTTATGGGTATTGCTCCTACTACCCAAGTTATGTCTGCTTTAAACGCCTGATATTCTGCCTCCGATTGTGCAACGGGGGAGCTATCATCATACATCAAGGGCCGTCCCTGTATCCTTGTCCCAACTGTTGCCACATTTCTTCAGTCACCTTTGCTCTTACTAACGCTTCCACATCTCGGTTATGAAGGCTGTGGCATATTCTTATTTCCTGTATTTTCTGCCAAAACTCTTCAGTACTTCCTCTCCTCTCTAACTTGGGTAACATTTGTAATAACTTCAATGTATCCCCGAGTGTCAGTGACACAAAGGTGGTTTTTATCCGAGGCACCACAGCGGGTATTGTGGGCGCGCCTGGGTTGCCTCCGGCAGCCAGTACCGCTGGGACAGCTGGGGTGCCGGGCACAGATTCTACCTTGATCGGGGCTGCCCGTATTTTTTGGTATGGGGGAGGCCCACCTTCTCTTCCCCAATCATCATAGTCTGGATTATATTTGCGAGTCTCATCGACAAACTCATCCCACTCTGGTCTCCCAGTATTCTCGATTTCTTCACTTAAAAGTTCCACTGGGGGATATATTGGTGCAGGCAGTGGGGTAGGTGGCGCTGTAGGTCGCCCAGTTACTGCTGTACATTTTGTACCATTCCGACTGCTTATTTCTGCCTCTTCCATCTTTTTTATTTTAGCTTTTAGTTCCTGTATTATCTTATCCTTTCTTTCCATCTCTTTATTTTGTTCCCGATAGCAGGCTAATACGACCATATGAGCCCGGTTCCTTTTATTTCTTGGCTGCCACTCCCACCCCTTTGCCTGCCTCTCCGGTGTGTCGTCTGGTTGCCATCTCTTTTTCTTCATTCCCTCAATTAGTTTCATGTTTTTATCTGCCAGCATTTTCCCTATAGATCCCTCGGGTCCCCAGTCATATTCACCGGCCATTTCTAAGATCACTAAGGGGCTACCTTTCCCTTAGTGGGCTACTCTTGTACCTCCGTCGCGTCTCCTGATCGCTACTTGTTCGCTAGTACTGCACCCCGGTTGACCGGGTTAGAGCCTACTCATACTCAAAGTCATCCTTATTCCTTGGTTTCCGTCCTCTCCGTGGCTCGCTTATTTGTTCTTTCGACAGATTTCCTCCTTTCCTGTAAACAGTGTAACAGCACTAACTTGTAGTTTGTATTTAAAAAAGTACTCACCCAACAGCTGCCACATCGTTTCGGGTCAGCGAGTCTGTATCCTGCACGCCAATTGATGGGAAGAATCACCCTTCTCCTCTCTTAACAAGCCTGGATTCAACAGATGGATACTTTGGATAAGTTTCAACGACTTTAATTCCAACACGTGAAGGGGGAGCATCTCACTTCTCAGCCGCCTGAGAGAGCATCTCCAACGAGCTGTTCAAATTGCACCTTAATTATACAGGTTTTGGCACATGAGTGTCTTCGTGGACAGACCTTAACAGTGACATGATTGGTTGTACCATCGCATGATCAAATACCCATTTGTTCCCTTCTTCCAGGTGTCACTCACCTTATATTGTTATATGGTTATATTAGTTCCTCTTTGGATGTTCTTTATTGCTCCCTTGAGCCCGAGGTCAACGAGTGGTCATCTTGTGTATGTATGCTTTTAAACATCCCTTTTGTTTAGCCAGCTCAGGGCCTCCATAATAGCCAGATAACATCTTAGATAATCAATCTTGCTCTTGCACTGAGGCTCAGAGATAAGCCCGGGGTGGGGAGGTGATTGGAAGGGGGACAAGAGCTGGTGGGTAGCGTCCCCGCAGTTGTTTTGTGGAGCACGCCTGCATCTTCCATCTCTACAGATCACTGAATGTTTTTGTGTGGCCTCCAGTAGTACCTTTAACGATTATAGGTTCGGCTGCTCAAGACAAGGAATGTCAGTCGGAACTTGCGCATCACAAGCTTTGAGTCCGACAAACTATTTTAGGGATCTGGTCTGAAATGAGTGTAGGAGCCTCATGTCAATATTGAAATGAAGCCTATGCTCATTCAGGCTGCCATCAGAGCAGTCAGAATGTTTTTACACAGAGTTCCCAGGCTGCTGAAAACATCTCACAAGTCAGTGATTGAAGCAGAAACTATATTTATATTTGAAAATAGGTTCGAAAGGTGGTGGAAAGAAAGGGGAATAAAGGGACATGGAAACAGGTTAGGCAAATGGGATTAGGATTACTACTCACATAGAGGATACACACGAAATCCAAATCATCGAAATTCACGGCATGGCTTTGGACAAAGTGGACCATTTTCCATACCTCGGGAACCGACTATCAGCAAGGGCAGATATTGATGACGAGGTCCAACACTGCCTCCAGTGTGCCAGCACAGCCTTCAGTCACCTGAGGAAAAGAGTGTTTGAAGATCAGGGCTTCAAATCTAGCACCAAGCTTATGGTCTACATGGCTCAGAGATGTGGACTATATACAGTAGATACCTCAAAGTGCTGGAGAAGTACCACCAGCGCTGCCTCCACAAGATCCTGCAAATCCACTGGGAGGATAGACGTACCAACGTCAGTGTTCTCGCTCAGGCCAACATCCCCAGCATCGTAGCACTGACCACACTCGACCAGCTCCGTTGGGTGGGCCACTTGTGCGCATGCCCGACACGAGGTTCCCAAAGCAAGTGCTCTACTCGGAACTTCTACATGACAAACATGCCCCAGGTGGGCAGAGGAAACGTTTTCAGGACGCCTTCAAAGCCTCCTTGATAAAGAGCAACATCCCCACCTGCACCTGGGAGTCCCTAGCCCAAGACCGCCTTAAGTGGAGGAAGAGCATCTGGGAGGGCGTTGAGTACCTCGAGTCTCGTTGCCGAGAGCATGCAGAAATCAAGTGCAGACAGTGGAAGAAGCATTCGGCAAACCAGGCTCCCCACCCACCCCTTCCTTCAATCACTGTCTGTCCCACCTGTGACAGAGAATGTAATTCGCGTATTGGACTGTGCAGACACTTGAGAACTCACTTTTAGAGTGGAAGCAAGTCTTTCTCGATTTCGAGGGACTGCCTATGATGATGATGACACACGAACACTGACTGGTTGGGCTGAATGGCCTGTTTCGGTGCTGTGGCCTGTTTCGGTGTGGTAGCACCCTCGCCTCTGAGTCAGAAGGTTGTGGGTTCAAGTTCCACTCCAGAGACCTGAGCACAAAAATCTAGGCTGACATTCCAGTGCAGTACTGAGGGAGTGCTGCACTATCAGTAGTGCCATCTTTTAGATGAGCCGTTAAACCGATCTCTCTGCTCTCTCAGGTGGATGTAAAAGATCCCATGGCACTATTTCAAAGAAACGCTGGGGAGATATCCCTGGTGTCCAGGCCAATATTTATCTCTCAATTAACATCACTAAAACTGATTATCCGGTCATTATCACGTTGCTGTTTGGGGGATCTTGCTGTGTGCAAATTAATAGCCACGTTTCCTACATTACAACAGTGACTACACTTCAATAGAGTACTTCATTGGCTGTAAAGTGCATTGGGACATCCGGTGGTCGAGAAAGGCTATATATAAATGCAAGTCTTTCTTTCTTTATAATTCCAGCAGCCTTTCTCTTGCAAGGGAAAGGGGTGTTGGACCTATGTTAGAAACTTTTTCATTGTGCAGGTATTGGAGTGGTGTTTAGGTAATAGGCACAATGTCACTATTCGGAAAGAGAGGGGCATCTATGACCAGTCCTTGCAACCCACTGGTGCTGGATACAGGCTCAGAGGTATTGTTACTCTGTGTCATCCCAGATATAATAGTCCCAGTCAGGTCTTGGAAGCTCTGTGAAAATGCAATGTTCAGTGCATCTATTGCAACACTGTTACCAGCCTCATCGAAAGCCACCAATATCCTCAGAAGCTGATCCTGGTATCTTGATGCCACAGAAATATCCTGAATTGTCATGAACTGTGGGTTGTGAGAAACTTCTTGCGATGTATTCCAGATATCGGAGTCCCATTTATGCATCATCTCAATCATATGCTTGGAATTATCTTTCGTGGGTTTAGTGCCTCCCCATGATACCAATACTCCTTAATCATAGCCCTTTTGAAGACTGGGCCCTAAGCTTCGCTGCCAAGGGCATTTGTCCCTCTACCCTGCGTGGAGAAATCTACCAAAAGGCTAATGACACTAATAGAAGGAGATACAAGGAATCAATGAGTAGTGCAGATTGGGAGCGATACAAAAATGATGTGAGGACAAACTATAAGGGGGAGAAAATGTGGTCATTTGAGTCTCCTGTTAGCACGCCTGGGACGCAAATGACTTTTTGCCCAGCCGCGGCACCGCTAATGACTCCTGCTAAATTCCATGGGAGTTTAGCGGTGGAGGTAACTGGTAGCACCCGGCTCCGCTGTGCTGGCGATGACAATGTCACCTCTGTGCGCAGCGACTGGTTTTTGCCCCAGGACAAAAATTCGGTATCGCCCCCTGAAGCTGCACCGGGCGATGGCAACGACAGCTTCAGGGGGCACATATATGGCGGCTGGCCACTCATAGGGTACTAGTTAAAGGGGAGGTGGCATGCGTGTAACTAAAAAATCGTCCGACTTACCTGTCACGGCTCATTGCCTCTTTGAACGCAGGATCCGTGCTGTGATCTCGCAGCCCAGCACTCCGCTTGAGTGCCGGGTTGATGGCATGGCACCCTGCTCCGCGGTGGTCCAGGTTAAGACCCCCCTGCAGAGTCTGCAGCTTGGCTCTCCCCTTCAATGAAGTGGTGTGCCCCTTTTACATGACAGCGCTACGCGGCCCAGTGCATAGCGCTGCACCCTTCTCCCACTGCTTCCGCCCTGTTAGTGCCCCAGAGAGGAAGTAGAACGTTAATTTTTGCGTTCCAGTTCCTCCTGCCTCGCTGATGTTACCGCCTCCAAACGATGCGCTACGCAATTTCCTGGCCTAAGTGTTAGTAAGAGTACACCAGAAAAACAAATAGTAAATGATAGCAAGAGGGATCGAACAATTATTTTAGTTATGAATAGTAGATATTGTTATAGCTGAGATAATTCCGTTAGGATAAATTAGGTAGAATTTTTTTTTTAATTAGTTCTGGGATGTGGGTGTCACTGGCAAGGCCAGCATTTACTGCCCATCCCTAATTGCGCTTGAGAAGGTGGTGGTGAGCCGTCTTCTTGAACCGCTGCAGTCCTTGTGATAAAGGAACTCCCACATTGCTGTTGGGGAGGGAGTTCCAGGATTTTTACCCAGCAACGATGAAGGAACAGCGATATATTTCCAAGTCAGGATGATGTGTGACTTGGAGGGGAACCTGCAGGTGATGGTGCTCCCATGTGCCTGCTGCCCTTGTCCTTCTAGATGGTAGAGGTCACGGGTTTGGGAGGTGCTACCGAAGAAGCCTTGCTGAGTTGCTATCTTGCAGATGGTACACACTGCAGCCAAGGGATCAGAAAATAGCAGAAGTGTTAAATTAATTTTTCATGTCAGTTGTTACAAATTTAAGATGTGAAGAAACTCAAAGCATTAAGAGGATACTTTTCCTGTCTGGTGAGTGTTAACACCCATTAGATAGGAATTTATTGGTATGTGCCTTGAATTCAGAGGGGAAAATAGCATTTGGTAATCAGCTATGGCTTAAGTCAAAAGTGAAAGATTAAGCTACTTGATCAGTGCTGAGTATCTTAATCTCAATTTAGTACCTTAAGGAGGAAATTAGCTTCTTGCTACCTATTGTTATATATTCAGTACGATCTCACAAACACGCAGGCTTTAAGATGGCTGACAACTTCAGGAACCAGTCAGGTGACCTGTTCCCTCTTTATTGTTGTAAATAGTAATGGCTGTATTACCACAGTAGCCCACTGGGTGGAGCTATATATATATATATATTACACTTCTCCCTCTTTAATGAAGAAGTAATTATAACAAACAATCATCATACATAACATGCGTGGTTATACAAAACAAAAGATACGGGGCTAGTACCTCCACTTTTGTGCTTATCGCCCAAAAATGCGATAAGCATTTTGGCCGATTAAAAAAAGGTTTTCAGATCACTGGCTTCTCGCCCATTCTCAAAACACCTAGTCTCCATTTTTGAAAATGGACGCTACCGTGAGCGATATCAAATGGGCGGAGCGCTAATTTTTTTGACCTTTTGCGGTAAAGTGTGGCCGTCCTTAACAACGGCATGGCAACAGTCGATTCCCGCAATTCAGGAGGTCAAGGGTCATCATGACATGCGAAGAAGAGGAGACAGAGAGAGAGGGAGCTCAGAGGCACTGAAAGCGTATCTGGCTGTTGTGGGAGGAACGATGGAGAATCACCAGCAGCAAAAAGCCTACGAAGCACCAAGAACATAGTTGGCACCGAGTTTTTGTCCAACAAATAAGATATAACATGGAAGGGACAGAGGAGGCCCTGGAGCTGGTAGCCAGGAACACTGGTGGCAGAGGGCTCCCAGTGGTCCTGGAGCGCCGCATTGCACCCCAAGGTGACAAACCCCCATTGCCAACCTCACATGAGAGTCAGCAGCAACATCTTGCTTCTGGCTTGGAGCATGTTCCCACCTTGGGACTGTCCTCTCCCATATCCATCCATGCAGCACTTCAGCCGTCACCCCCTTCCCCCTAACCCCGCCAATGAAGCATCGCCTGAGGACCTCCTTGGCTAGGCGACTTGGAGTCAGGAGGGGATGGAGTAGAGGTGGGGAGGAGAAGCGGGGGGCAGGGAAGGGTTGGTTTGTACAGAAATACTGATCATTTCAGACTAATGTTCGGTTTAAATGTTTTTTATTTAACAAAACCTCCTTGTAGCACGTTGGCTCAGATAGCTGCACCATTACACATAGTTGATTTCTTTACATCAAAGAGTATAATCACATTTAACTTCAATCAAATTAAACTTTAACTGTCACCAAGGTGATGCCCACCATTGATGTATGACCTGCACACCCAGCAGTGTGTCAGCCTTGCAAATAACACCAACGTTCTTTCAAGCAAAGCGATCATTGATGAGCTCCTGATGTAAGGCTCTTGCAGCTATCATGTTACCATGGGCCCTTTCATGCGGTCTATAGGGGGGCGGGGGCATGGCTTCAGCATCAGCCTGATTGTCTGGGCCGATGTCAGTGTCCGCCTCCTCATCCTCCTCTTCTCTCTGGTGAGGTGGACTGTCAGACTCATCAGGCAATTCTTGTCCCCTCCTGATAGCCAAATTATGCAGCATGAAGCACACCACCACAAATTTAGCTATCTGCTCAGGGTGATATTGGAGCTCGCCTCCTGAATGGTCCAGGCATCTAAAGCGTTGCTTCAGCACTCCAATGGTTTTATCCACGGTATTGCGAGTTGCTCTGTGGCTCTCATTGTATCGTCTCTCGGCTTCGGTGTAGGTGTTACGCAGGGGGGTCATCAGCCAGGTGGCGAGGCCATATCCTTTGTCACCAAGCATCCAGCATTGACCTTGTGGCTGATTGGTAAACAAGTCAGATACAGTGCTCTCACACAGGATGTGAGCATCATGGATGCTGCCCGGAAATTGAGCATTCACTGCCAGTATAATTTTCTGGTGGTCGACAACCAGTTGGACATTCAGGGAGTGGAATCCCTTGCATTCCTGAAAACCTCAGCATCCTGAAAAGCTGCCCACATCGCGATGTTCTTACAGTCTATTGCTCTCTGCACCTTGAGGAAGTTTGCAATTCTAGAGAATCCTAGAGCCCTCTGGTCATAGGGAAGCTGATCAAGTCCCTCCTGCATGCATACAGGGCTTCAGTGACCTGTCTAATGCAGTGATGAGTGGCACGCTGAGAAAGTCTGCAAATGTCTCCAGCTATGGCCTGAAAAGAACCCGAGGCGTAGAACGACAGTGCCGTGTTGACTTTCACCTCGGCGGACAGTGCAGTACTGATGGTGCTGGCAGGCTGCAGATCTGCCCTTATCAGCTGGCATACCTCAGTGATAACCTCTTTGTGGAAGCACAGTCTCCGAAGGCAGGTGGTGTCAGGTAAGTCGAGGTAAGAATGCTTCTCCTTGTATTTGCTGGGGGTGTAATGTCTGGTCCTCCTCATTTGTCTGTCACTTCTTACATTGGGCACATAATGCAGTGCAGCATTCCTTTGGTGATGTCGAATCTGCTGCATGTAATTGGTCACCAAGAGAGGGTGATAAAGGACAGGTCCCATTGCAGTAGCTCTCTATTTTTCACCAATTGGTCACAAACAAGGAATGTCCCAATGAAGACACCTCTTCAATTCCAATCAGTCACAGTATGGTCAAGATGTTTTTACAGATGTTCACATCAACTCCAACGACCTGCAGAGTACATCCGAACTCCGCTGAGGTTGAAGCACAGCAGCCTTTTAAAGGAGGCGACATGTGATCTTGAAGATGGCGTCCATAACGCTGTGATTAGTTCCGGTTAGTTCCACTTTTCCTGGGCGTTTTTTTGGGCGAGCGATATTGTGGGCGAAATGTGTGCGAGGTGGTGAAATTGACACAGGGCAATCTCATGGCCACTAGTTTCGGTAACTATGCTCTTTACGACAAAAAAAAGTGGGTGGCAGTATTATTGAATCTCGGCATTAAATCCATACAGAAATAATGCTGGGCGATGTTATGGCCGTTGATTTCGCCCATTCTGCTGATTCCACCCCAAAAAAGTGGGCGGGCGGTAATATTTTTCCCCAGCGTTAAGCACATGGGGAAAGTAACGCTCGGCGATAAATTTCTGAAAAATACCCGCCAGTTTCCATTTTGTGCCAAAATGGACGATATATGGGCATTATACATCATTTCAACGGTAAAATGGGCGTTAAGTGGGTGTTAAGCATGCAAAAAAAAAATGGAGGTTCTAGCCCATGGACTTATTTTGCCATATTTACAAATCAAATTTAACCACTAGTTTTCTGTTTCGAAGAGGATACCTTCGCTCTCGAACAGAACCTTCCAAACATGGTGTCAAACTTAAACTGATTCGAGGTTGATCCTGAGGAAAGTTTTCCTCCAAGGGATGCTCTTGATTTACATTTGAACTCTCTACAACTTCAGATTGCTTATCTGCCTGACTCGGACTCAGGCTTAAATTCTGACTTTCTCTTGTACTTGTTTCTAGTTTGATGTAGGATTTGCTACTGGTACTGTACTTGTAATAAGACCATGTGATGAGTCAGAAATGATCTAATCATTCCAATTTTCAACTCCTTCCACATCTGTAGGTAAAATATGATCCATGTGAACAAACCTAAACTGTCCGTGATCAAATATCTTAACCAAATATGTGCGAAGACCACATATCTTTACCATTCTTCTTGATAACCACTTTAACCATTAACGCTCACCTTCTGATTTAATTTCACACTTTTCTCTCTTACTCTACCTCTATCATGATTCACTTTCTGTCTTAATTGTTTCTCTTCTACGGACTGAGCCAAGTTTGGTTTTAACAACGAGAATCTGATTCGTGGCTGTCGTTTAAGAAACAACTCTGCTGGTGTTCTATCAGTAGTTGTATTAGGAGTATTATGAAATGTAATTCAAAAATTAGCTAATTTGCAACCCAATGACAGTTGTCATTTCTTTGGATTTGGATCCAACATTTGTTTGATGAGGACACGTTTTACAATTTGTGCTGTGCGCTCTGCTACACTATTAAAAGCAGGGTGGTACAGTGGAACCTTGGTATGTTTCACACCATTTTTGCTCGTGCGCTGTGCAAATTCTTCTGAACAAAATTGTGGTCCATTATCAGAAACACTTTCTTCTGGGAGGCCAAATGAAGAAAATAATCTTTGCAAAATGTCTTATGTTTTACTTGTTCTTATTTTCCGCATTGGAAACACCTTAACCCACTTCGAATGGCTATCAATCACAATGAACAATTGCTGTCCTTCCAGCTCAGCAAAATCAATATGTAACCTTTACCACACCCTGGGAGGCCTTTTCTTTAATGTATGTAACCCAAGGCAACCTGTATCATACCACCACCAGAGGGCCTACCTGTTGGAATCCCAAGGGATAGAAGCAGGCCTCTCACACTGTACTGGCACTCTGGAGTTTAAATAAAGGAGCTAAGATCACACTTACTCATTGTCTACAGTACTCAGTTGCATTACTTTATTATGAGCATAACAATTTCCATGGCTGTAATGGTACTGATGGTGGTTGCTTGCTTACCGATTGACATGTAGTACACTAAATAATGATGTAATCGATATCTTTATCTAGATCGCCACCATAAGTAATTGCATGCAAAACTCTTGGTCAAGCACATTCCCAGATACTAGTCATGAAGATCTCCTAATAATTTGGACCTGAATTTATTTGATATAACCACTCTTGCACCCCACATGATACAATCTTTATCTACAGACAATTCATTCCTATGAATGAAGAATGGATGAATATCTTTCTCTTTTACCTGGTTTGGCCAGCCATTTGCGATGTAATCATACACCTTTGACATAACTGGGTCACATTTGGTTGCTCTACCAATCTCTTCAGCTGTGACTGGCAGTTCATCAATGTATGAAAAATAGAACACTTTTTCCCTATCGGGTGTAACTTGTGATGGGGAAGACAATCTAGACATAGCACCAGCATTACTGTGATCAACTGATCTGCTGTATTCAATGTCACATGTATATGCTGACAAAATCAAAGCCCATCTCTGCATTTGGGTTGCAGCTAATGTTGGAACTGGGAACTTTGGATGGCAGATTACTGTCAGGGGCTTATGGTAAACTTACGACCATACAAGTACTTGTGGAACTTCTTAACCCTAAAAATTAATGCCAAAGCTTCCCTTTCGATTTGCGCATAATTACGCTCACTGGCACTGAGAGTGCGTGAAGCAAAAGCAATTGGTCTCTCCTCCCCAATATGTAGTACATGAGAGATCACTGCCCCAACTCCATACGGAGAGGTGTCACATGCTAGCTTGATCTCCTTAGAGACGTCATAGTGAACTAACATGGTACTCTCTACCAACTGGCTTTTACACTCCTTGACTGCTGCGCCACATTCTTCTGACCACTTCCAATGGACCTGTTTTTTCAACAATTCATTCAGTGGATGTAACACTGTAGCCAAATTTGGTAGGAACTTCTCATAATAGTTCAAAAGACACAAAAATGATCGAAGTTCAGTGACATTCTTGGGAGTGGGTGCATTTCTGATTGCATCTAGCTTTCCCTTGGTTGGATGTAAACCATCTTTGTCTACTCTGTGTCCCAAGTACTCCACTGAGTTTTGAAATAACTCACACTTGCAAGCAGTCACTCGTACTCTGTGCTTCTCTAGCCATTTGAGAACTTCAATCAATATGCTATTATGGATTTGCCTGTTTGGTGCTGAAATGAGAATGTCATCTAAATAACATACTACCTCATCAATACCTTGCAAAATCTGGTTCATCAGCCCTTGGAATATGGCAGGGCACAATGGTAGCCTATTAAATTGATATAGGCCTAGATGAGTATTTATAGTCAAGTATGACTTGGATTCCTCATCCAGTTCCAGTTGTAGGTAGGCATTTGTAAGATCCAACTTTGAGAAGATCTGACCACCTGTGAATATATCTTCTACATTTGGCAATGTATTGGGGAGATTACCCTCTCGAACCTGGTTTACGGTTACTTTATAATCACCACACAACCTTACCTTACCATTGGACCTAGGTACAACAACAATGGGTGTAGCCCAATTACATAGATCTATCTTAGAGATAATGTTCTCAGTCTTTAGTATTTTGAGTTCTTGTTCAACTTTCTTCTTGAGTACATATTGTATGGGACGTGGCTTGCAGTAAACTGGTCTAGCATCCTTCTGTACCTTGACACTCACCTTGAAGCCTTGGATCGGACTACCTGTTTTGCAGAGCACCTTTGGATACATCTTGATGACATCATTCTTTGATGCAAATCTCATTTCAACACAAAAGAAATTCACTCCAATCCAGCTTCAGTGATCACAACCAATTGTCTCCTGCCACTACTAAGAGAGGCAAGTTCTAAAATTGATCCTTGTATTTCACTGGTATGGTGATATGATCTACCACAGGAATGTTCTCTCCTGAGTAGCCTCGCAGCTCTATCTTATAGCCTTGAAATTTGGTTTACTCTTCAGTCAGCATGTCTTCGCAAGATGCCGAGTTTTCCTGCAGAAGAAACACTCTGATTTCACATATGATCAACTTTGAGCAATGTGTTATCCCAGGCACTAATAGCACGACTTCAATGTATTGTTACCTTGGCCAGTTGCTGAGGCTTTGGGCCCAACTGCCTTTTACTTTTAACTTGCAGGCGATTCACCTCGGTTGTCTGACAACTCGAAATGATACGAAATTCTCTGGAATATTGGTCGGCCATATACATTGACATAGCTATCTGACAAGCTAAATCAAAAGTCAATTTAGGAGTTGTCAACAACTGATCGCTTCATTTTCCATCCCACAAACAAAGCAGTCATGCAATGCTCGATCCTGAAAGTTTCCGAAATGACAGTGAATAGATAGCTTTTTTAATGCTACAATGTACTCACTGATACTTTCATCGGCTAACTGATCGCGTGTTCCAAAATGATAACTTTCAACAATTTCCAGGGACTCAGGACTGTAGTGCTGTTCTAACTTAGTCAGAATCTGCTTAAGTGATGTGTCCTTTGGCTTGACTGGCACAAGTACATTTTTCAGGGTATCATACACCTCGGGGCCTGCTTCAGTTAAGAAAATAGCCCATTTTCTTTCCAACACCACTTGGTTAAGCTTTTCATTATTGAGGACTTTGATGATACTATTCGTGGTGAAAAACATGTCTAGCCGCTCCACATATCCTCTGAAAGTCTCACGGTCAAGTTAAAACTCACCCAAGCACCCTATTATTCCCATACGTTCGGCCATCTGGACTCCGGCAGTTCAGGCAAGTGTGCTTGTAATTTATCTTGGATTTTTAGCTGTTAATTAAAACAAAGATGCTCTCAAAGTCTCTCTTTTCAGTTGGCTGAATCATCCACCAACAAAAATTTCAGCTAGCTTATCCAGAAATCCTATCCTTCAACGCCAATGTTATATATTCGGTACAACCTCACAAACACACAGGCTTTAAGATGACTGATAACTTCAGGAACCTGTCAGGTGACCTGTTCCCGCTTTATCATTGTAAACAGCAATGGCTGCAATACCACACTAGTCCATTGGGTGGAGCTATATATATATTACACCTATAAGTAACTTGGATGTTCTGATCTGAAGAATTCAAACCTTTTTGTGCAAAATGAATCCCCAGAAAGACAACATTTACTGAGGTGGAGGAGGACAGTGATATTTAGCATGGGGTGGAGCTTTCTCCCCCATCCACACTTCAGGAAACAAGTGATGCATACGAGCACCTGGAACTGATTAAATACACCCTACAATCCTCAGGAAATTAGGGATGAAATAAATGAGCCAATGGATTATATTTTTAGGAACACCATAACTATAGGTTCTGTATCTTGGGTTACTGAGCGATAGCATACAGTGATACTACAATAAATAAAAAGGAGTAATACATTAATCAGAAAATTATAGATCAGTTAGCATAACAATTGTAGTGGAGGAAATGCTTGATGACAGGTGTCAGATGCTAATATTGTTCACCAAATAATTATAGAGATCTTTTGCAGCAGAATGAAGCACAGCTTACAGGGAACATTGGGGACAAAATTCATGGGGAGGAAACCGCACCTTTCTTTAAAGTAAGGCCTTTCTGCCCAGGAGCAGCCAGCGGGGCCGACACATCCGCAATTGCCCCCAGGCTGGGTGCAGCTGGAACGGGATTCCGCCGCACCCCGTGTTTCCGCCCATCCCACGTGGTGACCCTTTACCACCTGGCGGTGACCCCTTTTCCGCTCTGCGGGGGAAATTGCCCCACTGGAGCACGGCCGCCACTGGTCGGTGCCCCCGGCGGCTGGACTCCGTGGCCGTCCTTAAAGGGGAAGGTGCCATTTTGTTTTAATTGTCGGCCGACTCCTGAGTTGGCCCAACAATGGCGACCACTGGTTCGCCGGGCCGCCAACAGGCAGCCCGGCACCCCCTCTTGCGTGCCGGGACGCTGGCCCGGCCGAAACCCTCCCTGCTGGCACGGCGGGCTCCATGCAGGCCTCACGCATCTCTCCCATTTAAGTGAAGGGGAGGAACATTGCTGACATCATCACTGCCACTAGGTGGCATAGTTTCCAAATAAGAGGTCGTCTGTTTAAAACGGAAATAAGGAGGAATTTCTTCTCTCAGATGGTCGTGAATCTTTGGAATTCTCTACCCCAGAGAGCTGTGGAGGCTGGGTTTTGACTATATTTAAGGTGGAGATAGACAGATTTTTGAACGATAAGGGAGTCAAGGGTTATGGGGAACGGGCAGGGAAGTGGAGTTGAGGCCAGGATCAGATCAGCCATGATCTGAATAGTGGAGCAGGCTCGAAGGGCCAAATAGCCTACTCCTGCCCCTATTTCTTATGCTCCTGACTAAAACCTGCCCTTACAATGCCTCAAACAGCGCCTCAAAGTGCTGGGAGGCAGTGTCAGAGTTAAAGAGCTGAATTTCCTGGCTCTTTCCTCTGACTCCCGCAGAGCGATAAATTTCCAGATAAATCGGAGTGCTCTCTCCAATTTTCCGCTGAGTGTAATTTGGTTTCATGGAATTCTTCTGGGATCTGTTCTAGTTATTTTGTTTTTTTTCACTATTCATAAATGATATGAAGGTTGTTACTTTTCAAAGTCCAGTTCACCCATCACCCCTGTACTCCACAGTTTTGATTTTAAAATTCAGCTGCCGAGAACCAATGATCTAGAATTCCTCCCTAAGTCTCTCTCTTTCTCCTTCTTTAAGATGCTCCTTAAAACCTACCTCTTTGACCAAGCTGTTGATCAGGTGCCCCAATATCTCCTTATATGGCTCAGTGTCAAATTATTTTTGATAATGCTCCTGTGAAGGGTCTTGGGATGTTTTTTCTATATTGAAGGCACTAAATAAATGCAAGTTATTGCTCTTGTACAATTATAGAACTTCCAGCACAGAGTGATACCATTTGACCCAGTGTACCTGTGCTTATGCTCACTGTTCAACTGGAACTATTTATTAAAATCACATTTTACATCCTTTTTTAGCAAAGCCTTTTTTATCATAGAATGATAGAATGGTTACAGCATGGAAGAAGGCCATTCGGCCCATCAAGGCTGTGCAAACTCTCAGCTATCCCACTCCCCTGCCCTTTCCCTGTAGCCCTGCAAATTGTTTTCCTCCCAATACCTGTCAAACTTCTTTTTGAAAGATAAGATTGAGTCTGCCTTCACCACCCTTTCAGGCAGTGCATTACTGCGTAAAACAGTTTTTTTCTTGCATCGCCTTTGATTCTTTTGCCAATCACTTTAAATTTGTGCCCTCTGGTTCTCAAATCTTCTGCCAATAGGATCAATTTCTCTCTATCAACTGTGTCAAGACCCCTCTTGATTTTGAACACCTCTATCAAATGTCCTCTCAATCTTCTCTGCTCCAAGGAGAACAACCCCAGCTTCCAGATAGCAAGAGTTTCTATCGGTAAATAAAAAAGAAAATAAATGTTGGTCCCTCAGAGGACGAGACCTGGGAATTAGTAATGGGGAACTTGGAGATGGCAGAAAATCTGAACACGTATTTTGTATCAGTCTTTACGGTAGAGGATACTAACAATATCCCAACAGTGGGTAGCCAAGGGGCTATGGGGGGGAGGAACTTAACACAATCATAATCACTAAGGAGGTGGTACTCAGTAAGATAATGGGACTAAAGGCAGGTAAATCTCCTGGAGCTGATGGCTTGCATCCTAGGGTCTTAAAAGAAGTAGCAGCTAGGATAGTGGATACGTTGGTTGTAATTTACCAAAATTCCCTAGATTCTGGGGAGGTCCCAGCAGATTGGAAAACCGCAAATGTAACGCCCCTATTTAAAAAAGGAGGTGGACAAAAAGCAGGAAACTATAGACCAGTTAGCCTAACATCTGTGGTTGGGAAAATGTTGGAGTATATTATTAAAGAAGCAGTAGCAGGAATTTGGAAAAACATAATTGAGTCAGGCAGAGTCAGCATGGACTTATGAAGGGGAAGTCATGTTTGACAAATTTGCTGGAATTGATGTAACGAACAGGATGGATAAAGGGGAACCAGTGGATGTGGTGTATTTGGACTTCCAGAAGGCATTTGACAAGGTGCCACATAAAAGGTTACTGCACAAGATAAAAGTTCACGGGGTTGGGAGTGATATATTAGCATGGATCGAGGATTGGTTAACTAACAGAAAACAGAGAGTCGGGATAAATAGTTCATTCTCGGGTTGGCAATCAGTAGCCAGGCAATAGTGGGGTGTTGCAGGGATCAGTGCTGGGACCCCAACTATTTACAATCTTTATTAATGACTTGGAAGAAGGGACTGAGTGTAACGTAGCCAAGTTTGCTGATGATACAAAGATAGGAGGAAAACCAATTTGTGAGGAGGACACGTGAAATCTGGAAAAGGAAATAGACAGGCTAAGTGACTGGGCAAAAAATTTAGCAGACAGAGTATAATGTTGGAAAGTGTGAGGTTATACACTTTGGCAGAAAAAAAATCAAAGAGCAAGGTATTATTTAAATGGAGAAAAATTGCAGTACAGCAGGACCTGGGGGTACTTGTGCATGAAACGCAAAAGGTTAGTATGCAGGTCCAACAAGTGATCAGGAAGGCCAATGGAATCTTGGCCTTTATTGCAAAGGGCATGGGGCATAAAAGCACGGAAGTCTTTCTACAATTATATAGGGTATTGATGAGGCCACACCTGGAATACTGCGTGCAGTTTTGGTTTCCATATTTAAGAACGATTTACCTGCTTTGGAGGTAGTTCAGAGAAGGTTCACTAGGTTGATTCTGTAGATAAGCGGGTTGACTTATGAGGAAAGGTTGAGTAGGTTGGGCCTCTACTCATTGGAATTCAGAAGGATGAAAGGTGATCTTATCGAAACGTATAAGATTATGAGGGGGCTTGACAAGGTGGATGCAGAGAGGATGTTTCCACTGGTAGGGGAGACTAGAACTAGGGGGCACAATCTTCGAATAAGAGGCCACCCATTTATACTGAGATGAGGAGGAATTTCTTCTCTCAGAGAGTTGTAAAGCTGTGGAATTCACTGCCTCAGAGTGCTGTGGAAGCTGCGACATTGAATGGATTTATTACAGAGATAGACAGTTTCTTAACCTATAAGGAAATAAGGGGTTGTGGGGAGAGGGCAGGGAAGTGGACCTGAGTCCATGATCAGATCAGCAATGATTGTATTAAATGGTGGAGCAGGCTCGAAGGGCTGTATGGCTTACTCCTGCTCCTATTTGTTATGTTCTTATGTTCCTGAATCTATCAACGTAACTGAAGTCCCTCATTCCTGGAATCATTCTCATAAATCTTTTCTGCACCCTCTCTAAGGCCTTCACATCCTTCCTAAAGTATGGTGCCCAGAATTGGACATGATACTCTAGTTGGGGCCGAACCAGAGCTTTATACAGCTTCATCATAATTTCCACGCTTTTGTACTCTATCTTCTCTTAGGCAGTCCATCGCAGTCGATTATGACTTGCTTCCACACTAATATGAGTTCTCAGGTGACTGATGAGTCCAATGCGGGACTTACAGTCTCTGTCACATGTGGGGCAGGCAGTGGTTGAAGGTATGGGTGGGTGGGGTGCTTGGGTTGCTGTGGGGTGCTTCCTTTGTTTGCGCTTGGCTTCCACTTGTTCCCGGCAAGGAGACTCGAGATGTTTGACGCCTTCCTGAAAGCTTCACCTCCACTTTGAGCGGTCTTGGGCCAGGGATTCCCAGGCATCGGTGGGGATGTTGCACTTTTTCAAGGAGGCTTTGAGGGTGTCCTTGAAGCATCTCCTCTGCCCACCTGGGACTCGCTTGCCTTATCGGAGCTCTGAGTAGAGCACTTGTTTTGGGAGTCTAGTATCAGGCATTCGGACGATGTGGCCCGTCCATCGGAGCTGATTGAGCATGGTCAATGCTTTGATGCTGGGGATGTTGACCTGAGCGAGAAGACTGATGTTGGTGTGCCTATCCTGTCAATGGATTGGCAGGGTCTTGTGGAGGCAGACTTGATGGTACTTCTCCAGTGCTTTGAGGTGCCTACTGTATGTAGTCGATGTCTCTGAAGCATATATGAGGGTGGGTATTATTACTGTTCTGTAGACATGAGCTTGATGCTGGGTTTGAGATCCTGGTCTTCAAACATTCACTTCCTCAGGCGACCGAAGGCTGCACCGGCACACTGAAGGTGATGTTGGACTTCGTCATCGATGCCTGCCCTTGTTGACAGTGGGCTCTCAAGGTATGGAAAGTGGTCCATGTAGTCCAAGGCCTTGTCATGGATCTTAATATTGGGAGGGGGGTGGGGGGCAGTACTGTGTGGCAGGGGCAGGTTGGTAGAGAACTTTTGTCTTACGGATGTCTAATGTAAGGCCCATACTCTTCGGTGAAGGTGTTGACAATGTTTTGGATTTGACCACTGAGTGTGCACAAACACAGACTTTGTCTGCTATACTGTAATTCACTGATGGAGGATGGGATGACCTTGGATCTGGACTGGAGGCGACGGAGATTGAACAATTTCCCGTTTTTCTGTAGATTATCTCCACTCTAACAGGCAGCTTATTGAGGGTGAGATGGAGCATTGCAGCAAGGAAGATCGAGAAGAGCGTTGGTGCGGTGACACAGCCTTGCTTGACCCCGGTCTGCACGTGTATTGGGTCTGTGGTGGATCCATTGGTCAGGATCACGGCTTGCATATCATCATGAAGCAGGCGGAGGATGGTGACAAACTTTTGAGGGCAGCCGAATTTGAGAAGGACACTCCAAATCCCTCACAGTTGACAGTGTTGAAGGCCTTTGTACAGAGGTTGATGCTGCTCCCTGCATTTCTCTTCGATTTGACGCGTTGAAGATCATGTCTATTGTGCCCCTTAGTGGACGGAATCTGCATTGTGACTCTGGGAGGAGCTCTTCAGCCAATGGGAGAAAGTGATTGAGGAGGATTCTTGCGATGACTTTTCCTGTGGCAGACAGCAGGGAAACCCCTCTGTAATTACCGCAACTTGTCACTTTTCTTGAACATGGTCACGATTACGGCATCTCTGAGATCCCTTGGCATGCTCTCCTCCTTCCAAATAAGAGAAGGGAGTAACTATTTGTAATAACTCTCCCTTCCGATGCATGAGCAGAAGCGAGAGTTAGGACAGTCTCCGACTCCGCTCCCCCAGCGCAATTTACACTAATCCTTTTCTGCACATGCGACCATTCGCAGCACCGATCCATCCTCAGATCTGTTGACCATGTTTGCCTCCGCTGTGCCAAGCCTCCGAACAGCCCCGAGCCCTGAGCAGCCCCGCAACACACTGCGGAGAAGGGGAGGGGCGGGGGGGAAAGTCGTAGAGAGAGGGAGAGAGACTGGAGGAGAGAGAAAGAGTGGGGGGAGAGACATAGATTGGGGGGGGGCGGGGAGCGGTGATCAGAGGGGAGAGAGGGAACTCTGGGAAGACGGATCACGCTCTTACTACCCCCTACAAGGGACATCGTTGGAGTGGATGAAATCCTGAAGTCACGACACTCTCACTATTCACTTCATACCCATTAAATCTGTTAACAATCTATACACAATGCCCCCTCTATGGTGGGGCGGGATAAGGTCATGCACTTGCGTTGGGGTAGGGCACTTTGGCTGTGGGAGGGATGCACTTGTGCTGGGGTAAAGCACTTTGGCTGGGGAAGGGATATGTCCTTTCTGATTTCTGAAGTGAAAATGGATCATGTTACAATGTGCAAAGTTAGGCTGGGAGGTTCCATTCACACATTCCAGAGAAACTTCAGGGTGTGGCTTATCCGCCAAGGGGACCAATCAGCAATCAGTCATGTGATAATGGAGAGCCAATCAGAGAAACGACTGCAATTCAGTTCGCACAAATGGATGCATCCATAAGAGAAATGAGTTAATGGATTCACGCCAATAGTACTTCTCCGCCATGCTTTAGTACTTCGGCAGGGATTCCATCTGCTCCTGAGGCCTTGTTGTTCTTCAGTTGTCGAATGGTCTTTTCACCTCATGCCGGACTGGGGTTGTGCTGAGATGGTGGCGGGTAGCATGCTGCGGGATGGAGTCGAGGACACTCACATCGAAGACAGAGTATCGGTTAAGGAGATCTTCAGAGTGCTCCTTCCAGTGGGCACTGACTGCCTCTTTGTCCTTAATGAGCACCTCTCTGTTCTTGGCCCTCAGTGGGGTAGGATGTGGGGTGCTTGGGCCGTAGGTGGTCTTGACTGTGCTAAAGAATCTAGACACGTCGTGGTTGTCAGCTAGTTACTGGATCTCCTGCGCTTTTTCCACCCACCATTTGTTCTTTAGGTCTTGAGTTTTATGTTGGACCTCAGCTTTCAGACTTCTATAGAGCTGCTTTCTTGCTCTTGTGTTGCTGGTTCCAGTTCAAGAATGCCTTGCGTTTGCGGCTCATTAGCCCCTGGATCTCCTGCTTGTTCTTATCGAACCAGTCTTGATGTTTCCTGGTGGAGTGACCAAGCGACTCTTCACAGGTGCTAATTATAGAGGACTTGAGGGCAGACCAGGCGCTGTGGACGTTCTGTGTCTCTGGTTCACTGGAAGTCGTCAGGTTGGTTGTGAGGCACTGACTGAATATGGCTTTCTTCGCAGGGTCTTTTGAGTGCTCCAGCGTTGATTTTCCTGCGGCAGTATTTCTGTTGCCGCCGCTGTTTTTGGGCTACATTGATGGTGATGACAGAGCGGATTAGGTGGTGGTCCGTCCATCAGTTGTCAGCTCCTGTCATGGCACAGGTAATGCGGACGTTCTTGCGATCCCTCGCTTGGACAATTACGTAATCTAACAGGTGCCAGTGCTTGGAGCAAGGGTGTTGCCATAACACCTTGTACTTGTCTCTCTGACGGAATAAGGTGTTGATTATCACAAGACCATGTTCTAAGCATTTTGTCAGGAGGAGGGTACCATTGGAGTTGGTTTTCCCTAACCCCTCTCTGCCGATCACACCTCCCCAGAGGTCTGTGTCCTTTCCAACTCTGGCGTTATAGTCTCCAAGGAGGATCAGCTTGTCGCCCATTGGGACTCGGGTCAGGGATTATTCGAGGCTGGATTAGAGTTCCTCTTTGGTCTCGTCTGTAGCTTCCAGTGTTGGGGCGTACACACTGATGACCAGAGCACACTGGTTCCGGTTTAGAGTGAGCCGAAGGGTCATGAGGCGTTCATTTATCCCGCAAGGGGAGTCTCTGAGATGCCCAACTAGCTCATTTTTTATGGCAAAGCCTACCCCATGGAGACGGCGCTCTGCTTCTGGTTTACCTTTCCAGAAGAAGGTGCAACCACCACCTTGTTTCTTGAGCTGGCCTTCCCCTGTCCACCGTGTCTTGTTCAGGGCAGCGATGTCTATGTCGAATCGTCTGAGTTCCCAGGCAATGATAGCAGTACGGCGTTCCGGTCTGTTACTGTTGGGGTTGTCCATGAGAGTCCTGATGTTCTAGGTCGCAAACTTAATTTTAAAAGATGGAAGATGCCTATGCGTGAATTATTTTATCGTGCGGTAGCTGTTGCACACCAGCAATCACACAGGCTTATCAGAGCAAGGTCTTGGTCCAATGGCAAGAGAATCCAAGACCATTAGGATCAGGTACTGCTGCATGGGCCTAGTACACACACACACACGCATATTCCTACTGTCCCCCTCCCTCCTTCCCACAGGTCCTCTCTCCCTGGGTTTCAGAGAACGCAGTGTAGGCCTCCCGACCTCGCTGCTGGCCCATGCTGCACCTTGCCTAGGCCCCGACCTCATTCTTGGTCCACGCTGCACCACTCCTGGGCCCCAACCTCACTGCTCCTCCCGACCTCACTGCTCTTCCCGACCTCGCTGCTGGGCTCGACCTCGTTCCTGGGCCCCAACCTCACTGTTCCTCCTGTACTCGCACCTGGGTCCTGATCTCGCTGCTGGGCCCCGACCTCGCACCTGGGCCCCGACCTCACTGCTCCCCCTCACCTCACTGCTCCCCCTCACCTCATTGCTCCTCCCGACCTCACTGCTCCTCCCGACCTCGCACTTGGGCCCTGACTTCGTTGCTGGGCTCAATCTCGCTGCTGGGCCCTAACCTTGCTGCACCTCTCCCTGGCCCCACTCCTCCCGACCTCGCTTCTGGGCCCCGACCTCGCTGCTCCTCCTGACCTCACTGCTCCTCCCGACCTCGCTCCTGGGTCCCGACCTCACTGCTGGGCCTCGACCTCGCTGCTCCTCCCGACCTCACTGCTCCTCCCGACCTCGCACTTGGGCCCTAACCTCGCAACTGAGCCCTGACCTCACTGCTAGGCTCGAACTCATTGCTGGGCCCCGACTTCGCTGCTGGGCTCAACCTCGTTGCTGGGCCCTAACCTTGCCATTCCTCTCCCTGGCCCCACTCCTCCCGACCTCGCTCCTGGGCCCCGACCTCGCTGCTGGGCCCCGACCTCGCTGCTCCTCCCGACCTCGCTCCTGGGTCCCGACCTCGCTGCTGGGCCTCGACCTCGCTGCTGGGCCTCGACCTCACTGCTCCTCCCGACCTCGCACCTAGGTCCCGACCTCGCTGCTCCTCCCGACCTCACTGCTCCTCCCGACCTCGCACTTGGGCCCCAACCTCGCAACTGAGCCCTGACCTCATTGCTAGGCTCGAACTCATTGTTGGGCCCCGACTTCACTGCTGGGCTCAACCTCGTTGCTGGGCCCTAACCTTGCCGTACCTCTCCCTGGCCCCACTCCTCCCGACCTCGCTCCTGGGCCCCGACCTCGCTGCTGGGCCTCGACCTCACTGCTCCTCCCAACCTCGCTCTTGGGCTCGACATTGCTGCTCCTCCTAACCTCGCTCCTGGGCTTGACCTCGCTGCTGGACCCCGATCTCGCTCCCGGGTCCCGACTTCACTCCCGGGTCCTGAGCTCACTGCTGGCCTCTCCGACTTGGCTCCAACTCGATCCGCCAGCATTGGGCGGCTAGCGACAAATATATATATATAACTTTATTTAGGAAGCCCAGGATCCAGTAAGCCTTTTTAACTGCTTTCTCAGCCTGCCCTGCTACTTTTAATGATTTCTGCACATATACCCCCAGAACCCTCTGTTCATGCACCCGCTTTAGGAATTTACCATTTAGTTTATATTACCTCTCCTCATTTTTTCTACCAAAATGCATCACCTCACACTTTTCTGCATTAAATTTCATCTGCCACGTGTCCGCCCATTTCACCAGCCTGTCTATGTCTTCCTGAAGTCTTATCATTCTCTTCCTCGCTTTTCATGATACTACCAAGTTTCGTGTCATCAGCAAATTTGGAAATTATGCCCTGTACACCACTGTACACCTTCCTCCATTCCAAAAAATAACCGTTCTCGACTGCTCTCTGTTTCCTGTCACTTAGCCAATTTTGTATCCATATTGCCACTGTCCCTCTTATTCCATGGGCTTCAATTTTACTGTCAAGCCTATTATGTGGCACTTTGTCGAACGCCTTTTGGAAATCCATATGCACTACATTGACCGCATTGCCCTCATCAACCCTCTCTGTTACCTCATCAAAAAACTCGATCAAGTTGATTAAGCACGAATTGCTTTTAACAAATCCGTGCTGTTTTTCCTTAATTAATCCACACCTATCCAAGTGACTGTTAATTTTGTCCCTGATTACTGTTTCTAATAGCTTCCCCACTACCGAGGTGAAACTGACTGGCCTGTAGTTGCTGGGTTTATCTTTACTCTTTTTTGAACAATGGTGTAACATTTGCAGTTCTCCAGTCCTCTGACACCGCCCCCATATCTATGGTGTATTGGAATATTATGGCCAGTTCCTCTGCGATTTCCGCCCTCAATTTCCACAGCATCCTAGAATGTATCCCATATGCTCCTGGTCATTTATCTACTTTAAGTACAATCAGCCTTTCTAATACCTCTTCTTTATCAATTTTTATCTTATCAAGTGTCTCCACTACCTCTTTCACTATGTCTATGGCAGCATCCACTTCCTTGGTGAAGACTCGTTTAGTACCTCAGCCATACCCTCCAGGCATAGGTCTACTTTTTGGTCCCTAATCGACCCCACCCCTCCTCTTACTACCCTTTTACTATTTATATGCTTATAGAAGATTTTTGGATTACTTTTTATGTTGGCTGCCATTCTATTCTCATACTCTCTCTTTGCCCCTCTTATTTTCTTTTAAACTTCTCCTCTGACCTTTCTATCTATGGCCTGATTCTCAGATGTATTTGCAACCTGTCATCTGTCATACTCGCACTTTTTCTGCGTCATCATATTCTCTATCTGTTTTGTCATCCAGGGAGCACTGCCTGTGGTTTCCCTGCCTTTCCCCCTCGTGGGAATGTACCTCAACTGTATCGGAACTATTTCCTCTTTAAAGGCAGCCCATAGCCAATCTTTGATTCCAGGTTACCCGGGCCAAATCTGTTCTCATCCCACTGAAATTGACCTTCCCCCAGTTAAACATTTTTACTCTAGATTGCTCCCTGTCCTTTTCCATAGCTAATCTAAACCTTATGATACTATGATAGTTAATCTAAACTTTATGATACTATGATCACTTTATATTCTTCCTTTACAATTTATGGGTCGGATTTTGCGGCAAAAATAATGGTGAGGCTAACAGCACTTGCCGTTATTAAATGTGAATCGAACGGTAACTTTCAGCAACCACACATGCGCAGTTAAATGCATAAATCAGGATGTTGTTGTCCGAGTTGCCATGCTCCTCCAGAAGCTGCACTATACCAATATCTCTCTGAGGGACTCACCATTGAAATACATGGAATGGCGTGAAGTTGCTGTACTCACGCGATAGATACTCATGAAACTCACTAGAAAGAGTTAGGGCTTATCCATTTCAGTGTAAGTACTCTTTTAATAGCGTGATAAGTCTTAATTATGGCAAAATCAACTCTCTGGCACTGAAAATTAACTTTTACAAGTGTTCCTTCAGATTTTAATTATTGTTGGAGATTTTTTTAAAGTCATTATTTTTACATTTGCTTTCCCTTTTATCTCTCTTTCTTAATCCCATCTTTCTTTCTCTCTCTTATTTTACTTTCTATATCTGTTTTGACATTAAAATAAACATTCTAACTGACACTTCCTGGTTCAGACTCTGCACTGCTCTGATTGCTTAAGGAGATACACAGTTGCTTTCGCTGTTCACACAGATCCCAGTTGCTCTGTAGAGGGCGCTGTATTTTTTGTACAGTTGGCTGACAGGAACTTCCAGTGGATTATCTAACTGCAGTGTGTTGGAGGTGGGGCGGGACTTCTAACAGTGCACAATTTCAAAATTTGTGGACGGCATGAGACTGCAATGTGTAGTAAACAGTGAGGAGGATACCAATAGACTTTAAGAGGACATAGACAGGTTGGTGGAAAGGGCGGAAACATCAGTGATGAAGTTCAACACAAAAAAGTATGAGGTGATACATTTTGGTAGGAAGAATATAAGCTAAATGGTGCAATTTTAAAGCGAGGGCAAGAACAGAGAGACCTGGGGGTGCTGATGAACAAATCTTTGAAGATAGAAGGATAGGTTAACAAAGCCGTTAATAAAGTGTATGGGATCCTGGGTCTTTCTAAATAAAGACAAAGGCCACAAAATTTGGCTCCATAGCACCCAGTTTTTCGGCGATATGGGTGCCGTTTTGGGTCCAAAATGGTGTCTGCTGTGCACGCCAACTTCTGGTGTGGACTGCACCGGATGCCATTTTGGTGAGGTCATTAACATGGGCACTGGGAGCATGAGCCATAAGTATGCAGGATAGGCAGATCGTGACCCTCATCAGTGTGTAACGCTGAGTTGAAACCAACACTGCCATTTTCGAATCCAATGCTCCTGCTGACACTCTCTTTTAAACACGCACAGCTGAACATGCATTCAGCAGCAGGTAATCCACCCCAAAAGTGCTATTTAAATGTATCATCAACTGCTTTCAGATTAGTTGCTGATTGATTTCGACTGGCTCATTGTTTTTGTAGAAGTGTTTGGTGGTTTGTTATCTTATCTGACGTTGCTGAAGTCTCAAGGAGGTTGCATGCCAGGTTACTTCAAGGCTTCTACTCAGACCAGTTGCTCCCAGACTTGGGTGCCACAGATTGTATTCACCTTGGCCTGCAGCATGACAGGGAGAATGCGCAGAGGTGACACTGAGGAGGACAAGCTGTTCAAAGAGGGAGGAGGAGGGGGAGAAAGGCTGTCAGCAGGAGGTCATATCCAACCAGGATCTTCAGCAAACAATTCTCCTACCTCATCCTCAGCAAAGAACAGTGAAGGCGACATCTCCGCTTCACTAACGAGGTGCTCACTGAAATCTGAAATAGAAATAAATGGGTATGATCTGATTGCCATTACAGAGTCGTGGTTGCAAAGTGACCAAGGATGCGAATGGAATATTCAGGGGTATTTGCCATTTCGTAAGGATAGGCACAAAGGAAAAGAAGGTGGGGTAGCTCTGTTAATAAGGGATGAGATCAGTGCAATAGTGAGAAATGATATTGGCTCAGAAGATCAAGATGTAGAATCAGTTTGGGTGGAGATTAGAAATAATAAGCAAAAGAAGTCAGTGGTGGGAGTGGTCTACAGGCCCCCAAACAGTAGCTAGACTGTAGAACGGTGCATAACTCAAGAAAAAATGGAGGCTTGTAAGAAAGATGCAGCAATAATCATGGGCGATTTTAATCTTCATATTGATTGGACAAATCAAATTGGCAAAGGTAGCCTTGAGGAAAAGTTCATAGAGTGTATTTGGGATAGTTTCTTGGAACAATATGTTGTGGAACCAACCAGGGAGCAGACTATTTTAGATCTGGTAATGTGTAACGAGTCGGGATTAATTAATGATCTCATAGTGAAGGATCCTCTTGGGTAGAGTGATCATAGCATGGTAGAATTTCAAATTCAGTTTGAGGGTGAGAAAGCTCGGTCTCAAACTAGTGTTCTGAACTTAAAGGTAATTACAAAGATATGAAGGCAGAGTTAGTTAAAGTGGTCTGGGAAAATATATTAAAGGGTAAGACTGCATAAAAGCAGTGGCAAACATTTAAGGAGATATTTCATAATTTTCAGCAAATATATATTCCAGTGAGAAAGAAAGACTCTAAGAGAAGGATGAACCATCCTTGGCTAATTAAGGAACTAAAGGACGGTATTAAATTGAAAACAAAGGCATACAATGTTGTGAAAAACAGTGGAACATAAGAACATAAGAACGTAAGAACATAAGAAATAGGAACAGGAGTAGGCCATGCGGCCCCTCCAGCCTGCTCCGCCATTCAATCAGATCATGGCTGATCTGATCATGGACTCAGCTCCACTTCCCTGCCCGCTCCCCATAACCCCTTATCCCCTTATTGTTTAAGAAACTATCTATTTCTGTCTTAAATGTATTCAATGTCCCAGCTTCCACAGCTCTCTGAGGCAACGAATTCCATAGATTTACAACCCTCTGAGAGAAGAAATTGCTTCTCATCTCTGTTTTAAATGGGCGGGCCCTTATTCTTAGATCATGCCCTCTAGCTGTAGTCTCCCCCATCAGTGAAAACATCCTCTCTGCATCCACCTTGTCAAGACCCCTCATAATCTTATACGTTTCGATAAGATTATTTCTCATTCTTCTGACTTCCAATGAGTAGAGGCCCAACCTACTCAACCTTTCCTCATAAATCAACCCCCTCATTCCTGGAATCAATCCAGTGTACCTTCTCTGAACTGCCTCCAAAGCAAGTATATCCTTTCTTAAATATGGAAACCAAAACTGCACGCAGTATTCCAGGTGTGGCCTCACCAATACCTTATACAGTTGTAGCAAGACTTCCCTGCTTTTGTACTCCATCCTCTTTGCAATAAAGGCCAAGATACCATTGGCCTTGCTGATCACTTGCTGTACCTGCATACTATCCTTTTATATTTCATGCACAAGTACCCCCAAATCCCGCTGTACTGCAGCACTTTGCAACCTTTCTCCATTTAAATAATAACTTGCTCTTTGATTTTTTTTCCGCCAAAGTGCATGACCTCACACTTTCCAACATTATACTCCATCTGCCAAATTTTTGCCCACTCACTTTGTCTGTCTATGTCCTTTTGCAGATTTTTTGTGTCTTCCTCACACATTGCTTTTCCTCCCATCTTTGTATCATCAGCAAACTTGGCTCTGTTACACTCAGTCCCTTCTTCCAAGTCGTTAATATAGATTGTAAATAGTTTGGGTCCCAGCACTGATCCCTGCGGCACCCCACTAGTTACTGGTTTCCAACCAGAGAATGAACCATTTATCCCGACTCTCTGTTTTCTGTTCGTTAGCCAATTCTCTATCCATGCTAATATATTACCCCCAACCCCGTGAACTTTTTATCTTGTGCAGTAACCTTTTATGTGGCACCTTGTTAAATGCCTTGTGAAAGTCCAAATACACCACATCCACTGGTTCCCCTTTATCCACCCTGTTCTTTACATCCTCAAAGAATTCCAGCCTCATCAATATCTTATATAGCTGTAGCAAGACTTCCTGCTTTTATACTCTATTCCCTTTGCAATAAAGGCCAAGATACCATTAGCCTTCCTGATCACTTGCTGTACCTGCATACTATCCTTTTGTATTTCATGCACAGGCACCCCCAGGTCCACTTTACCCAACTCTGCCCTCATACCTTCAGAGTCTCCTTTATTTAAACTTAGTATGCTGGGTAGAGATCCAACTTTCTCACCCTCTATCTGAATTTGAAATTCAATCATGCTATGATTGTAAGGCCGGAGGATTGGGAAATTTTAAGAAACCAGCAAAGGACTAAAAAAAAAATGATAAAGAGGGAAAAGATAGCTTATGAGAGTAAACTAGCAAGAAATATAAAAACAGACAGTAAGAGCTTCTGCAAGTATATAAAAAGGAAGCGAATAGTGAATAGTGGATGAGACTGGGGAACTAATAATGGGAAACAGGGAAATGGCGGAGACTTTGAACAAATATTTTGTATATGTCTTCATGGTAAAAGACACTAAAAGCTTCCAAATAATTGATATCAAGGGATTAATGGGGGAGGCAGGGGGGAGGCGGACTTTAAATAATCACTATCACTAGAGAAAAAGTACTAAGCAAACTAATGGGACTGAAGGTGACAAGTCCCTTGGACCTGATGGTTTGCATCCTTGGGTCTTAAAAGATGTGGCTGCAGAGAAAGTGGATGTATTGGTTGTAATCTACCAAAAGTCTCTGGATTCTGGAGAGGTCCCAGCGGACTGGAAAACTGCAAATGTGATGCCCCTATTTAAGAAAGGAGAGAGACAGAAAGCAGAAAACTATAGACCAGTTAGCCTAACATCTGTCATTGAGAAAATGTTGGCATCCATCATTAAGGAAGTGGTAGCAGGATATTTAGAAAATCATAATGCAGTCAAGCAGAGTCAGTATGGTTTTATGAAACAGAAATCATGTTTGAAAAATTTGCTGCAGTTCTTTGATGATGTAACGAGCAGGTTGGATAAAGGGGAACCAGTAGATGTTGTGTATTTAGATTTCCAGAAAGCATTCGATAAGGTGCCACATAAAAAGTTACTGCACAAGATAAGAGCTCACGGGATTGGGGGTAATATATTAGTGTGGATATAGGATTGGCTAACTAACAGAAAATAGAGAGTTGGAATAAATTGGTCATTTTCAGGTTGGCAAACTATAACTACAGGGATCAGTGCTGGGGCCTCAACTATTTACATTTTATATTAATGACTTGGATGAAGGGACCGAGTGTAATCTTGCCAAATTTGCTGATGATACGAAGATAGGTGAGAAAGCAAATTGTGAGGAGGATGCAAAGAATCTACAAAGGGATATAGATAGGCTGAGTGAATTGGCAAAAAATTGGCAGAAGAGTATAGCGTGGAAAAATGTGAGGTTATCCACTTTGGTGTGAATAATAAAAAAGCAAATTATTATTTAAATCGGGAGAGATTACAACATACTGCAGTACAGAGGGATCTGGGGATTCTTGTACATGAAACACAAAAAGTTAGTATGCAGGTACAGCAAGTAATTAGGAAGGAAAATGGAATGTTGGCATTTATTGAAAGGGGAATGGAGTATAAAAGTAGAGAAGTCCTGCTACAATTGTACAGGGCATTGGTAAGACCAGACCTGGAGTACTGCATACAGTTTTGGTCTTCTTATTTAAGGAAGGATAAACTTGCATTGGAGGCAGTTCAGAGTAGGCTCACAAGGTTGATTCCTGAGATGAAGGGGTTGTCATTTGAGGAAAGGTTGGGCCTATATGCATTGGAGTTTAGAAGACTGAGAGGTGATCTTATTGAAACATATAAGATTCTGGGGGGCTTGACAGGGTAGATGCAGAGAGGTTGTTTCCACTCGTGGGGGTACCTAGAACTAGGGGGCATAGTTTCAGAATAAGGGGTCGTCCATTTAAAATAGAAATGAGGAGGAATTTCTTCTCTCAGAGGATTGTGAATCTTTGGAATTTTTACCTCAGAGAGCTGTGGAGGCTGGATCATTGAATGTATTTCAGGTGGAGATAGACACATTTTTGAACAATAAGGGTTATGGGGAGCAGGTGATGAAGTGGAGTTGAGGCCAGGATCAGATCAGCCATGATCTTATTGATTGGCGGAGCAGGCTCGAGGGGCCAAATGGCCTACCCCTGCTCCTATTTCTTATGTTCTTATGTTCATTATGTTGCAGGCAGAACTGCAGCCTCAGAGCAGGGTGAGCACAGCATTGCCAGTGGTTGTGAGGGCGAGCGTGGCCACAAATGTTTATGCTTTGGGCTCCTTCCAGGCTTTTCCAACAGTTTGCCGTGCATTGTTGCATAAGCGTAGTCTCTGAGGCTCTGTTTGCAAAGAGAGGTGAATATATTTCATTCTCTTTTGCCAGAGAGAAGCAGACAGAACAAGCACACGGCTTCACCAGTATAGCATGCTTTCCCATGTTGCAGGGTGCCACTGACTGCACACACGTCGCTTTGCAGGCGCTGCTTTTGAATTTGATGATGTAACGAAACCAAAGGGAATTCCATGCCATCAATGTCCAGCTGGTGTGCGACCATACTTGCCGCATCTTTCTGGTCAATACCCGGTATCCTGGCAGCAGTCATGATGTCTTCATTCTGTGACAGTTCGCTGTACCATCTGCACAACGACAAACCAAAGGGTGGATACTGAGTGACCAGGGCTATTTGCTGGCCTGACTCATGACTTCAGTGTGCAACCCAAGCACACGTGGGCAGCATGCATAACGAAAGCCACGATGGCACATGGAATCTGATGAAGCACACCCTTCCTAAACCGCTCCTGGAGGAACCCCGCATTACTCGCCAGAGTGCGTCTCACGATGTGTCATGCTGCATGCCCACAATCTTGCCATCACGAGGGCACAACCCTTGCCATCAGGTATAGGGCGAAGAGCTGAGGAGGAAGAGGAAAAGGAAGAGGAAGAGGAGGAGGAGAAAGGGAAGAAGGAAGCCAACACAGCTCCTTTCTGGCCTAGCTGCCCATGATCAATTGATCTGACTGTGGTACCAGTGAACACAACCCCAATTCCCCATTCACCAACAATCCCATAACTTACCATTCCTCTGTTACTGACCATCACAGTGTCCTCTTGGCCACAATGCTACAATAAAAGCCAACACAAAACAAACATTCAAAACTAAATTATAAATCAAACCATCCAATATTATATACCAAAGCCAACTAATCACCCTGTGCATTCCCTTAGTGCCTGTCTTCAGTGTGTCTTTGCCTGTCCTAGTGCTTCTATGCAGTCATCGTCATCATCATAGACAGTCCCCCATGTCGAGGATGGCTTCAAAGGTGCATACCACTTCAAGGTACAGTGCATGCTGGAGAGCAACAGCTGTGAAGAGGGTGACTGGATTGGACGTCACCAAGGTCTAGGTACTGATTGGAGCACGGGCAGGTACAGCAGGAGCGGCGAGGTTGGGGTGCAGGAGCGGCTCCTATGCAGTGTTACCCCAGTGGCTGTTGCATTGCTGGTGGAAGACTGCTGACTTTCAGTTGGGGAAACTGCGGATGGCCTTGGAGGAAGACATCGAGCAGCTCTGGGTTTAGTAAGCCCGGCTTTGGACTGCACCATCTCGGCACGGGCAACAGTAGTCCGTCAGGCAAAAGCAAGGGCACCGATGAAATGGCACTTGTGAGAGAACAAATCCTGTCATCCTGAGAGAGGGCAGTAGGTTTGTGCTACGCAGAGCCACTGCAACTCCCCCAGGACAGTGCCTCAGCAATCCTAATAATCTGTTGGAGGACAGATTGCTGGACTGCTGTGACACCCTGAAAACCCCTTTCAACACTGGTGTAACAGCAGCCATGATCATGGCAGCAACCTGAGCTTGTGTGGTGGAGGTCTGAGCTTCCAGTGCAGCACTCAGACATTGTGGCTTCTGCTTGTGCTGCACTGAAAGGTCAGACATTGGCCATCAGACCCTGCAACAGGGTTGGGTCCACAAGTGCACAAATGGAGTTGGCTGTCACTTCCATGATGGAATTCATGGGCACCAAGCTCTGTGCAAAGCCCTGTGCAAGGTTTGTTTCAGACTTATCCACGCTGCAGGTTTTCTGGCAGTCTTGCCAATGTATCAATCATTTCATTGTGCAGACCAATCAGCGTTCTTTTATAGGCCACCCCATCAAATTCTCATCTGAGTCCTCTGTGTGCGCCTGGGCAGCTGGCACCTGCACTACACTTGCCCCTATCCTGGCTGCAGGCCTCTCCTGCCCAGTCTCTCGCAGATCCAGGGACTAAACTGTCCTCTAATGTACGTAGATTGTAACTATCTGAACTGCTGGCTGTCAGTGTGAACTTCAGTGACGGTGCTGTGTCTTCAGCATCACTGCCTTCTTCCTCTTCCTGTTCTCGCTCCTCCACCAATGCCTGGCCAGGTTGCAGATCTTGGCTATCTGCCAAGAGAAAGGCAAAGGGGTAGGGTTCCGTCTGCAGTCTGCAGAGATTGCGGGATGAGGGGGAAGTGGAATGTGAGAAGGAAGATTAGGTACAGAGATACCGTCATCTTTTATTATTTCAGCCCCACCACTGGCCAGGGGCTCAGCAGGTGGCCCACCAATAATCTCCACCACCATGTCCTCCATGGGGTTTGGGCCATGCAGGCATGCCTGATTCCATGAGGGTAGCCCCTGCTGCCTCCGGTTTTAAGCTATCTTGTCCTGCAAGAGAGAGTGGGAATTGTGACAGTTAGTGTGACACAATGTATTTAGGAGATGTGCCTATCATGGTTGAATAGTTGGCAGTGTGTGCAAGCTGTGAGATGTGGGTGTGGGGCTTGCCGCAGTGGAGGGTGAGGTGAAGTTCTGAATGTGAGGTATGAGTCATGATTGATAGAGATTGTTTGCACATGAGTGATGGGGGTGTGGTGCATTGAGCAGGGTGTGAGGCTCGTGGTGCGGATGGTAGGATATGGCAGTTGATGATGCATTCACTCACCTTGACCACTCGTGAAGTTGTTAAACTTTTTGCGGCCATGTATCCAGGTCCTCGGGGCTACACTGCGGGCATTGACCATGACGGCTATCTGCTCCCATTGCATTCTCACAGTTTGTCTGGAGGGCCTCCTGACCCCCTGTGGAGAGAGGACCTCGCTCCTCCTGTCCACCTCCTACACTAAGGCCTCCAGTGCTGCATCTGAGAACCTCAAAGAATGCTCTCTGCCCTGTTGTGTCTTTTGTCAGTGTCCTTCCTGCTCAGAACGTCGTCCCCTGCAACTTCCAGCACCTGCTCCACCCAGAATGTACCTCCCATTTAAAAGGTGCAGCCTGGCCCTAAGTAGTGCAGGCTAGCTTCAAGTGGTGCTAACTTTGCATGAACTTGAGCCCCTGTTGAGGCATGCAGTCACTTGCGCTGCATGCTACTCTCATTTAAATTAGCAGGCAGCACAAAGTTTGTATGCTGCCTACATTAGAAGGAATGGGCACAGGTTAATCGCACATCTTGGTCCCCTCGCTGGATTTCAAGCCTTGTCCAATTTCTAGGCTACAGAATACTAAAGGCAGGAAGTTATGGTAAGCCTATATAAAATACTACTTCAGCCCCAGCGGGAGTATTGTATCCAATTCTGGGTACCACACTTGAAGAAGGACGTAAAGGCTCACATCGTGTACAGAGGAGTTTTTTTTTAATTCATGGGATGTTGCATCGCTGGCAAGGCCAGCATTTATTGTTAATCCCGAATTGCCCTTGAGAAGGTGGTGGTGAGTCACCTTTGTGAACCGCTGCAGTCCGTGTGGTGAAGATACTCCGACAGTACTTTTCGGTTGGAACCTCCAGGATTTTGACCCAGCAGTGATGAAGGAATGGTGATATATTTCCAAGTCAGGATAATGTGTGACTTGGAGGGGAACATGCAGGTGATGGAGTTCACATGCGCCTGTTGCCCATGTCCTTCTAAGTGGTAGAGATTGTGGGTTTGGGAGGTGCTGTCAAAGAAGCCTTGGCAAGTTTCTGCTGTGCATCTTGTAGATGGTACACACTGCAGCCCTGGTGCAAAAATGGTGGAGGGAGTGAATGTTGAAAGTGATAGATGGGGTGTCGATCAAGTGGGCTGCTTTGTTCTGGAATGGTGTCGAGCATCTTGAGTGCTAATGGAGCTACACTCATCCAGGCAAGTGCAGGGTATTCCATCATATGTACAAAAGCAAAATACTGCGGATGCTGGAGTCTGGAATAAGAACAGAAAATGCTGGAAAACTCAGCAGATCAGGCAGCATCTGTGGAGAGGAAGCAGAGTTAAAGTTTCGGGTCGACGAAGGGACATCGAGTTGAGTCACTTACTGCAGAATATCTCTTGAAGCCATAGTATGTTTGTGGCACGTACAGTTAAGTTTCTGGTTATGGTGATCCCAGAATATTGATGGTGGGGGACTCGGTGATAGTAATGCTGTTGAATGTCAACGGGCGGTGATTAGGCGCTCTCTTGTTGGAGATAGTCATTGCCTGGCACCTGTGTGGTGCGAATGTTACTTGCCAGTTATCAGCCCAAGTCTGAATGTTGTTCAAGTCTTGCTTCATGTGGGCATGGACTGCTCCATTTTCTGAGGAGTTGCGAATGGAACAGAACATTGTGCAATCATCAGCGAACATCGCCACATCTGACCATATGATTGAGGGAAGGTCATTGATGAAGCAGCTGAAAATGGTTGGGCCGAAGACACTGCCCCAAGGAACTCCTGCAGCGATGTCCTGCGGCTGAGATGATTGGTCTCCATCAACCACAACCATCTTCCTTTGCGTCCTAGACCCAACCATCTTCAGCTGCTTCATCAATGACCTTCTCTTCATCATAAGGTCAGAAGTGAGGATGTTAGGCAGGACTCCAGCCAGTGGAGAATTTCCTCCCTGATTCCCATTGACTTCAATTTTACTCGGACGCCTTGATGCCACACTCAGTCAAATGCTGCCTTAATGTCAAGGGCAGTCACTCTCACCTCACCTCTGGAGTTCAGCTCTTTTGTTCATGTTTGGCCTAAGGGATTAATGAGTTCTAGAATTGAATGGTCCTGGCGGAACCCAATCTAAACATCAATGAGCAGGTTATTGGTGAGTAAATGCTGCTTGATAGCATTGTTGATGGCACCTTCCATCAATTTTCTGCTGATTGAGAGTAGACTGATGGGGCAGTAATTGGTCAGATTTGATTTATCCTGCTTTTTGTGGACAGGACATACCTGGACAATTTCCCATATCATCGGGTAGATGCCAGTGTTGTAGCTTTACTGGACCAGGCCCTCAAAACTGCCACCAAGCTCATGGTCTACAGGGCTGTAGTAATACCTGCCCTCCTGTATGGCTCAGAGACATGGACCATGTACAGTAGACACCTCAAGTTGCTGGAGAAACATCACCAACGATGTCTCCGCAAGATCCTACAAATCCCCTGGGAGGACAGGCGCATCAACATCAGCGTCCTCATTCAGGCTAATATCCCCAGCATTGAAGCACTGACCACACTCGATCAGCTCCGATGGGCAGGCCTCATAGTCCGCATGCCAGACACGAGACTCCAAAAGCAAGTGCTCTTCTTGAAGCTCCTTCATGGCAAACGAGCCAAAGGTGGGCAGCGGAAACAATACAAGGAGAGCCTCAAAGCCTTCCTGATAAAGTGCTACATCCCCACTGACACCTGGGAGTCCCTGGACCAAGACCGTCCTAAGTGGAGGAAGTGCATCTGAGAGGGCGCTGAGCACCTCGAGTTTCAATGCCAAGAGCATGCAGAAATCAAGCGCTGACAGCGGAAAGAACATGCGGCAAACCAGTCCCACCCACCACTTCCCTCAACGACTATTTGTCCCACCTGTGACAGAGTCTATGGTTCTCATATTGGACTGTTCAATCACCAAAGAACTCACTTCAGGAGTGGAATTAAATCTTCCTCGATTCTCAGGGACTGCCTATGATGATGAGAGTTGTACTGGAACAACTTGGCTAGGGGTGCAGTAAGTTCATGAACACAAGTCTGCAGCAGTAGAGCTGGGATGTTGTTGAGTCCCATAGCCTTGGCTCTATCCAGTGCGCTTAGCCATTTCTTGATAAAATGTGGAGTTAATCAAATTGGCTGAAGCCTGGCTTCTGCGATGGTGGAGACCTCAGGAGCGGGTCATAAGAACATAAGAACATAAGAATTAGGAACAGGAGTAGGCCATCTAGCCCCTCGAGCCTGCTCCACCATTCAACAAGATCATGGCTGATCTGGCCGTGGACTCAGCTCCAATTACCCGCCCGCTCCCAATAACCCTTAATTCCCTTGTTGGTTAAAAATCTATCTATCTGTGATTTGAATACATTCAATGAGCTAGCCTCAACTGCTTTATTGGGCAGAGAATTCCACAGATTCATAACCCTCTGGGAGAAGAAATTACTTCTCAACTTGGTTTTAAATTGTCTCCCTCGTATTTTGAGGCTGTGCCCCCTAGTTCTAGTCTGCCCGACTAGTGGAAACAACCTCTCTGCCTCTATCTTGTCTATCCCTTTCATTATTTTAAATGTTTCTATAAGATCACCACTCATATTTCTGAACTCCAACAAGTAAAGACCCAGTCTACTCAATCTATCATCATAAGGTAACCCCCTCATCTCCGGAATCAACCTAGTGAATCGTCTCTGTACCCCCTCCAAAGCTAGTATATCCTTCCTTAAGTAAGGTGACCAAAACTGCATGCAGTACTCCAGGTGCGGCCTCACCAATACCCTGTACAGTTGCAGCAGGACCTCCCTGCTTTTGTACTCCATCCCTCTCGCAATGAAGGCCAACATTCCATTCGCCTTCCTGATTACCTGCTGCACCTGCAAACTAACTTTTTGGGATTCATGCACAAGGAGGGGAGCGGGTAGGTCCGAAGGCCTCCTCGTAGGACTGCTCCTGGGCACGGCCAAGGGTGCCATCAGCCGGTCCAGGCAGCGGGCGGTCGAGGGGGTCGTTCAACCTGACTGCCTGCCTCTCTTCCGCTCTTACATCTGGTCCAGGGTGTCCTTGGAGATGGAGCACGCGGTGTCCACCAGTACGCTCGCGGCCTTCCGCGAGAGGTGGGCACCGGAGGGACTGGAGTGCATCATCACGCCCGGCAACCAAATTTTAATTTGATTTTACGTTTTTTAAGTTTAATTTGTTTTAATTGCCGGTGCTTTTAGTGTCCCCCTCTCCTTTTATAGGGGGCACTGGAAAAAAGGAAAAATTTGATTTTAGTGCCCAAAAAAAAAAAAAAAAAAAAGGGCCTTGTAAATGTTTTGTGTGTGTCATCCAGGTCGGGTGGCACGGATACATGTTTTATGTTTTGCAGGTTAACTCAAAAGAGTTTCATGCACAAGGAGGGGAGCGGGTAGGTCCGAAGGCCTCCTCGTAGGACTGCTCCTGGGCACGGCCAAGGGTGCCATCAGCCGGTCCAGGCAGCGGGCGGTCGAGGGGGTCGTTCAACCTGACTGCCTGCCTCTCTTCCGCTCTTACATCTGGTCCAGGGTGTCCTTGGAGATGGAGCACGCGGTGTCCACCGGTACGCTCGCGGCCTTCCGCGAGAGGTGGGCACCGGAGGGACTGGAGTGCATCATCACGCCCGGCAACCAAATTTTAATTTGATTTTACGTTTTAAAGTTTAATTTGTTTTAATTGCCGGTGCTTTTAGTGTCCCCCTCCCCTTTTATAGGGGGCACTGGAAAAAATTTGATTTTAGCGCCCAAAAAAAAACCAAAAAAAAAGAAAAACACAAAAAAAAAAGGAGAAAAAAATAAAGGGCCTTGTAAATGTCTGGTGTGTCACCCAGGTTGGGTGGCACGGTTTAATGTTTTTTTGTTTTGCAGATAAACTCCAAAAAGAGTTTCATGCACAAGGACCCCGAGGTCCCTCTGCACCACAGCATATTGTAATTTCTCCCCATTCAAATAATATTCCCTTTTACTGTTTTTTTTTTCCAAGGTGGATGACCTCACATTTTCCGACATTGTATTCCATCTGCCAAATCTTAGCCCATTCGCCTAACCTATCTAAATCTCTTTGCAGCCTCTCTGTGTCCTCTACACATCCTGCTTTCCCACTAATCCTTGTCTCATCTGCAAATTTTGTTGCACTACACTCTGTCCCCTCTTCCAGGTCATCTATGTATATTGTGAACAGTTGTGGTCCCAACACCGATCCCTGTGGCACACCACTAACCACCGATTGCCAATCTGAAAAGGACCTATTTATCCCGACTCTCTGCTTTCTGTTAGTTAGCCAATTCTCTATCCATGCTAATACATTTCCTCTGACTCCGCTTACCTTTATCTTCTGCAGTAACCTTTTGTGTGGCATCTTATCGAATGCCTTTTGGAAATCCAAATACACCACATCCATCGGTACATCTCTATCCACCATGCTCGTTATATCCTCAAAGAATTGCAGTAAATCAGTTAAACCTGATTTCCCCTTCATGAATCCATGTTGCGTCTGCTTGATTGCACTATTCCTATCGAGATGTCCCGCTATTTCTTCCTTAATGATAGCTTCAAGCATTTTCCCCACTACAGATGTTAAACTAACCGGCCTATAGTTACCTGCCTTTTTTCTGCCCCCTTTTTTAAACAGAGGCAATACATTAGCTGCTTTCCAATCCGATGGTACCTCCCCAGAGTCCAGAGAATTTTGGTAGATTATAACGAATGCATCTGCTATAACTTCCACCATCTCTTGTAATACCCTGGGATGCATTTCATCAGGACCAGGGGACTTTTCTACCTTGAGTCCCATTAGCCTGTCCAGCACTACCTCCCGAGTGATAGTGATTGTCTCAAGGTCCTCCCTTCCCACATTCCCGTGACCAGAAATTTTTGGCATGGCTTTTGTGGCTTCCACTCTGAAAACCGAAACAAAATAATTGTTTAAGGTCTCAGCCATTGCCACATTTCCCATTATTAAATTCCCCTTCTCATCTTCTAAGGGACCAACATTTACTTTAGTCACTCTTTTCCGTTTTATATATCGATAAAAGCTTTTACTATCTGTTTTTACGTTTTGCGCAAGTTTACTTTCATAATCTATCTTTCCTTTCTTTATTGCTTTCTTAGTCATTCTTTGGTGCCGTTTAAAATTTTCCCAATCTTCTAGTTTCTCACTAACCTTGGCTACCTTATACGCATTGGTTTTTAATTTGATACTCTCCTTTATTTCCTTGGTTATCCATGGCTGGTTATCCCTTCTCTTACTGCCCTTTTTCACTGGAATATATTTTTGTTGAGCACTTTGAAAGTCCTTAAAAGTCCTCCATTGTTCTTCAATTGTGCGACCGTTTAGTCTGTGTTCCGAGTCCACTTTCGCCAACTCTGCCCTCATCCCACTGTAGTCCCCTTTGTTTAAGCATAGTACGCTCGTTTGAGACACTACTTCCTCACCCTCAATCTGTATTACAAATTCAACCATACTGTGATCACTCATTCCGAGAGGATCTTTTACTCGGAGATCGTTTATTATTCCTGTCTCATTACACAAGGCCAGATCTAAGATGGCTTGCTCCCTTGTAGGTTCTGTAACATACTGTTCTAAGAAACAATCCCGTATGCATTCTATGAATTCCTCCTCAAGGCTACCCCGTGCGATTTGATTTGACCAATCGATATGTAGGTTAAAATCCCCCATGATTACTGCCGTTCCTTTTTCACATGCTTCCATTATTCCCTTGATTATTGCCCGCCCCACCATGAAGTTATTATTTGGGGGTCTATAAACTACGCCCACCAGTGACTTTTTTCCCTTACTATCTCTAATCTCCACCCACAATGATTCAACATTTTGTTAATTCGAGCCAATATCGTCTCTCACAACTGCCCTAATATCATCCTTTATTAACAGAGCTAACCCACCTCCTTTCCCTTCTTATCTATTTTTCCGAATTGTCAGATACCCCTGTATGTTTAATTCCCAGTCTTGGCCACCCTGCAACCACGTTTCTGTAATGGCCACCAAATCATACCCATTTGTAATGTTTTGTGCCGTCAACTCATTTACTTTATTTTGAATACTGCGCGTGTTTAGGTAAAGTGTTTTAATACTGGTTTTTAAACCATGATTTTCAGTTTTGACCCCTCCTGCAGCCCCTTTATATTCATATATATTGTCCCTTCCTATCACCTTGTGGTTTACACTTACCCCAGTGCTACTCTGCTCTGTTGCCTCCTGTCTTTTGCATTCTTTCTTGGAGTTCTGTTCATCTGAGCTCTCACCCACTCTAACTCGCTCAGAGCCCTCTCCTGGGTTCCCATTCCCTCTGCCAAGCTAGTTTAAAGCCCTCCCAACCGCACTATCAAAACCACCCGCGAGAACATTGGTCCCGTCTCTGTTGAGGTGTAACCTGTCCGGCTTGTACAGGTCCCACCCAACCCAGAAGCGGTCCCAATTGTTCAGGAAACTAAAGCCCTCCCTCCTTCACCAATGCCCCAGCCACGTATTTATCTGACTAGCCTTCCTATTTCTACCCTCACTAGTACGTGGCACTGGCAGTAATCCCGAGATTACCACCTTTGAGGTCCTGGCTTTCAATCTTACTCCTAGCTCCCTAAACTCAGCTTTCAGGACCTCACCCCTCTTTCTACCTATGTCGTTGGTAACAATGTGGACCACAACCACTGGCTCTTCCCCTTCCCTCCCCAGAATGCCCTACAGTCGCTCAGTTACATCATTGACCTTTGCACCAGGGAGGCAACACACATCCTGATGTCACTTTTGCTGCCGCAGAAGTGCCTATCTGCTCCCCTAACTATTGAATCACCTATCACTAGAGCCCTTCCCGTCTTCTTCCTCCCCCCTTGTGCAGCTGAGCCACCCACGGTGCTGTGGACTTGGCCCTGGCTGCACTTCCAAGAGGCCTCACTGCCCTCGCCAGCAGTCAGAATAGAATACCGGTTGGAGAGCGGGATAGCCTCAGGGGACTCCTGCACTACCTGCCTCGCCATACTCTTGTGTGCGACCATCACCCATTCCCTATCCTCCTGTACCCTTTTAATCTGTGGGGTGACCAATGCCTGAAACGTGCTATCCACGTACCTCTCATTCTCTCGGATGCTCTTCAGTGCCTCCAGTCCTCACTCAAACTCCGAGACTCGGCGCTCAATTTGGAGGAGCTGGAGATACTTCCTGCACATGTGGTCATCCCCGTTGCGGGAAGCATCCAGGAATTCCCACATGGCACAAGTATTGCATTCCATTTGAATGGGTCGGGATGGTTCATCCGGTCGGTATTTCTGGCTTAAGATGGTTGCAAATGTTTTCGCCTTGACTTTTGCACTCGCGTGCTGGGCTCCACCATCACTGAGGATGTGGATGTTCATGGACTCTCCTCTTCCCATTGGTTGTTTAGAAACATAGAAATATAGAAAATAGGTGCAGGAGTAGGACATTAGGCCCTTCAAGCCTGCACCGCCATTCAATAAGATCATGGCTGATCATTCCCTCAGTACCCCTTTCCAGGTTTCTCTCCATACCCCTTGATCCCTTTAGCCGTAAGGGCCATATCTAACTCCCTCTTGAATATATCCAATGAACTGACATCAACAACTCTCTGCGGCAGGGAATTCGACAGGTTAACAACTCTCTGAGTGAAGACGTTTCTCCTCATCTCTCTCCTAAATGGCTTACCCCTTATCCTTAGATTATGTCCCCTGGTTCTGGACTTCCCCAACATCGGGAACATTCTTCCTGCATCTAACCTGTCCAGTCCTGTCAGAATTTCATATGTTTCTATGAGACCCCCTCTCATCCTTCTAAACTCCAGTGAATACAGGCCCAGTTGATCCAGTCTCACCTCATATGTCAGTCCTGCCATTCTGGGAATCAGTTTGGTGAACCTTCGCTGTACTCCCTCAATAGCAAGAATGTCCTTCCTCAGATTAGGAGATTAAAACTGAACACAATATTCCAGGTGAGACCTCGCTAAAGCCCTGTACAACTGCAGTAAGAGCTCTCTGCTCCTATACTCAAATCCCCCAGCTATGAAGACCAACATACCATTTGCCTTCTTGACTGCCTGCTGTACCTGCATGCCAACTTTCAATAACTGATACCACGACACCCAGGACCTGTTGTACCTCCCCTTTTCCTAATCTGCCGCCATTCAGATAATATTCTGCCTTCATGTTTTTGCCACCAAAGTGGATAACCTCACATTTATCCACATTATACTGCATCTGCCATGCATTTGCCCACTCACCTAACCTATCCAAGTCACTCTGCAGCCTCATAGCATCCTCCTCACAGCTCACACCACCACCCAGCTTAGTGTCATCTGCAAACTTGGAGGTATTACACTCAATTCCTTCATCTAAATCATTAATGTATATTGTAAATAGCTGGGGTTCCAGCACTGAGCCCTGTGGCACCCCACTAGTCACTGCCTGCCATTCTGAAAAGGACACGTTTATCCTGACTCTCTGCTTCCTGTCTGCCAACCAGTTCTCGATCCATGTCAGTACATTACCCCCAATACCATGTGCTTTGATTTTACACACCAATTTCTTGTGTGGCACCTTGTCAAAGGCCTTTTGAAAGTCCAAATACAGCACATCCACTGGTTCTCCCTTGTCCACTCTACCAGTTACATCCTCAAAAAATTCTAGAAGATTTGTCAAGCATGATTTCCCTTTTATAAATCCATGCTGACTTGAACCGATCCTGTCACTGCTTTCCAAATGCGCTGCTATTTCAAATTTAATAATTGATTCCAACATTTTCCCCACTACTGATGTCAGGCTAACCGGTCGATAATTCCCCGTTGTCTCTCTCCCTCCTTTCTTAAAAAGTGGTGTTACATTAGCTACCCTCCAGTCCATAGGAACTGATCCAGAGTCGATAGACTGTTGGAAAATGATCACCAATGCATCCACTATTTCTGGGGCCACTTCCTTAAGTATTCTGGGATGCAGACTATCAGGCCCCGGGGATTTATCGGCCTTCAATCCCATCAATTTCCCTAACACAATTTCACGCCTAATAAGAATTTCCTTCAGTTCCTCCTTCTCACTCGACCCTCGGTCCCCCAGTATTTCTGTAAGGTTCTTTGTGTCTTCCTTCGTGAAGACAGAACCAAAGTATTTGTTTAACTGGTCCGCCATTTCTTTGCTCCCCATTATACATTCACCTGAATCTGACTGCAAGGGACCTACGTTTGTCTTCACTAATCTTTTTCTCTTCACATATCTATAAAAGTTTTTGCAATCAGTTTTTATGTTCCCTGCAAGCTTCCTCTCATAATCTATTTTCCCCCTCCTAATTAAACTCTTTGTCTCCTCTGCTGAACTATAAAATTCTCCCAGTCCTCAGGTTTGCTGCTTTTTCTGTCCAGTTTATATGCTTCTTCCTTGGATTTAACATTATCCTTAATTTTGCTTGTTCACCACATTTGATCCACCTTCCCCATTTTATTTTTACTTCAGACAGGGATGTACAATTGTTGAAGTTCATCCATGTGATCTTTAAATGTTTGCCATTGCCTATCCATCGTCAACCCTTTAAGTATCATTCGCCAGTCTATTCTAGCCAATTCACGTCTCATACCATCGAAGTTACCTTTCCTGAAGTTCAGGACCCTAGTCTCTGAATTAATTGTGTCACTCTCCATCTTAATGAAGAATTTTACCATATTATGGTCACTCTTCCCCAAAGGGCCTCACACAACAAGATTTCTCATTAATGCTCTCTCGTTACACAACACCCAGTCTAGGATAGCCAGCTCTCTAGTTGGTTTCTCGACATATTGGTCTCGAAAACCATTCCTAATACGCTCCAGGAAATCCTCCTCCACCGCATTGCTACCAGTTTGGTTAAAGTCGCCCATGATACTGCTGTACCTTTATTGCACACATCCCTGATTTCTTGTTTGATGCTGTCCCCAACCTCACCAGCACTGTTTGGTAGTTTGTGCACAACTCCCACTGGCGTTTTCTGCCCTTTGGTATTCCGCAGCTCCACCAATAACGATTCCAAATCATCCAAGCTAATGTCTTTCCTTACTATTGCATTAATTTCCTCTTTAACCAGCAACGCCACCCCACCTCCTTTTCCTTTCTGTCTATCCTTCCTGAATGTTGAATACCCCTGGATGTTGAGTTCCCAGCCTTGGTCACCCTGGAGCCATGTCTCCGCGATGCCAATTACATCATATCCATTAACTGCTATCTGCACAGTTAATTCGTCCACCTTATTACGAATACTCCTCGCGTTGAGGCACAGAGCCTTCAGGCTTGTCTTGTTTACCCACTTTGCCCCTTTATAATTTTGCTGTAATTGTCCACCACCATTTACTCGTAGGGTTCCAGGGATGAGGAAATACAGTGATGTGGATAGCCTGGAGAAGCTGGGGTTGTTCTCCTTGCAGCAGAGAAGGCGAAGAGGAGATTTGATAGAGGTGTTCAAAATTATGAACGCTTTAAACAGAGTAAATAAAGAGAAACTGTTTCCAATGGCTGAAGGGTCAATATTCAGAGGTTAAAGCTTTAAAGCGATTGGCAAAAGAACCAGAGGCAACATGAGGAAAAACATTTTATACGAGTGGTTACGATTTGAAATGCACTGCCTAATACGGTGGCAGATACAAATTCAATAGTAGCCTTCAAAGGGAATTGGATAAATACTTGAAGGGTAAGAAATTGCAGTGATATGGGGAAAGAGCGGATGAGTGGGACTAACTGGATTGCTCTTCAAAAGCACCAGCACAGACTTGATGGCAGAATGGCCTCATTCTGTGCTGCACTATTCTATGATTCTATGAATAGAATGTTTATAGGCAAATGTAACTAACGGTAAATGCAGCCCATTATCTAAATACAGAGTGTCTAATGACACCATTGTGTCAGCCATTGAGTTAGCGGTGGGTCAGGACTTCCAGCATTTACTCAGCAAACAGCAAAGCAAACAAAGTCTGTTTTTAAAACGAGTCTCGACCAACTGCAGCAGCCAACTATACACAGCCATCTACTTCCCTTACGACTTTCTGCGTCAATAACTACTTGTCATAAAGCATTCCATTTTCCAATAATCCTCTTGTGATAAAAAAATCTTCTAACTTCCTCCTTCGTTCTTCCATGTATACCCTCAGTTGATGCCCCTTTGCTACTGATTCACTTACTACTCAAAACAACCTTTCACTATTTACCCTTTCAAAACCTTCCATAATTTTGAAAACGTCTACTAGATTCTCTTTCTCTGTTCCAGTGGGACAAAAGTGAAACTTTTCAGGTTATTGTTTATAACTATAATCTCACTCCTGGTATTGTTTTGGTGAATCTTTGTTGTACTTTTTCAATGACTGTAATATTCTTCCTATAATAGAATGCACAACGTTCCACACAACAATCAAAATGGCCTAACTAATATTTCCTACAAATTTTACATCACTTTCTTGTTTTTATATTTATGTACAAAACCCAGAATCCCATTTGATCCCCATCACTTTTTCCACTTGCACTCCCAACCTGACTGAAGATATCCAAACAATCTGATATTGTTACTAATGGGGCTAATTAGTTACTAACATTCACCTTGAGGCTATTTGAGTATAGCCCTGATGTTATACAACCAGTAAAAACTAGGCTTGCTCACACACTTTGTGGGCATACCCCTGCCAACAGCGAGGAGGACTGGCCTGTCTTGAATTTTACAAGACAAACCCCTCTTCTTAATTTCTACATGATCCCTATGCATGGAAAACTTGTGAATGGAGGGGTCCTACATCACAATTGACTGGGCAGTGCGCCATTGGGTAAACAGCAATTCTTAAAGGGCCGCTGCTCACCATTAAATGGAAATATACTATATTTGTTTTTTAACCTGGCCATAGAAAGAGTTTCATTACTATGAGGGAGGGTATTTATTGTAAGGTTTGAAAATTTATGCAGACAGCAGTGGAGTAAACTCCCTCCTTTTCAGACAATTACTGGAAATTCTGCAGTAGGAGGTACAACAATGAACAGTATGCTTTTTGGAGCTGAAAGCCATCCTCCAATTGAGATCCTAGCTGCATGGGAGACAGTTGCAGAGTGAGTGAATGCGGTTTCCAAGGTTCATCAGATCTTGGAACTGTGGTATTATAAGATGGGCCAAGCCAGTGTAACCCAACTTTACATATATTCTTGCCATTCATCCATCGTAGGTATGTGGAACTGTTGTACCCTTACAGAGATAGTTGTTCATTCTCTCAGGCCTTTCAAATAATGTCGGTGCCATAGAATACTGCACAATAGAAGCATAATGGATGCTCCCTGGATAATGTGCACTAATGTGCAAAATAAAGATTCTGGGGCTGAAAAAGCCCTTTTATATAGTGCTGTTAGTGACTCAGAGAGGGGTGCTAATGGGACGCAATGAGTTTATCGCCCGGGAAAGGGGTTGATGGCACCTCTGGGGAAATTGCCCTGGAGTTTTGGGGGGCCTTGTGTCATTTGCGTCGGCTCTGTGATTTGCGCCCTGGGCTGGTGCACGCATGGCAATGACCCCTCATTGCCCCGCGCCGAGTCCTTTGCACCTTGGTGGGGTAATTGCCTTGCGGGCGGCGAGAATGACACCAGTTGATGTCACCGCTAGCTTTGCAGGTCGCGAAGCTGGTGGACGTCCGCTGTCAGGGCGCCCCTGAAAAGGGAGGCCGTTTGTCCCGCAGGCCCCCATATTTTTCTTTTGGCTGACTCTTCTGTTGGCCCGACAGTGGTGGCCCTTGCCTTGACCGGGCCGCCATCCTGCAGCCTGGTGGCGGGCTGTTGGCCTGGTCGAGGGCATCCCTGGTGGCCCAGTGGCAGCCGCCAAAGGGACTGCAGAGTGTGCAGCGGCCTTTCCCTGTACTTGAAGGGGAGGGACATTTTGCTGCGTCAGTGCTATACTGAGCACCTCCGTTGAGGGATGAAAGGGCCAAATTCCATGCCGGGTGATAAATGTCCCAGCCTTGGAAGGTTACCACCTCCAAACAGGGCACAGGGCCATTTCTCCCCCTCTGTGTTCAGAAGCCATTTTAACATTAATGGAATAGTATTCCTCTTTTAATCATATAGGTTTTAGGGTTCCATCTGTACGAGCCAGGACTCCTGGGACATCTGCCAGGTGTCTCAAGTTCTGTGTCTTCTCCAGTTGTCTCCTTCTTGAAAATAATTACATAAGAACATAACAAATAGGAGCAGGAGAAGGCCATCTGGCACCTCGAGCCTACTCCACCATTTAATACAATCATGGCTGATCCGATTATGAACTCAGGTCCACTTCCCTGCCCGCTCTCCATAACCCCTTATCCCCTTATCGGTTGAGAAACTGTTTATTTCTGTCTTAAATTTATTCAATGTCCCAGCTTCCACAGCTCTCTGAGGCAGCGAATTCCACAGATTTACAACCCTCTGAGAGAAGAAATTTCTCCTCATCTCTGTTTTAAATGGGCGGCCCCTTATTCAAGATTATGCCCTCTAGTTCTCGTCACCCCTATCAGTGGAAACATCTACTCTGCATCCACCTTGTCAAGCCCCCTCATAATCTTATATGTTTCAATAAGATCACCTCTCATTCTTCTGAATTCCAATGAGTAGAGGTCCAACCTCCTCAACCTTTCCTCATAAGTCAACCCCCTCATCTCCGGAATCAACCTAGTGAACCTTCTCTGAACTGCCTCCAAAGCAAGTATATCCTTTCTTAAATATGGAAACCAAAACTGCACGCAGTATTCCAGGTGTGGCCTCACCAATACCCTGTATAGCTGTAGCAAGACTTCCCTGCTTTTATACTCCATCCTCTTTGCAATAAAGGCCAAGATACGATTGGCCTTCCTGATCACTTGCTGTATCTGCATACTATCCTTTTGTGCTTCATGTACAAGTACCCCCAGGTCCCGCTGTACTGCAGTACATTGCAATTTTTCTCCATTTAAATAATAACTTGCTCTTTGATTTTTTTCTGCCGAAGTGCATGACTTCACACTTTCCAACATTATACTCCATCTGCCAAATTGTTGCCCACTCACTGAGCCTGTCTATGTCCTTTTGTAGGTTTTTTGTGTTCTCTTCAGACATTGCTTTTCCTCCCATCTTTGTATCATCAACAAACTTGACTACGTTACACACGGTCCTTTCTTCCAAATCATTAATCTCGATTGCAAATAGTTGGGGTCCCAGCACTGATCCCTGCGGCACCCCACGAGTTACTGATTGCCAACCCGAGAATGAACCATTTATCCCGACTCTCTGTTTTCTTTCGTTAGCCAAACCTCTATCTATGCTAATATATTACCCCCAACCCCGTGAACTTTTATCTTGTGCAGTAACCTTTTATGTAGCACCTTGTCAAATGCCTTCTGGAAGTCCAAATACACTACACCCACTGGTTCCCCTTTATCCCCCCTTAAAGAATTCCAGCAAATTTGTCAAACATGACTTCCCCTTCATAAATCCATGCTGACTTTGCCTGACCAAATTATGCTTTTCCAAATGTCCTGCTACTGCTTCTTTAATAATGGACTCCAACATTTTCCCAACCACAGATGTTCAGCTAACTGGTCTATAGTTTCCTGCTTTTTGTCTGCCTCCTTTTTTAAATAGGGGCGTTACATTTGCAGTTTTCCAATGTGCAGGGACCTCCCCAGAATCCAGGGAATTTTTGTAAATTACAACCAATGCATCCATTATCCCTGCCGCTACTTCTCTTAAGACCCTAGGATGCAAGCCATCTGGCCCAGGGGATTTATCCGCCTTTAGTCCCATTATCTTACTGAGTACCACCTCCTTAGTGATTGTGATTGTGTTAAGTTCCTCCCCCGTAATTGTCCCTTGACTATCCACTGCTGGGATATTGATGCTGTCCTCTACTGTAAAGACTGATACAAAATATTTGTTCAGAGTTTCTGCCATCTCCATATTCCCCATTACTAATTCCCTGGTCTCGCCCTCTAAGTGACCAACATTTACTTTAGCCACTGTTGAAAATGTTATCAATATGTTTCCCCTTGGCAAATGCAGCATTAGTCATTTAGGCTGTCTTATGTGACAGATGTCACTTGCAGTGACCTGGAAGGTTCCTGCAGCATAGAAGCTTAAGGCTGCTTTGACATCCACAACTATGGAAGAGCTTGCAGAAAGTGGGGGTAGCTCAATCACTGCCTCACTCGTGACAAAGAAATACCTGGGGCTAGAAATTTGGTTGGAGGGTTCTTAAGACGCTAATGTCGAGTGGTCCCTAAATTTAGCACCGGAAAATGGTTAGCGACGGGCCTCACAAAATTCACTTGTTGTGCCCTGACAGTGGAGTGGAGAGCTAAGGGAAGTGTTCCACACTTCTCTTAGTGTGCTAGGCTGGGAGAGCAGCTGAATAGCCCATGCTAAACAGCCAGCTTCGTAATGCCCTAAGAGAGGCCTCCCTGCAAAAAAAAGAATTGGAACAAAAAACACAAAACACATTCCCTATACATTACTCACCCCAAATAAAGTTAAATTGCAAAAAAAAATATCAGACGCACTTACCTCATGCAATCATTCCTTCCTTTAGTGCCCCTGGACAGTTCTGCACGCCAGCTTTCTCTGGCGGTGTCACTACAGGGCGCTACGGGTGCAGTGCAAACCAAATTTTGCATCCATATCGATACTGGGGGCGTGGCACACCGACGCTCCACTCCTGGGCAATACCCCACAGCGCCGCTGGTACCAGCACAATGAATTTGCTGAGCAATGGTAATGTCGACGCTCACGGCTGCAAACCCTTTCGCGCCCCTGTCGTGTCCTCGCGAGGGTCCACTATGCAACCGAATTTCTCCCACCAGTCTATAAAGATGAATTGTTGGTTATTGATGGGAGTGAATGTATTGCTTGAAGTTTGTTGAACTTTAGGATTTTGACATTTCATGGAGTTATCCCCCTCATCTACTTCATGCAGCACAATGGGATCATTCAAAATGATTCCTTTCCTGACAACTTTGGAAGCTGTAACTTTGTAATGTGGTAACAAATGAGAAGATTGCATTAAAGTCTTATCTAGCAAAGTGAAAGCTTAAAACTAAGTTTCAGATAAAAGCTATAGAAGACAGTGAATAGAGGAAAAGATAAATACTCACTGCCACAAAAACAACAGTTCACCAATAACAACTCCAGCAGGAAGCTTGCTTTAAGGATTCAATTCAAGTAGGTCACGCTTCAGACAAAGTTGTGAAATTTAGAGTGGAACCTTATTTAAATAATTACATAATTGTAAATGTGATGTCCATGACCTTATTTCATCCAATAATATTGTCCTTTGTAGAATCCAGCGCATTAAAAATCGGGTACACAAAGTCGTGGCTGGATTTTTAATTTGGAATTGGGTAGGGAGCGGGGGCACTGGAAAGTGGTCGGGATGCCCAGGAGAACGGGTTTCCCACAGGCCCTGCCGAATTTAACAGCAAGGCCTGGTTAGCATTTAAAATCACTGTTTCCCACAAGCAGCCAGCCAGCTGGAGAGGCTGGCTGGCTGTGGACGGGTAGGCTTGCAGCACTAAGCCAAAGAGAGGGAGGGACCAGAAGGTGATTGGGGCTGGAAGGTTGAGGTTGTAAGGCTGGAGTGGGATCTGATACGTTCTTACTATACAGTATAAATGCACACGAGGCCCATGCTTGAGAGAAGGTCAGTCTGTGACCTGTCCTTTATTTCATAGCACTCAAGTGCAGGAAGTGGGTGGAGCTTCCCCTTTTATATCTGAAGGTCTAGGTTAGGAGTGTCTCCCACAAGTTCACCACCTAGTGGTCATTGTTCTCAGTGTACAACTTAGGTCAGTTTATACATGGGTTACAATGCTGGTTGAATACATGACAGGATCAGGGCCAGAGGGAGAAGGTCGGAAGGCCAGAGGGGCATGGGGGGGGGCGGCTGTAATGGGATTTGGGGCCAGAGGGGGAGGTTGGAAGGCTGGAGGGGGATTGGGGGCTATAGGGAAGATGTCGGAAGACCAAGGGGGGATGGGGAGCTGGGGGGGTGGGGTTGGTGGATGGGGTTCTGGATGTGGATTGAGAGCCAGAGGGGGAGTTTGGAAGGCTGGACAGTGGCCGGGGACCAGAGGGGGAGCTCGGAAGGCCGGAAGAGGGATCAGGGGCTGGAGGGGAGGTCAGGGAGCTGGAGAGGGGATTGGAGGCTGGGAGGATGAGATTAGGGTCCAGAGGGGGTCTGTGGAGCCGAAGATCAAAGACCAGAGGGGAAACGGAGATCGAAAGCCTCATTGGTGGGGGGGGGGGGGGGGGGAGGAGGGTTGTCGGAGGCCTCGGGGGCGAGGTTGATGGGAGATCAGAAGAGTCAGGGTGGTGTCCGATCACGGGGGTTGGTGAGGCAGAATGCTAGACCCGGCAGGTAAGTGGAAAGGCGCTTTCCTCCTGCATTCAGCAGTCTTCGTCTCCCTTTAGCTAACAGGTTTCCCGAGGCCCATATCTGAAGAATGAATTTTTTTTTAATTAGCTATGAAGTCCAACTCCACGTTCTGAAAGAAGATTTATAGAACATAACCTAGTTTCGTAGGAGAAATTAAAATTGAGGAGACACTCATCTAGGTCCTAATAATTATGAGATGTATGGATAAAATGGTTATAAGGAAACTATTTGTTTTAGCTTTTAAGTGTTAAACTACAGAACATTTGCGCAACATTAGCAATCCTCAAATGGGACTGGAAATTAAAGAACTATTTTCTGTCTCTATTGGGTAATAAATAAAGCTTCCAAAAAGAACAGTTAATCCTATGTTGAATGACTTAAAAAATGTAGGGGCCAAAATTGCCCCTTTTTTAATGCTAGCATTGCCGGGAAATTTCCTTTTCGCCCGGGGTGGGCTGCATCTCAACCGGGCCGCCATCATGCAGTCTGGCACTCCTCTTTGGGTGCCAGGCCGTTTGCACAGTCGAGATTGTCCCTGGTGGCCTAGTGGTGTTCACCAAAGGGCCTGCAGAGCCTGCAGCGGCCCTCCCCTTTAACTGAAGGGGCGGGGCGTTGTGGCGCGTCAGAACTATGTGGAGCTTCCGCAAAGCGCTGACCTCCTTCGTGCGGCCATGCTGGTGCTTCAGGAGCACCCCTCCAACGAGGCAGATTGCCTGACACTGTGATCCACCTTGTTTGAGGGACGCAAAGGACAATTCCATGCCGGTGGCAGGACTTCCCTGGGCTTGGAAGCTTACCGCCCCTGGACGGCGCACGGGCCAATATCGGCCCCTTCGTTTTTCTATCTTAAAAAACCTCTGGATAACTGTTTTATTCAGAATGGGATGGGAGGTTATAATGCTAAAGCATCCACTTACTCCACCATCGAACGTACTGTGACTGCAGTGTGTACAATTTACAGGATGCATTGCAGCAATCGCCTTGATTTCTTCGGCAATACCACCCAAACCCGTGACCTCCACCACCTGGAAGGAAATGGCAGCAGGCGCATTTGAACAACACCAGCTCCAAGTTTCCCTCCAAGTCATGCACCATCGTAACTGTGTCAAGATCCTGGAAGTCCCTACCTAACAGCATTGTGGGATCGCCTTCACTACCTGGGCTGGACCACTTTAAGAAGATGGTCACTAGCAACTTTCCAGGGGCAACTAGGGATGGCCAATAAATGCCGGCCTTTCTAGAGTTGCCCACATCTTACGAATGAAAAGTAATATAGACATATAGAAATGGAGTTTGCTCATCGGTAGTCTGGATCACCGAAGTCGCAATCTAAGTAGTATGTGATATGGCCCTCTGATGAGATAGCACCTGTGGTATCCTATCCACCTGCCATAGCTCCTGCACACTTGGTGATTCATCACATGGAGACCATTTAAAGTACTCGTGGTGCCAATCTCTGAGCTGGTGCTTGCTAGGGTCAAATGACACTGCAACTTCAGAAAGGCTGCCCTTCGGTACAGGGGCCCGGACATTTTCACTACTTGAAATGAAAGAGAAAAGCAAGGGTTCGCTTTTAGTGTGAAGGCAAATCAAAGAGAGATGTGTGTCTGTTGGAAAAAGCTGCAGTTTGTAATACAGAGTAAGTAGGGTGAGATAGAAGTGAGAAGGGAAAGAGAATAAGGTGTAAAGAGACGCTGCACGATGTCTCTTCCAGGGTTGCTGCTCGTCCCTGACTCTCCCCCTGCCTGTGACATTCAGCATGTCCTCCTCAGGTAGCAAGAAGGTGTGCAGATGCCTTCTGGCTTCTCCAGTCACCCTCTGCTGCCTTATGTTGTGTGCAACCTTATCCTGCAACAAAGAGGGAAACCTGCTGTGACAGGCTCGTGAGCTGTTTTGAAAATGTGCTTGTCATGGTCGCATAGTGCAATTGCTGTCTGCACGATGTGAGGCGTGGGGAAGTGAGGGTTGCTGCTTGTGAGACCTTGCTGTGTACTTCATTGGCTGTGAATGCGTTGGGACATTCTTAAGATGTGAAAGACTCTATTTAAATGCAAGTTCATTCTTTCTTTCCTTTGTTCTTTCCTTGTGAAAATTGTGAAACTTTTAAACATGTTGGACAGCCTATTAGAATCTCACTTTTCATTTATGGTGCACCTGATCACTATTAGTATTACTATAAATTGCAATGTAAATGAATGTATCAGAATTATACCCAGGGTGTGAGTCACTAAGCTTGCAAAGCTATTAGTCGTAAAGAATGTCATGCTTTCCCTTTAATAACAAAACTTTCAATTACAGACAATGTAAACAAATATTTAGCAATTGTACATTAATTGGAGTCCTCACATTACACAAGGCAATAATGTGAGGAAAATAGATTGTGTACAAAACACTCAATAACAATAATATTAATTTAGCGCCTTTAATGTAGAAAAGCATTCCAAGGCACTTCACAGGAGCGTTATCAAACAAAATTTGACAGCGAGATACATAAGGAGATATTAAGGCAGATGACCAAAAGCTTAGTCAAAGATATAGGACTGGAAATTCGGTCTTTTGCCACCCCTCTTAGCGCCCCGGAGGGGCAGCAATGGCGGTGGAAAGCACTTGCACCCGGGCGGCCATCTTCCAACGCCTCGCTGGGACATTCAGTGCCGGGTTTGCGGGAACGCGGAGCAGTACCGCCCGGCAGAGACGAGCTGGTGTGCAACGCCTCTGGTTGCAACACCAGCTCGATATTTGGATCACGCCTGCTCTGTAGCGCCCCATAACGCACCCTAGTGGGAACATCTGGGAAAGCTGCCGTTCCAAGCTGTACCGGCCGAAGAGATTGAAGAAATGTCTACCTCAGGTAAGTGTGATTGTTTTTCTTTTTCTTACTTTTGCGAATTATTTTGGTGTTGCATCAGTAATGAATTGGGAATGTTTTTGATGGGATTTCATCAGATTTTTTTTTCTATACGGAGGCTTCTGTTAGAGCATTCCCAAGCCAGCTGTTTAGCTTGGGATTTTCAGTGGCTCAGCCGGCCTAGTGCCCTAAAAGAGGCGTGGACACCTCCCATGATGCTGCACTCCAAACTCAGGGCCCAGCTGGTGAATTTTGCGCCAGTAGACGCAAACCAATTCCTGGCACAAAATTTACTGCTCCACCTGGTTTAACTCCGCAACAGAGGTGTGACCAAATTTCCACCCTGTAGGTTTTAAGGAGCGTGTTCAAGGAAGTAGAGAAGCAGAAAGGCTCAGGGAGGAAATTCCAGAGTTTAGGTTCTCGGCTGCTGAAGGCACAGCCACCAATGGTGGAGCGAATAAAGTCAGGGATGTGCAATTGGAGGAGTGCAGATATCTCTGAGGGTTGCAGAGCTGGAGGACGTTACAGAGATCAGGAGAGACTGTTGTATCTGTAAGCACTCTAGTAATGACTCCACGAGGTGAGGTATTGCACTTGAACTGTTGTGACCTTAGTCCATTTATTGCAGCTCCTGAATGAGGTTACAGTAAGGTGGGCTCCCTTTTATACTTGGCTACCTGCGGTGTGCAGGTGACCTCTAGGTCTCCACCAGTTGCACCCTCTGGTGGTACAGGCATATTGTATACAGTGTAAAGATACATTCATTGGTCTTATGTAACTGTACACTGAGTGTACAGGGTATATACATACACAACATCACTCCCCCCAAGTCTTGTTCCACTGGTCTTTGCACTGGGTGCTCTGGCCCTCGACTTGAGTGCTCAAAGCCCTTGCACCTTGTCTGTGCTTGGGAATGGCTCTCTCCCTGTAGACCCCCAAGTCCTTATTGCCACAATATTGGGAAATGGTCAGCAGTGGACGGTTGAAGGTTGCAGTGGGGGTTTGAGTGGGTTCTGGGTGTGATCCATGTGTGTCCATGGCTACATACCCCCATTTCCCCATTTCCTCCCCCCCTTTACATAGACCATGTGTGTGGCTCGACATTTGCATTTACATACATGTACAGAGAATGAGAGAAAAAAAATAGGATTGGCTACATCACTGGGTTTAGCAGTAGTGGAACAAGTACATTTTACAGGTAAGGTACATACATGGTATTACAGTCTTGCCCCTGGGGTGTAGGTGCAGGTGGGTGAGGAAGCTAGTTCCTCAGGACTGAGGACTGTGTCCAGGTTGTCTGATGGCGGCGCTGCGACCCCTGCCAGCTGGGTGGGCTCCAATCACTCCCTTGGCTGGGTCTCAGGGTCATTGCTATTGCCTAGTGGTGGGCAGAGCCACAGGAATGTGTGGCCTCCCTGTCCTCCTTTGAGGGCTGCAGGGTCTCCCTGCTGCCCTTCGGCGGTAGTGGAAACCTGGTCATACCAGGTCCCACCGGGAGGGCTGCAGGGTGCTAGCCTCTTGCTCCAGGTGCTGGCCCTGGTGGCCAGAGATGTAGGGCCGATCTGGGGCAGGGTGCCAGTAGTGGTGCCTGTGCCGTCCACTGATCGCTGGCCCTGCAGTGGGCAAGCTCCCACTGTGTGTGGCCACACTCCCTGGGGCATCACATTGGTCCCAGAGGCGCAGGCTACATGATCGGGTAGCCCGCTGCACCTGGGTGCTTCAAACGGGAAATTGCCCTTGGTTTTGTCGGCATGCATATTGAACCCAGCATCACACATTATTCCATCATTTACATTCATGATACATTGGCTCCGATCGTACTCAGGTACTAGTTCACATTTGTCAAATACATTTTTCCCTCAATTACATATTTTCCCTGTATATTACCAGTATCGCTGTACAATGTTACATTTAGATACTTGTGTTCATCAATTACATCTTTTTCCACGTATCCAACCGGCATCGCTGTTCAACGGTACATTTAGATACTTGCATTTGTTAATTACATCTCTCACATTAGTATCACCGGCATCGCTGTACAAAAAGTGGAACTGTCCCTTTAATTGTTCTGGATTGCCGGTCTCCTTTAAGAGGGCCTTGCAATCTTTACCCCAATCTGATTCGCTGCTCGGCATCACATGTTTCCCCCTCAACACTGCCCCTCGTGGTCTGGTCGCAGCCATTTTGATTTCAGGCACTTCGCCTCGTGGTGCAGGCGCCATTTTTACTCTCTCCACGAGGTAGGCAGCGGTGATCCTTCTCTCCCCAGGTTCTGCCACTGAAGCTGGGGATTTACCTTCTGCATCGATGTTCTTCCTTTGGAGTCCTGCCACAGCCCGGAAGGTGAGTTCTTGTCACTCGGGTTGGATCATCTCGCCGTTGGGTAGTGCGGTCTGTGTCATCGCCGCGCAGTCGAGTTGGACGGTTGGATCTTCAGGTGCTGCGATGGATCCAAATTTGGGGTACATAGGATGTCAATCGCCGGGGCCTGGAGGCTTTCCCAGCTCCAACAGATTTGGATTTGCTTCATCCAACTTCTTCCTAGCAGCGTTGGACCATCACCAGCAACGATCCACAAAGGTAGCTTGTGCATCGCGTCGCCGTAGGACACCTGGACATCCACGCTGCCAACGACTGGGATGGTGTCATTTGTGTAAGTGAGCAGCTTCGCCTGGATTGGTAGCATTTTAGTTTGTTCGATAGGGTTGTCCCAGAGCTTCTCTAAGACCGCCTGGTTCATCAGCGATTGGCTCGCCCCTGTGTCGACCTCCATCGAGACTGGAACACCGCTGATTTTGACTTCTATTTTCAATGGGGATCTCTCTGTGGAGCAAGTAAACATTCCGTATATCTCATCCTGGGGCTGAGCTGCCTCCTGGACTCTCTCTTCGTCTTCATCAGCACTGGAGCCCGGGTGATCGACCAACTCTTCAGCGACTCTGTGAGTAAAATTTCTTTTACACACTCGCTGTAGATGGCCTTTAGTATTATAGCCCTTGCAAGTATAGTCTCTGTATCGGCACTGTGGGCCCTGTGATTTCCTCCACAGCGCCAGCATGGGGCTGGCCGGTTGGCCTCCCGCGGCGGACTCAGGGATGCGGAGCTTGAGGTCGCAGTCTTGCCTCTGAAAGGCACCATTCGGTTCATTGTACTTGCTGTGTTGGAGTCCTGGGGTTGAGTCATCATCCTTCTGGAATCGCAGGCCAAGGCCATGAATACTTGGCTCACGTTAATTGCTTTCTGCAGGATGACGGTGGTGTCCGCAGAGAGCAGCCTGTGGAGGAAGCCTTCATGGTCGATTCCGATAACAAAGATGTCCCTCAGAGCTTCAGTGAGGTGGTTGCCAAAATCACACGGTGCAGCCAATTGTCTCAGGTCTGCAGCATATTTTGCAATTTCTTGGCCTTCGGGCCGCCGGTGTCTGTAGAACCGGTGTCTGGCTGTGAGGATGCTCTCTTTCAGCTTGAGCTGTTCCTGTATCAGCTTTACGAGCTCCGCGAACGGTTTCGTTGTCATCTTCTCTGGGGCTAGCAAGTCCCTGACAAGGCCATAAACATTGGGCCCACAACTGCTGAGCAGGATAGCTCGGCGCTTATCAGCCAGTGAGGTCGGTGTGTCTCCAGCCAGGTCGTTCGCGATGAAGTAGTGTTCTAACCTTTGCACAAAGGCATCCCAATCTTCCCCATCAGCGAATTGTTGAAAGTTGCCAAGGTTATTCTCGTCGCCAATTGTAAACTCTCTAGTAATGACTCCACTTGAACTGTTGTGACCTTAGTCCATTTATTGCAGCTCCTGAATGAGGGTACAGGAAGGTGGGCTCCCTTTTATGTTGGTTACCTGCGGTGTGCAGGTGACCTCTAGGTCTCCACCAGTTGCACCCTCTGGTGATACAGGCATATTGTATACAGTGTAAAGATACAGTCATGGTCTTATGTAACTGTACATTGAGTGAACAGGGTATATACATACACAACAGAGACGCGGCCATGGAGAGGTTTGAAAGTAAGGGTGACAATTTAAAAATCGAGACGTTGCTCAAATGAGAGCCAATGTAGGTCAGCGAGCACAGGGGTGATGGGTGAACTAATCTTTTCCAACACTAATAATGTCAACATTTTCTCTGAGCGAAATTTGTGGTTTGATATATTGGAATGCAATGTTTCAAGCCAACCTGCTGGGAGTCCAGCTTACTGAGTAATGCTGTTTGCAGCTATCACTTTAACCACATGATGCTGTCTGGCTGTGATTCTCTCCAGATGGTAAAGCCAATGTCTGTCAGATAAGTGTGTGTGCATGTGTACATGTGTGTGTGTCTGTGGGTTTGAAGGAGCAAGGTTCAATCGATAATAAGAATACAGTTTTAAAGAGTGAACATATAATAAAAGTAATCACATGAACAAATGACTTCGAAAGAGGAAGCCAGCATGTATCAGAGAACTGCTGCTGTTAGAAGAGGCCTGTTTTTTATTAGTCAAATAGTTAAAAAGAGCTATAATTTATACCAACCTACTTTTGTTTCTTTTGCTTATTTTGGATAGGATTTGGAATCTGTTTTTTTGTGGAATCTGAATGGTTAGTGCTGATTCCAAAATTATAGGAACTACCTGAGATGAGTCACGGAGCTAAGCAGCGAGCAGGATCTGTACTAACACAGAGACAGTGGCCTTGAAATTCTGCAGGGGTTCTCCCAATATTTTTGCTAAGGTTAGGACAGGAGATTGAGGAAACCCCTGTGGAATTTCCAGACCAGGAAGATTACTGAAGCACGCTGAATCAACAATCTTTTCTACTGCTGTTAACTCAACTCCATCACACTGTCAAGTTCAATTATTCCCCAATTATGGTGGCTCGGGAAAAGTGCGCTAGCAAGTCACAGAAAGGGCCATGATTGGGGCAGATGGAGATTTCACGCCTAACACCAACCCATACCCCAACTTCCCCCATCCCCAATGGAAACTTGCCCCTGAAGCCTGGAACTGGCATATTCCCAGATCTTCTGCAGGACTCCTGGTGGACTTACATGAGGAATGCACAGAAAAGACCTGCAGATTTCCATGACTAAGATATTTTATTGGGTTATCTCTATTTGGGTATTGGGGTGTATCAAGGCCTGGGCAGCCTCCACCAAAGGGCCCCCTGGCAGTGGAGCTTCCAGTAGCAGGGGGTTGGCAGGTGCCCAAGATGTGCCCATAGTGGCACATGGTAGCCCCAAGAGAATGTGCTGCTCTCGTATTATACAACATAATCTGACAGGGTCCGTGCTGGAAACACTGGTGCTCTCTATCCCAGCATAACCTCCAAAATCGCAGCAACTGAATTTCAGGGCCTGTAAATGATTTGCTGGAATGAACATGTTCCATAGCCTGAATGGTTCTTGGACCGCCACACTTTTGCTCGTTTAGCCTTAAATAAAAAGAGCAATAATAATTTTTATGATTTTCCTCCAATCAGAACTATCATTGCATCGCAGATGGAACCAACATTTGCCCGATCAGTTTTCCCCTGCTTCGATGAACCTGCTATGAAGGCAACCTTCGACATCAGGCTTGTGCACCACCCCCAGTTTGTGGCTCTTTCTAACATGCCAGCAATTGGTGAGTAAGAAGATAAAAGTGGCTATTCTAAAATCAATCTGGTTTCTCTAAATAAACCATGCCATTGGCAACTATTCAGAGCAACATCATTTTACATATTTTTTTTGTTATTCGTTCATGGGATGTGGCGTTGCTGGCAAGGTCAGCATTTATTGCCCATCCCTAATTGTCCTTAAGAAGATGGTGGTGAGCCGCCTTCTTGAACCACTGCAGTCCGTGTGGTGAAAGTACTCCCACAGTGCTATTAGGGAGGGAGTTCCAGGATTTTGACCCAGCAACGATGAAGGAACAGCGATATATTTCCAAGTCAGGATGGTGTGTGACTTGGTGGGGAACGTGGATGTGATGGTGTTCCCATGTGCCTGCTGTCCTTGTTCTTCTAGGTGGTAGAGGTCGCGGGTTTGGGAGTTGCTGCCGAAGAAGCCTTGACGAGTTGCTGCAGTGCATCTTGTAGATGGTATATACTGCAGCCATGGTGCGCCGGTGGAGGGAGTGAATGTTTAAGGTGGTGCCAATCAAGCGACCTGCTTTGTCTTGGATGGTGTTGAGCTTCTTGAGTGCTGTTGGCAAGAGGACAGTATTCCATCACACTCCTGACTTGTGCCTTGTAGATGGTGGAAAGGCTATTGGGAGTCAGAAGGTGAGACACTCACCACAGAATAGCCAGACTCTGACCTGCTCTTGTTGTCACAGTATTTATGTGGCTGGTCCAGTTAAGTTTCTCGTCAATGGTAACCCCCAGGATGTTGATGGTGGGGGATTCAGTGTTGAATGTCAAAGGGCAGTGGTTAGATTCTTGCTTGTTGGAAATAGTCATTGCCTGGCAGATGTGTGGCACAAATGTTACTTGCCACTTGTCAGCCCAAGCCTGAATGTCGTCCAGGTCTTGCTGCATATGGGCATGGACTGCTCTATTATCTGAGGAGTTGCAAATGGCACTGAACACTCTGCAGTCATTAGCAAACATCCCTGCTTCTGATCTTATGATGGAGGGAAGGGCATTAATGAAGCAGCTGAAGATGGTTGGACCTAGGGCACTGCCCTGAGGAACACCTACAGCGATGTCCTGGGGCTGAGATGGTTGACTTCCAATCACCACAACTATCTTCCTTTTTTGTTAGGTATGTCTCCAGGCAGTGGAGAGTTTTCCCCGCTATTCTCATTGACTTCAGTTTTACTAGGGCTCCTTGATGCCACACTCGGTCAAATGCTGCCTTGATGTCAAGGGCAGTCACTCTCACCTCACCTCTGGAATTCAGCTCTTTTGTCCGTGTTTGGACCAAGGCTGTAATGAGGTCTGGAGCCGAGTGGTCCTGGCGGAACCCAAACTGGGCATCGGTGAGCATGTTATTGGTAAGTAAGTGCCGCTTGATAGCACTGTTGACAACACTTTCCATCACTTTGCTGATGATTGAGAGTAGACTGATTGGGTGGTAATTGGCTGGATTGGATTTGTCCTGCTTTTTGTGGACAAGACATACCTGGGCAGTTTTCCACATTGTCGGATAGATGCCAGCTTTGTAGCTGTACTGGAACAGCTTGGCTAGAGGCGTGGTTATTTCTGGAGCACAAGTCTTCAGCACACAACTGGGATGTCGTCGGGGCCCATAGCCTTTGCTCTATCCAGTGCGATCAGCCCTTTTTTGATATCATGTGGTGTGAATCAAATTAGCTGAAGACTGGCTTCAGTGATGGTGGGGACCTCAGGAGGAGGCTGATATGGATCATCCACTCGGCACTTCTAGCTGAAGATGGTTGTAAACGCTTATCTTTTGCACACACGTATTGGGCTCCACCATCATTGAGGATGGAGCCTCCTCCTCCAGTTGGTTGTTTAATGATCCATTCATGACTGGATGTGGCAGGACTACAGAGCTTTAATCTGATTCGTTGGTTGTGGGATCGTTTCGACTTGTCTACAGTATGCTGCTTCTGCTTTTTAGCATGCATGTAGTCCTGCATTGCAGCTTCCTCAGGTTGACACCTTATTTTTAGGTACACCTGGTGCTGCTCCTGGCATGCTCTTCAGGACGAGGCCAGCTCAGTCAGTAGTGGTGCTACTGAGCCATTCAGAGCCGTTGCTCTCAGTGCTTCTTCCAAGTGCTGTCCAACATGAAGGAGTACTGAGTGGGACAGCTCTCCCAATTTTGGCATAAGTCCCCAGATGATGGTGAGAAGGACATTTGCAGGGTCGACTGGGTGCACTGTTGTCATGTCCGTAATTGGTGCCGAAGTCGATGCTATGTGGTCCGTCCAGTTTTATTCTTCGTATTGTTTTTCATAGCAGTTGTGTACAGCTAAGCCATTTTAGAGTCAACCATATTATTCTGGGTCTGGAATCACGTATAGTCTAGACGAGGTAAGAACAGCAGATTTCTTTCCCAAAAGGGCATAAATGAACCAAATGGGTTTTTACAACAATCCGATAGTTTCATGGTCACCATTACTGATACTAGCTTTTTATTACGGATTTATTTAATTAACTGAATTCAAATTCCCCAGCTGTCGTGGTGGGATTTGAATTCATGTCTCAGGATCATCAGTCCAGGCCTCTAAAGTACTAATTCAGTGACATTACCACTATGCTACCATTCCAGTGTAGTATTCTACCTATGTGTTAGTCGGTTTGTAATGCACTGCAAAATTATTTTAACAATTACTGTTATGAAGAGAATTTCTGGCCAGCTGCAATTTGCATGCTTTAATATTATCACACATTTCGTGCTGTATCCTCATCAAGCTTAATTAATTCCACAATTAATGCCAAAACTGTTAATTAAATATCTAGTACAATTTCCCAGTTTTTGCGGCAGGAATGCGCTTTTAGTCATCATTTTGAATGGATGCAAGGGAAGCACTCATTTATCACTCTTCTTCTATCCCTTCCAATTATCCCCAGCTATGTATATACCTTTAAAAATAAATTGCTTGAACGCAGTTTAGTGCTGGGAAATAAGTGAAGAGGGAATGTGATGGCAACCTGGGACAGGCCGATGATGGGTGGCCAATCGTTGCCAGCAGGTGGGGGGCAGTGGGTCGGGGGGAGGAGTGGTTGTGAGGATTGTCATTAGATGAACAGACAGAATGAGGCCTGAGTGTGAAGGTGGGTAGAAGGTCTGGAGGGTAGGTGGGTTAGCATGGAAGCGGGTGAGCACGCAGTGTAAGGCTAAGATGGGCAAGAATGCCATCAGAGGCCGAAGAGAAAGCAACAGCCAGGATAAGAGGTGACAAGGAGAAGGCGATGGCTAGGTCAAATAATCAGTAATGTAAAATAAAATAAAGTTTATGTAGTCCCTTATCTTTTCAACAGGACATCAAAAAGCGCTTCAACTAACATTAGCATGAAGAAAGATACTTTTCCCTCCACATTTATACATGTTTTGCAGCGAGTTCCAGAAGTAATTCAAGCGTAATTACATTTTTTGGAGTACATTCTGAGACAGGACCCTTTTTGTTGGGTTTCCACTGTGCTGCCACTCCTGGTGGGTCTGTCCTGCCGGGTTGATGGAGGAGTGTGTGACATTGGCTGAAAGGTATGATTCTGTGAGTATGACTATGTCAGGCTGTTGCTTGACTAGTCTGTGGGCGTGTTGACATTTCCACGTTAATCTGGGGCATTCTGTATGTGTGCTTCCTGATTCTGCTGGGAGCTCATTAGTCTATATCCCAATATACACAGCGTTAGAGTTTCCAAAACTTGTGACGTGCCCCTAATGCACCAAGCGTAATTAACAAGTTAAAAGAGATGAACCTGTTGCCAGCATCAGCAGAGACAAGGTGGTGATTTATTTTGGAGCTTGCAGTCTGAAAAAAACCTTGAGGAGTGATTTCTGAATGATAAGGGAGTCAAGGGTTATGGGGAGCAGGCAGGGAAGTGGAGCTGAGGCCAGGATCAGATCAGCCATGATCTTATTGAAAAGAGCTTCTGTCGTTTTTCTTTTTGCTTTTCAGGAGGGAACTGATTTTGCCCCTGATAGCCCGAGGACCTGTGAAGCCACTGTAAGATTTATTTCATCCCCACAAAGTAGGTTTAGAGTTACAGTCACGGGATTCTCAATGGGCAATTTAACAAAGTGGAATAGGAGCAGTGTAACATGGAGGAAAGGAGAGTGAAAGGGTTGTCCAACAAGATATTACGCTTTGCCACAAAGAATTTACAGGCCATGCAGATCTTATGAAAACCTCAGTGAAGAGCCCTACCTGGGAAGGCTATCAGAGAGCTTGTTCCAGCTTCTTCATGAAGATCTGCAACCAACATCATCTTCCCAGATAACTCCGCCAGTAGTAGTAAACATAGCCATGGCACTCAACTTTTACATCACTGGCTAATTTCAAGATGTTACAAGCACCTGTGGCATCTGGGTATACATTCGTTAATTCACTGACACCATTTTTAGTTCATTCAGTTTGGCGTGAATGCTGGGAAACATGATGACCCATCCAGTTTCATCCAATTGCCGAATTCTCTAAAATGCAGAGTGAAATCTGTGGCATTCATGTATAATTGTGAGCTCCTACAATAAATACCCCAAACTTTCTGAATAGAAACTTACTGAATGTACAGATTGTGTTTGATGACATAAGAAATAGGAGCAGGAGTAGGCCATTTGGCCCCTCGAGCCTGCTCCGCCATTCAATAAGATCATGGTTGATCTGATCCTCACCTCAGCTCCACTTCCCTGCCTGCTCCCCATAACCCTTGACTCCCTTATCATTCAAAAATCTGTCTATCTCCAACTTAAATATATTCTATGACCCAGCCTCCACAGTTCTCTGGGGTAGAGAATTCCCTGTGAGAGAAGAAATTCCTCCTCGTTTCTGTTTTAAATGGGTGGTCCCTTATTCTGAAATTATGGCCCCTAGTTCTAGATTCGCCCATGAGGGGAAACATCCTCTCTGCATTTACCCGGTCAAGCTCCCTCAGAATTTTATATGTTTCAATAAGATCACCTTTCATCCTTCTAAACTCCAAGGAGTATAGGCCCAACCTGCTCAACCTTTCTTCATATGACAACCCCTTCATCTCAGGAATCAACCTCGTGAACCTTCTCTGAACTGCCTCCAATGCAAGTATATCCTTCCTCAAATAAGATGACCAAAACTGTACGCAGTACTCCAGGTGTGGTCTTACCAATGCCCTGTACAGTTGGAGCAGGACTTCCCTACTCTTATACTCTATCCACTTTGCAATAAAGGCCAGCATTCCATTTGCCTTCCTGATTACTTGCTGTACCCGCATACTAACTTTTTGCATTTCATCACAAGAATCCCCAGATCCCTCTGTACTATAGCATTTTGTAATCGCTCCCCATTTAAATAATAATTGCTTTTTTATTTTTCCTATCTCACATTTTCCCACATTATAGTCTATCTGCCAAATTGTTGCCCCTCACTTAGCCTATCTATATCCCTTTGTAGATTCTTTGCATTCTCCTCACAACTTGCTTTCCCACCGATCTTTGTATCATCAGCAAACTTGGCTACATTACATTCGGCCCATTCATCCAATTCATTAATATAAATTGTAAATATTGAGGCCCCAGCACTGATCCCTGTGACACCCCACTAGTTACAGTTTGACAACCTGAAAATGACCCATTTGTCTCTGTTTTTTGTTAGTTAGCCAATCCTCTTTCCATGCTAATATATTACCCCCAACCCCGTGAGCTTTTATCTTGATCAGTAACCTCTTATCGAATGCCTTCTGGAAATCCAAATATATGACATCAACTGGTTCTCCTTTATCCACTCTGCTCATTACATCTGCAAAGAGCTCCAGCAGATTTGTCAAACATGCAAAGAATTCTGCATGCCAATGCCAGATTCACTAGAAGTAGCCATGACACGTTGTCCTGGCCAGGACTGTCGTCCCTGATCTCTTCAAGGAAGTCTTAGAGTTTATCCGATAGTTTGTGGCTGACAAAGAATACACCTGGCTGCCATGGATAATGACCATTCTTTGATGATCAAAAACAGCAGCTGAGGACCACTGCAACAAGGGCCGTGCTTTGACAAGTGTTACAATTGCGAGAACTATGAATGGTCTTGAAGGGGAGCTTTCGCTTTCTCAATAGATCAGGAGGGGTTCTGCAATATGCTCTTGTACATTTATCCTGCATAATGGTAGCTTTCTGTAACTTGCACAACTTTGCAATCCAAAATGTCTTGGACATGAAGATCCCTGGGGAGGTGGCCGCACCTGATTTGGAAGCGGAAGATCTTAGAGTATCTGCAATGAGTAGTAATCTCAGAATTGCTACCAGTGCCACATGCTAGTCAGAGCAGGAATCGCAGGACAGCTCAGATGAATACGTGGCTTGAAGAGTGGTGCAGAAGGGAGGGATTCAAATTCCTGGGACATTGGAACAGGTTCTGGGGGAGGTGGGACCAGTACAAACCGGACGGTCTGCACCTGAGCAGGATCGGAACCAATGTCCTAGGGGGAGTGTTTGCTAGTGCTGTTGGGCAGGGGTTAAACTAATATGTCAGGGGGATGGGAACCTATGCAGGGAGACAGAGGGATTAGAATGGGGGCAGAAGCAAAAGATCGAAAGAAGAAAAGTAAAAGTGGAGGGCAGAGAAACCCAAGGCAATAATTAAAAAAGGCCACATTACAGCAAAATTCTAAAGGGGCAAAGTGTGTTAAAAAGGAAAGCCTGAAGGCTCTGTGCCTTAATGTGAGGAGTATTCGTAATAAGGTGGATAAATTAACTGTACAGGCAGCAATTAATGAATATGATATAATTGGCATCACGGAGACATGGCTTCAGGGTGACCAAGGCTGGGAACTCAACATCCAGGGGTATTCAACATTCAGGAAGAATAGACAGAAAGGAAAAGGAGGTGGGGTAGCGTTGCTGGTTAAAGAGGAAATTAACGCAATAGTAAGGAAAGACATTAACTTAGATGATGTGGAATCTGTATGGTTGGAGCTGCGGAATACCAAAGGGCAGAAAATGCTAGTGGGGGTTGTGTACAGACCACCAAACAGTAGTAGTGAGGTTGGGGACAGCATCAAACAAGGAATTAGGTGTGCCTGCAATAAAGGTATAGCAGTTATCATGGGCAACTTTACTCTACATATAGATTGGGCTAATCAAACTGGTAGCAATAAGATGGAGGAGGATTTCCTGGAGTGTATTAGGGATGATTTTCTAGACCAATATGTTGAGGAACCAACTAGAGGGCTGGCCATCCTAGACCTGGTGATGTGCAATGAGAAAGGACTAATTAGCAATCTTGTTGTGCGAGGCGTCTTGGGGAAGAGTGACCATAATATGGTAGAATTCTTTATTAAGGTGGAGAGTGACACAGAGACTAGTGTCCTGAAGTTAAGGAAAAGTAACTTCGAAGGTATGGATGTGAATTGGCTAGACTAGACTGGCAAATGATACTTAAAGGGTTGACGGCAGATAGGCAATGGCAAACATTTAACAATCACATGGATGAACTTCGACAATTGTATATCCCTGTCTGGAGTAAAAATAACAGGGAAGGTGGCTCAACCATGGCTAACAAGGGAAATTAAGTATAGTGTTAGATCCAAGGAAGAGACATATAAATTGGCCAGAAAAAGCAGCAAACCTGAGGACTGGGAGAAATTTAGAATTAGGCAGACGAGGACAAAGGGTTTAATTAGGAGGGGGGAAATAGAGTACGAGAGGAAGCTTGCTGGGAACATAAAAACTGACTGCAAAAGCTTCTGTAGATATGTGAAGAGAAAAAGATTAGTGAAGACAAATGTAGGTCCCTTGCAGTCAAATTCAGGTGAATTTATAATGGGGAACAAAGAATTAGCAGACCAGTTGAACAAATACTTTGTTTCTGTCTTCACGAAGGAAGACACAAATAACCTTCCGGAAATACTAGGGGACCGAGGGTCTAGAGAGAAGGAGGAACTTAAAGAAATCCTTATTAGGCATGAAATTGTGTAAGGGAAATTGATGGGATTGAAGGCCAATAAATCCCCAGGGCCTGATAGTCTGCATCCCAGAGTACTTAAGGAAGTGGCTCTAGAAATAGTGGATGCATTGGTGATCAGTTTCCAGCAGTCTATCGACTCTGGATCAGTTCCTGTGGACTGGAGGGTAACTAATGTAACACTACTTTTTAAGAAAGGAGGGAGAGAGAAAACGGGTAATTATAGACCGGTTAGCCTGATGTCGGTAGTGGGGAAAATGTTGGAATCAATTATTAAAGATTAAATAGCAGCTCATTTGGAAAGCAGTGACAGGATCGGTCCCAGTCAGCATGGATTTATGAAAGGGAAATCATGCTTGACAAATCTTCTAGAATTTTTTGAGGATGTTACTATAGATTGGACAGGGAGAACCAGTGGATGTGGTATATTTGGACTTTCAAAAGGCTTTTGACAAGGTCCAACACAAGAGATTAGTGAGCAAAATTAAGGCTCATGGGATTGGGGTAATGTACTGACGTGGATAGAGAACTGGTTAGCAGACAGGAAGCAGAGAGTCGGGATAAATGGGTCCTTTTCAGAATGGCAGGCAGTGTCTAGTGGGGTGCCGCAGGGCTCAGTGCTGGGACCCCAGCTATTTACCATATACATTAATGATTTAGATGAAGGAATTGAGTGTAATATCTCCAAGTTTGCGGATGACACTCAGCTGGGTGGCGGTGTGAGCTGTGAGGAGGACGCTAAGAGGCTGCAGGGTGACTTGGACAGGTTAGTTGAGTGGGCAAATGCATAGCAGAATCAGTATAATGTGGATAAATGTGAGGTTATCCACTTTGGAGGCTAAAACACGAAGGCAGAATATTATCTGAATGGCAGCAGATTAGGAAAAGGGATGTTGCAATGAGACCTGGGTGTCATGGTACATCAGTCCTTGAAAGTTGGCATGCAGGTACAGCAGGCGGTGAAGAAGGCAAATGGTATGTTGGCCTTCATAGCTAGGGGATTTGAGTATAGGAGCAGGGAGGTCTTACTGCAGTTGTACAGGGCCTTGGTGAGGCCTTACCTGGAATATTGTGTTCAGTGTTGGTCTCCTAATCTGAGGAAGGATGTTCTTGCTATTGAGGGAGTGCAGTGAAGTTTCACCAGACTGATTCCTGGGATGGCAGGACTGACATACTAGGAGAAACTGGATCGACTGGGCCTGTATTTACTGGAGTTTAGAAGGATGAGAGGGGATCTCATAGAAACATAAAAATCTGACAGGACTGGACAGGTTAGATGCTGGAAGAATGTTCCCGATGTTGGGGAAGTCCAGAACCAGGGGACACAGTCTAAAGATAAGTGGTAAGCCATTTAGGACTGAGATGAGGAGAAACTTCTTCACTCAGAGAGTTGTTAACTTGTGGAATTCCCTACCACAGAGAGTTGTTGATGCCAGTTCATTGGATATATTCAAGAGGGAGTTAGATATGGCCCTTGCAGCTAAAGGGATCAAGGGGTATGGAGAGAAAGCAGGAAAGGAGTACTGAGGTGAATGATCAGCCATGATCTTATTGAATGGTGGTGTAGGCTTGAAGGGATGAATCGCCTACTCCTGCACCTATTTTTTATGTTTCTATGTTTCTATGTTTCTATGTCTTAAACGGAGTTCACTTAATCAGAGTGTTTTGTTTGGGAATTTGGAAAGAGTGGGAATTCAAAAAAGAGGGAGAAGGAGTTGTTGCTTTTTGTCTGCACTACTTGTAGTGCTTTGCGTTTCAGGTCGATATTTAATTTCATAACCAATAACTTAATCAAGAAACTAAACTGTAAACTATGTCACTTAAATACAAATTTAATTAAAATTAATTAAAAAGAACAATGTCTGATAGGGATGGCAGTGCAGGCGGTGTGCCACAACTGCAGCATGTGGGAGTTTGTGGAGTGCATTGTGATCCCGGACAACCACAGTTGCAGTAAGTGTCTGCACCTTGATGAACTTCAGCTCAGAGTTGTTGAGCTGGAGTCTGAGGTGCAGACATTGCGAGGCATCAAGGAGAGGGAGAGCTACCTGGACGCTTTGGAGGCACTCGCGTCCCTTAGGTTACATAGTGATAAGGTCTAGTTAATGGTCAGGGACAGGAGGGTGTGACTGCAACTCAGGCAGATAAGGGGATCCCAGCTGCAGTCTTTGCCTTTATCCAACAGGTATGAGGTTCTTGCTGCCTGTGTGGATGAGGGGAAAGCTTACAGGATGGATGAGCAGGCTGACTATGGCACTATGGTGCAGGAGGCTATTCAAGCAGGGGAAGTGAAAGGGAATACAGTTGTAGTAGGGGACAGTATAGTCAGAGGGATAGATACTCTTCTCTGCAGCTGTGACCGGGAGTTGTGAAGGTTGTGTTGCCTGCCCAGTGCCATGGTTAAAGACATCTCCTTGCGGCTGAAGAAGAACTTGGAGTGGGAGGGGGAGGATCCAGTTGTTGTGGTCCACGTAGGAACCAACGACATAGGTAGAACTAGGAATGAGATTCAGCTGAGAGAGTTTGAGGAGTTCGGATCCAAATTAAAAAGCAGATCCTCAAAAGTAATAATCTCTGAATTGTTACCTGAGCCACGCACCAATTGATATAGTGCTAAGCAGATTAGAAAAGTAAATGCGTGGCTGAAAGAGTGGTGTAGGAGGCAGGGGTTTTGCTTCATTGGGTACTGGCACCAGTACTGGGGAAAGAGGGAGCTGGTCCGTTGGGATGGGCTCCACTTAAACTGGGCTGGAACCAGTGTCCTGATGAAGTGAATAACTAGGGCAGTAGACAGGGCTTTAAACTAATGAAGTGGGTTGGGGGGTGGGAGGATTCAGGATTAAGTCAATTTAAAAACAGCAAGAGAAATATCAAGACTCTAGAGCAGAGCAGAGTTTTGGGTAAAAATAAGCAAAGTGGGCCAGGAAGGGACAGAGAGAGTAAAAAGGTAATAGGGCATCAGTGACTAAGGTGGCATCAAGGAAGAATAGAAAAAAGACAAAGCTAAAGGCACTGGGCTAAACTTTCCACCTCATATCGCTGGGTTAGTGCCCATATATCACCCAAAACTGCTGGCTATCGCCCATTTTGATAAAAAAGTGGAAGGTTGGGCCGGAACATTGCCGGCCCAACTTTCGGCTCACATCGCCGAGATTATCGCCAGGGTGATCGCCCACACATCACCGGGTGCAACTTTTGGCACATCGCCGGCACATCACTAAGCTGATCGCTCGCCGAGAACATGGCTGGAGAATAGTTGCTTTTCCCAGGCCTTCCTCACAGAACTCAGCCCTACGGATGCCATTTTGAACGTCAGAGGAAGGGAGGAGGCTGGTTAAACAAGGGGCTTATAATTTGTGAGTTATTTAAGGGTCTTTTGCAGATAGATCTTCTCACATTTGTACTTATACTTATATCTATAATTATATTTACATTTATTTTAGTAGAAAGGGCAGTTTAGTAGTGGTAAGGGCATCTCTATCAACAGTGATAGTATTTGTGATAATAGTGATGGGGCCTGTAGCTTCTCTACCATTACTTGTAACTGCTCAGTTGCTGGTGTCTGAGGTTGAGTTAAGTGGGTTTAGTGAAGGGGCCAAAAGAAGAGATGGCTGATAAATGCAGAGACGGAAGAGGAGAATGTACAGCCGACGAACTTACAGGGAAAAGCAATCTTACCTCAACTTGTCTGATAACACGTGCCTTGGGAGGCTGCGCTTCCGAAAGGAGGTTATCGATGAGATATACCAGCTTATCAAGGGGGATCTGCAGTCTACCAGCACCATCAGAACCGCACTGACCGTTGAGGTGAAGGTAACTGCGACACTACCCTTCTATGCATCGGGCTCCTTTCAGGCTTCAGCTGGCGACATGTGTGGTATCTCTCAGCACGCCACCTACTGCTCCATTCGACAGGTGACTCGAGCCCTTTACGCATGCAGGATGGACTTTATAAGCTTCCCGAAGACCAGGGAGGCACAGACAAGGAGGGCTTTGGGTTTCTCGCAAATAGCAAACTTCCCCAAGGTGCAGGGAGCAATAGGCTGCATGCACATCGCCCTGAAAGCCCCTTTAGAGAACCCAAAGGTGTTTCATAACCGAAAGGGATCCCACTCCCTGGATGTGCAGCTCATTGTCGACCACCAACAAATTATAATGGCATTTAATGCTACTTTTCCAGGCAGAATCCATGATGCTTCCTCCAGATTCGCTTGTGGTTGTTCTTAACACGGCACCTTGGGGTGCAGTGCGCGTGTTCCGCCAACAACGCATGCCGCAATGCATTCGTGGTGGTGATGTTTTCATGCATCTCCAGGAGCATCTGCTGTGACACCTCCACTTGGCGAGCAGACACCCTGGAGAACTCCTTTGTGAAGGCCACAAACGCCTGGAGATGTTCGCGACTTATCGCGACCGCCTCCTCGCACTGTCGGGTCAAGCCCTCAATGCGATCAACCAGTGTAGGCGTACGTTCCATTCTCTGATCGGACCTCCGTGTGCTCTGCGAGGGCAAAAGTGTGCACCTTGGCGTCGCCAACTGCGTGCCACTTGGTCCCGCTACATCTTCATTCGATTCCGAACTGTGCACTGCAGGTCCCCCAATTACTCTAACTTTGAGCACTAAATGCTCCTGCTCCTCCTCTATCTACTCTGACTGCTCTTCCTCCTGTTCATCCTGTTCATCCTCATCCTCATCATTTTCCTCTGCTCCTGAGGTCAGCTCCATTGGTTGGGCCCCTGCTTCTGGTGCTGGCACTGGGCGACCTGCAAAACACAATTGGAACAGAAGGGTACACATTAATCTGCGCTGTACTGGCAAACATCAGAGAGAAGCACTACTAATAAATAAGAAGATAAGAAATAGGAATAGGAGTAGGCCATATGGCCTCTCGAGCCTGCACCGCCATTCAATAAGATCATGGCTGATCCGATCATGGACTCAGCTCCACTTCCCTGCCTGCTCCCCATAACCCCTTATCCCCTATCGTTTAAGAAAATGTCTATTTCTGTCTTAAATTTATTCAGTGACCCGGTTTCCATAGCTCTCTGAGGCAGCGAATTCCACAGATCCACAACCCTCTGAGAGAAGAAATTTCTCCTCATCTCAGTTTTAAATGGGCGGCCCCTTATTCTAAGATTATGCGCCCTAGTTCTAGTCACCCCATCAGTGGAAGCATCCTCTCTGCATCCACCTTGTCAAGCCCCCTCATAATCTTATACATTTCGATAAGATCACCTCTCATGCTTCTGAATTCCAATAAGTAGAGGCCTAACCTATTCAACCTTTCATCATAAGTCAACCCCCTCATCTCCGGAATCAACCTTGTGAACCTTCTCTGAACTGCCTCCAAAGCAAGTATATCCTTTCGTAAATATGGAAACCAAAATTGCATGCAGTATTCCAGGTGTGGCCTCACAAATACCCTGTACAACTGTAGCAAGACTTCCCTGCTTTTATACTGCATCCCCTTTGCAATAAAGGCCAAGATTCCAATGGCCTTCCTGATCACTTGCTGTACCTGCATACTAACCTTTTGTGTTTCATGCACATGTTCCCCAGGACCCGCTGTACATCGGCACTTTGCTATCTTTCTCCATTTAAATAATGACTTGCACTTTGATTTTTACTGCCAAAGTGCATGACCTCATATTTTCCAACATTATGCTTCATTTGCCAAATTTTGCCCACTCACTTAGCCTATCTATGTCCTTTTGCAGATTTTTTGTGTTCTCCTCACACATTGTTTTTCCTCCCATCTTTGTATCATCAGCAAACTTGGCTATATTACACTCAGTCCCTTCCTCCAAGTCGTCAATATAAATTGTAAATAGTTGGGGTCCCAGCACTGATCCCTGCGGCACCCCACTGGTTACTGATTGCTAACCCGAGAATGAACCATTTATCCCTACTCTCTGTTTTCTGTTCGTGAGCCAATCTTCTATCCATGCTAATATATTACCCCCAATCCTGTGAACTTTTATCTTGTGCTATAATCTTTTCTGTGGCACCTTGTCAAATCTATGAGGAATTCATTGCCCCAGAGAGCTGTGGATGCTCGATAAGTCAGATATAAACAAAATGATAAGGCACTGCATGGGGAACAAATAGAGAAGGGGACAACCTGACAGATAGCATGCTCCTGCTCTGATGTAATTTGTTCTTATGCTGTCAACTTGAATGTAGCCCAGAGGCAGCATGCCTTACATAATTAAATGGCATAACATTACTTAAACATACATTCAAATTCCTGGGACATTGGAACCGGTTCTGGGGGAGGTGGGACCAGTACAAACCGGACGGTTTGCACCTGGGCAGGACCGGAACCAATATCCTAGGGGGAGTGTTTGCTAGTGCTGTTTGGGAGGAATTAAACTAATATGGCAGGGGGATGGAAACCTATGCAGGGAGACAGAGGGGAATAAAATAGAGACAGAAGCAAAAGATAGAAAGGAGAATAGTCAAAGTAGAGGGCACAGAAACCCAAGGCAAAAAACAAAGAGAGCCACTTTACAGCAGAATTCTAAAGGGTCAAAGTGTGTTAAAAAGTCAAACCTCAAGGCTCTGTGCCTCAATGCGAGGAGTATTCGGAATAAGGTGGACAAATTAACTGCGCGGATAGCAGTTAACGGGTATGATGTGATTGGCATCACGGAGACATGGCTCCAGGGTGACCAAAGCTGGGAACTCAACATCCAAGGGTATTCAGCATTTAGGAAGGATAGACAGAAAGGAAAAGGAGGCGGGGTGGCGTTGCTGGTTAAAGAGGAAATTAATCCAATTGTAAGGAAGGACATTAGCTTGGATGATGTGGAATCGGTATGGGTGGAGCTACGGAATACCAAAGGGCAGAAAACACTAGTGGGAGTTGTGTACAGACCACCACATAGTAGTAGTGAGGTTGGGGACAGCATCAAACAACAAAGAAGGGATGTGTGCAATAAAGGTACAGCAGTAATCATGGGCGACTTTAATCTACATATTGATTGGGCTAACCTAACTGGTAGCAATGCGGGGGAGGAGGCTTTCCTGGAGTGTATTAGGGATGGTTTTCTAGACCAATATGTCAAGGAACCAAGCAGAGAGCTGGCCATCCGAGACTGGGTGATGTGTAATGAGAAGGAACTAATTAGCAATCTTGTTTTGCGAGGCCCCTTGGGGAAGAGTGACCATTATATGGCAGAATTCTTTATTAAGATGGAGAGTGACAAAGTTAATTCAGAAACTAGGGTCCTGAACTTAGGGAAAGGTAACTTTGATGGTATGAAGCGCGAATTAACTAGATTAGACTGGCAAATGATACTTAAAGGGTTGACGGTGGATAGGCAATGGCAAACCTTTAAAAATCATATGGACGAATTTCAACAATTGTACGTCCCTGTCTGGAGTAAAAATAAAATGGGGAAGGTGGCTCAACTGTGGCGAACAAGGGAAATTAAGGATAGTGTTAAATGCAAGGAAGAGGCATACAAATTTGCCAGAAAAAGTAGCAAACCGGAGGACTGGGAGAAATTTAGAATACAGCAGAGGAGGACAAAGGGTTTAATTAAGAGGGGGAAAATAGAGTACGAGAGGAAGCCTGCCGGAAACATAAAGAATGACTGCAAAAGCTTCTATAGGTATATGAAGAGAAAAAGATTAGTGAAGACAAGCGTTGGTCCCTTGCAGTCGGATTCGGGTGAATTTATAATGGGGAACAAAGAAATGGCAGACCAATTGAACAAGTACTTTGGTTCTGTCCTCACAAAGGAAGACACAAATAACCTTCCCGATGTACTAGGGGTCCATAGAAATATAGAAACATAGAAAATAGGTGCAGGAGTAGGCCATTCGGCCCTTCTAGCCTGCACCGCCATTCAATGAGTTCATGGCTGAACATGCAACTTCAGTACCCCATTCCTGCTTTCTCACCATACCCCTTGATCCCCCTAGTAGTAAGGACTTCATCTAACTCCTTTTTGAATATATTTAGTGAATTGGCCTCAACAACTTTCTGAGGTAGAGAATTCCACAGGTTCACCACTCTCTGGGTGAAGAAATTCCTCCTCATCTCGGTCCTAAATGGCTTACCCTTATCCTTAGACTGTGTCCCCTGGTTCTGGACTTCCCCAACATTGGGAACATTCTTCCTGCATCTAACCTGTCTAACCCCGACAGAATTTTAAACGTTTCTATGAGGTCCCCTCTCATTCTTCTGAACTCCAGTGAATACAAGCCCAGTTGATCCAGTCTTTCTTGATAGGTCAGTCCCGCCATCCCGGGAATCAGTCTGGTGAACCTTCGCTGCACTCCCTCAACAGCAAGAATGTCCTTCCTCAGGTTAGGAGACCAAAACTGTACACAATACTCCAGGTGTGGTCTCACCAAGGCCCTGTACAACTGTAGCAACACCTCCCTGCCCCTGTACTCAAATCCCCTCGCTATGAAGGCCAACATGCCATTTGCTTTCTTAACCGCCAGCTGTACCTGCATGCCAACCTTCAATGACTGATGTACCATGACACCCAGGTCTCTTTGCACCTCCCCTTTTCCTAATCTGTCACCATTCAGATAATAGTCTGTCTCTCTGTTTTTACCACCAAAGTGGATAACCTCACATTTATCCACATTATACTTCATCTGCCATGCATTTGCCCACTCACCTAACCTATCCAAGTCACTCTGCAGCCTCATAGCATCCTCCTCGCAGCTCACACTGCCACCCAACTTAGTGTCATCCGCAAATTTGGAGATACTACATTTAATCCCCTCGTCTAAATCATTAATGTACAGTGTAAACAGCTGGGGCCCCAGCACAGAACCTTGCGGTACCCCACTAGTCACTGCCTGCCATTCTGAAAAGTCCCCATTTAATCCTACTCTTTGCTTCCTGTCTGACAACCAGTTCTCAATCCATGTCAGCACACTACCCCCAATCCCATGTGCTTTAACTTTGCACATTAATCTCTTGTGTGGGACCTTGTCGAAAGCCTTCTGAAAGTCCAAAGGACTAGTGAGAAGGAGGAACTGAAGGATATCCTTATTAGGCAGGAAATTGTGTTAGGGAAATTGACGGGGTTGAAGGCTGATAAATCCTCAGGGCCTGATAGTCTACATCCCAGAGTACTTAAGGAAGTGGCCCTAGAAATAGTGGATGCATTGGTGATAATTTTCCAACAGTCTATCGACTCTGGATCAGTTCCTATGGACTGGAGGGTTGCTAATGTAACACCACTTTTTAAAAAAGGAGGGAGAGAGAAAACGGGTAATTATAGATCAGTTAGCCTGACATTGGTGGTGGGAAAAATGTTGGAATCGATAATTAAGGATGAAAAAGCAGCTCATTTGAAGAGCAGTGATAGGATTGGTCCAAGTCAGCATGGATTTATGAAAGGGAAATCATGCTTGACAAATCTTCTGGAATTTTTTGAGGATGTAACTAGTAGGGTGGACAAGGGAGAACCAGTGGATGTGGTGTATTTGGACTTTCAAAAGGCTTTTGACAAGGTCCCACACAAGAGATTGGTGTGCAAAATCAAAGCACATGGTATTGGGGGTAATGTACTGACGTGGATAGAGAACTGGTTGGCAGACAGGAAGCAGAGAGTCGGGATTAACGGGTCCTTTTCAGAATGGCGGGCAGTGACTAGTGGAGTGCCACAGGGCTCAGTGCTGGGACCCCAGCTCTTTACAATATATATTAATGATTCAGATGATGGAATTGAGTGTAATATCTCCAAGTTTGCAGATGACACTAAACTTGGTGGCGGTGTGATCTGTGAGGAGGACACTAAGAGGCTGCAGGGTGACTTGGACAGGTTAGGCGAGTGGGCAAATACATGACAGATGCAGTATAATGTGGATAAATGTGAGGTTATCCACTTTGGGGCAAAAACACGAAGGCAGAATATTATCTGAATGGCGGAAGATTAGGAAAAGGGGAGGTGCAGTGAGACCTGGGTGTCATGGTTCATCAGTCATTGAAAGTTGGCATGCAGGTACAGCAGGCGGTGAAGAAGACAAATGGTATGTTGGCCTACATAGCTAGGGGATTTGAGTATAGGAGCAGCGAAATCTTCCTGCAGTTGTACAGGGCCTTGGTGAGGCCCCACCTGGAATATTGCGTTCAGTTTTGGTCTCCTAATCTAAGGAAGGACGTTCTGGCTATTGAGGGAGTGCAGTGAAGGTTCACCAGACTGATTCCAGGGATGGCTGGAATGACATATGAGAAGAGACTGGATCAACTGGGCCTTTATTCACTGGAGTTTAGAAGGATAAGAGGGGATCTCATAGAAACATATAAGATTCTGACTGGACTCGACAGGCTAGATGCAGGAAGAATGTTCCTGATATTGGGGAAGTCCAGAACCAGGGGACAGAGTCTTAGGATAAGGGGCAGGCCGTTTCGGACTGAGATGAAGAGAAACTTCTTCACTCAGAGAGTTGTTAACCTGTGGAATTCCCTGCCACAGAGAGTTGTTGATGCCAGTTCATTGGATATATTCAAGAGGGAGTTAGATATGGCCCTTACGGCTAAAGGGATCAAGGGGTATGGAGAGAAAGCAGGAAAGGGGTACTGAAGTGAATGATCAGCCATGATCTTATTGAATGGTGATGCAGGCTCGAAGGGCCGAATGGCCTACTCCTGCACCTATTTTCTATGTTTCTATGTTTCTATGTTAACACTGCTTAACACACTCACATGCTGCCTGTATGGACTCTGCCACACCACGGGTGGTGGCCGAGCGACTGTGGGTATCCACCAATGCTGCTGCTCATTCCTCAATGCTCGAAAGCTCCTGGAGCTGTGCAAATCCACCTCCAGTGCACTGGAGCTCGCGTCTGGTGTTGAATCATTTCCTCTGCAAACGTGATAAGAGCATGGCATGAGCCAAGGTACTAAAATGGACAGTCAACAGTTTTCAAAGTTAGATGCATGGTTATAACAAAGATCTTACAGCTAATGCTTGATACATCTTTCTCGACTACAGGGCAGAGATTGTGCAAGGGCTGCTCTTCCCCCTGTCCATTTTGGGTCACTGTGTAAGTGACAGCAGCCAAACTTAAAAATGGCGTAGGTTCATAGCAGGGAATATATGTAATATATGTAAGAATAACAAGCTTAAATTTAATCGGGGAGATTACTTATAAATACAATTAGCATCCTTTTAATAAAAAATCGTACTTATGCTTGCCGACGCAACCATGCTATTCCAACGTTTCCAGCACTGATCTGCACCCCTCGCTTCATTCGACACAGCGGAGACGACCTCAGATATTTCCCCAAAATACGGCGGTAAACACAGGGTGAGCGTTTCCCCTTTGTACCCTGGGTTAATTCGGCCCAACTCGCATGCACCTCTGTGACGAGGGCCTTGTTTGCCTCATCAGAAAAGGCTTTTGCCCTCTTCCTCTCCCCTCCACATCGTAGTCACTTTCAGACATATTTTATTCAGTATTCAGTGGTATTCAGTAGTAAATAGCGGTCACTACTAAGTACTAACTATTAAGTAAGTATTAAGTAAGTGTTAGGAAAGTACTAAGTAAGTATTAAATAAGTATTGAGTGAGTATTATTTCCTCTCTCTTCTTTTTCTTTCTCTTTCTCTTTCTCTTTCTCTCACCTCCTCTCTTTCTCTGCTTTCCTCCTCTCTCTCTATCCTCTCTCTCTCTCTACCCCTCCCTTTGCCTTCTGCACATGTGTGGATGACCCCTGACCTCCCGAAATGCAGGAAAACCTGTCACCAAAAAAAAATGCATGCGCAGAAGGCCGTTGCTAGGGAAGCTTTTGCCTTACACATCGCCGGACTAACACTGGGCCCACTTCACATCGCTGTCCTATCGCCAAGGTGAAAATCACAATCCAAAAAATGGGCGATGTTCAAATCACTTAGGCTGGAATATCGCCCATTTTTTGGGTGCTAGCCAGCAAAGTGAAAAGTCTAGCCCAGTACATCTGAATGCATGAATCTTTCACAACAAAATAGATGAATTAATAGCACAGATAGGAATTAATAGGTTCAATCTAATAGCCATTACAGAGACGTGGTTGCAAAGTGACCAAGGTTGGGAACTAAATATTCCAGGATACTTAACTTTTAGAAGAGATAGGCAAAATGGAAAAGGAGGAGGGGTAGCCTTGATAATAAAGGATGGGATAAAGACAGTCGAGAGAATATATCTTAGCTCAGCAAATAAAGAAGTAGAATCAGTTTGGGTGGAGCTAAGAAAAAGCAAGGGGCAGAAAGCATTCGTGGAGTTGTTTATAGGCCCCCAAACAATGGTTGTAATGTCGGGCAGAGTATAAATCAGGAAATTAACACGGATGTTACAAGAGTAATACAGTAATCATGGGGGACTTTAATCTACATATAGACTGGCCAAACCAAATTTGCAGCAATGGTGTGGAGGACGAGTTCATGGACTGTATACAAGATGGTTTTCCAGATCAGTATGTTGAGGAACCAACTAGAGAACAGGTTATTTTAGATCTAGTATTGTGCAATGAGAAAGGGTTAATTAATAACCCAGTTGTAAAAGGTCCCATTGGAAAGCATGACCATAACATGATAGAATTTTATATTAAGTTTGGAAGCAATTTAATAAAATCCGAAACTAGGATCTTAAACCTAAACAACGCAAACTACGGAGGTATGAGGGGCGATTTGGCCAAGGTAGATTGGGAAACTACATTAAAAGGTATGATGGTAGACAAACAATGATTAGCATTTAAAGAATGAATATATCATTTACAACAAATATACATTCCTTTGAAGCACAAAAATCCCATGGGAAAAGTGGTCCAACCTTGGCAAACAAGAGAAATTAAAGATAGAATTAGATCAAAGGAACAGGCATATATTGTTACCAAAAAGAGTAGCTAGCCTGAGGATTGGGAGGATTTTAGAATTCAGCAATGGATGACCAAGAATTGATAAGGAAAGAGAAAAAAGAATTTGAGAGTAAATTAGCAAGAGACATAAAAACAGATTGTAAACATTTCTATAGGTATGTAAATAGGAAGAAATTAGTGAAAGTAAATGTGGGCCCATTAGAGGCAGAGACAGGAGAAATTATAATGTGCAATAAGGAAATAGCAAAGACATGAAAGAAATATTTTGTATCTGTCTTCACAGTAGAAGACACAAAAACATTCCAAAAATAATGGGGAACGACGGTTCTAAAGAGAATGAGGAATTTAAAGAAATCAGTATAAGTAAAGACCATAGTACTGGAGAAATTAATGGGATTAAGTGGGGACAAATCCCTCGGACCTGACGACCTGCATCCTAGGGTTTTAAAAGAAGTAGCTGCAGAGATAATGGATGCACTATTATTAATCTTCCAGAATTCCCTAGATTCTAGAACAGTTCCCAAGGTTTGGAAGGTAGCAAGCATAACCCTGCTATTTAAGAAAGGGGAAGAGATAAAACAGGGAACTATAAACGAGTTAGCCTGACATCAGTAGTAGGCAAAATGCTAGAATCTATTATTAGGGACATGGTAACAGGGCACTTAGAAAATTGTAGCATGATTAGGCAGAGTCAACATGGTTTTATGAAAGGGAAATCGTGTTTGACAAATCTGTTAGAGTTTTTTGAAGTTGTAACTAGTAGGATGGGTAAGGGGGAACCAGTGGATGTAGTGTATTTGGGTTTTCAAAAAGCATTTGATAAGGTGCCACACAAGAGGTTATTACACATGATAGTGATCATGGAGTGACGTGATCAGGGCCTAGGAGAGGCGTGAGTTCGGGGCCCAGCAGAGGCGAGGGCCCAGGGGCAGCACGGGTCAGCCCACACTGCGCTAGGTCCGTGCAGCAGAGCTGGTCTCCAGTCATCTTGGTTAATCCTTGCCACTGAACCAAGACCGAGCTCTATCAAGTCCGTGTGGTGGCTGGTGTGCAACAGCCACCACACATTAAAAACACCCACGCACAGGCTTCTTCCACCCTTCAGCATATAGTTCTGGATAGGGAGTATCAGGTCCTTCATCAAAACAGCTGTGAACTCATCACTTTTAGGTGTGGAAGAAAGTCATTCTCGATACGAGGAACTGTCTAAGAAGAAGACACAAAATTAGGACTCAGGGGATTGGGGGTAATATATTGGCATAGATTGAGGATTGGTTAATGGACAGAAAACAGAGAGTAGGAACAAACGGGACATTAGGCAAGGTACCACAAGGATCAGTGATTGGGCCTCAGCTATTTACAATCTATATTAATGACGTAGATGAAGGGATTGAGTGTAACGTATCCAAGTTTGCTGATGGTACAAAGTTGGTGGGAAAGTAAGCTGTGAGGAGAATGCAAAGTGGCTGCAGAGAGATATAGGCAGGTTGACTGAGTGGACAAGAGTATGACAAATGGAATACAATGTAGAAAAGTGTGAAGTTATCCACTTTGATAGGAAAAACAAAAAAGCAGTATATTTTTTGAATGGCGAGAGACTGAGAAATGTTTGCTTTCAGAGGGACCTGGGTGGCCTTGTACATGAATCACAGACAACATTTACTTTGAAGAAATTAAATGCATGTTTGTGGTTAAAAAAAATAAATGCAGAAAGATATTAAATTGTTAAATTTGTACAAAATTTACAAGTACTTCTCTTTAAGGAGCGCCCCGAGAGCAGATGTCCACCAGCTTTGCAACCCGCGAAGCTAGCGTTGACATCCGCTCATACAGCCTTGTGGCCCATGGGGCAATTTCCACCACGTGGCGTTAAGGAGTCAGTGTGGGGCGCTGAGGGGTCGCCGCACATGGCGATGACGTCATCACGGTTGCACTGCGGCCTGGGACGCTAACCACAGGGTGTGGCGCTCCGCAAATTCCAGAGTAATTTTCCGGGAGGCAATAGCATCCCCCTCCCCTGGGAGAAAATGATCTTGCGTCCCATTAACCTCTTACCGCCCCCCCCCACCCCCGGTGGCGTTAACAGGGCTAAAAAAAAGGGGCATGTTCGCCCACCCCTCCCCCCCGCCTTGGTCTCCTTACCTAAGAAAAGACATACTGGAATATGGGGTCATAGTCTCAAAATAAAGGGTTGGCCATTCAGGACTGAGAGGAGGAGAAATTTCTTCACTCAAAGGGTTGTGAATCTTTGGAATTCTCTACCCCAGAGCACTGTGGATGCTCAATTGTTGAGTATATTCAAGAAGAGGTTGATTAAATTTTGGGAACTAAGGGAATTGAGGGATATGGGGATAGAATGGGAAGGTGGAGTTGAGGTGGATCAGCCATGATCTTGTTGTCTAGCGGAGCTGGCTCTAAGGGCCAAACAGCCTACTCCTGCTCCTATTTCTTATGTTATTATGTTCTTATGTTCTAGTAGAGCATCAGGAGGACAGCCACTTAGAGAACTTCTCAGTGATGACTGCAAAGAACATCAGAACTCAATATATTAATGAAGTGTTCTTATCAGTTTATTAGTTCCCCTTTGTATCCATTGCTATTACTCCTTCTCCCTTGCCATTGTATAAACTCCAATTCCTTCAATGCTGTACCCATCCTAGAACTTCACAGTGCATGACCATGCCAATTTTTATAATCACCATGAATAGCATCACTAAATAAGTGTACCTTTTCCTGAATGACTATAAAGGACATTCTAAAAAGGGAGGGAGAACAGCCAGTTGTCGTGGTGCACATTGGTACCAACGACATAGGTAAAAAAAGGGATGAGGTCCTACGAGACGAATTTAAGGAGCTAGGAGCTAAATTGAAAAGTAGGACCTCAAAAGTAGTAATCTCGGGATTGCTACCAGTGTCACGTGCTAGTCAGAGTAGGAATCGCAGGATAGCACAGATGAATACGTGGCTTGAGCAGTGGTGCAGCAGGGAGGGATTCAAATTCGTGGGGCATTGGAACTGGTTCTGGGGGAGGTGGGACCAGTACAAACTGGACAGTCTGCACTTGGGCAGGAACAGAACCAATGTCCTAGGGGGAGTGTTTGCTAGTGCTGTTGGTGAGGAGTTAAACTAATATGGCCAGGGGGATGGGAACCAATACAGGGAGACAGAGGGAAACAAAAAGGAGACAAAAACAAAAGACAGAAAAGAGATGAGTAAAAGTGGAGGGCAGAGAAACCAAAGGCAAGAAACAAAAAGGGCCACTGAATAAAAAAGGGCTGCAGGAGGGGTCAAAACTAAAAATCATGGTTTAAAAACTAGGATGAAAACAGTCTACCTAAATGCACGCAGCATTCGAAATAAAGTAAATGAGTTGACGGCACAAATCATTACAAATGGGTATGATTTGGTGGCCATTACAGAAACATGGTTGCAAGGTGGTCAAGACTGGGAATTAAACATACAGGGGTATCTGACGATTCAGAAAGATAGGCAAGAAGGGAAAGGAGGTGGGGTAGCTCTGTAAATAAAAGATGATATCAGGGCAGTTGTGAGGGATGATATTGGCTCTAATGAACAAAATGTTGAATCATTGTGGGTGGAGATTAGAGATAGTAAGGGGAAAAAGTCACTGGTCGGCATAGTTTATAGGCCCCCAAATAATAACTTCATGGTGGGGCGGGCAATAATCAAGGGAATAATGGAGGCATGTGAAAAAGGAACGGCAGTAGTCATGGGGGATTTTAACCTAAATATCGATTGGTCAAATCAAATCGCACGGGGTAGCCTGGAGGAGGAATTCATAGAATGCATACGGGATTGTTTCTTAGAACAGTATGTAACAGAACCTACAAGGGAGCAAGCCATCTTAGATCTGGTCCTGTGTAATGAGACAGGAAAAATAAACGATCTCCTCGTAAAAGATCCTCTCGGAATGAGTGATCACAATATGGTTGAATTTGTAATACAGATTGAGGATGAGGAAGTTGTGTCTCAAACGAGCGTACTATGCTTAAACAAAGGGGACTACAGTGGGATGAGGGCAGAGTTGGCCAAAGTAGACTGGAAACAAGGACTAAACGGTGGCACAATTGAGGAACAATGGAGGACTTTTAAGCAGCTCTTTCATAGTGCGCAACAAAAATATATTCCAGTGAAAAAGAAGGGCAGCAAGAGAAGGGATAACCAGCCGTGGATAACCAAGGAAATAAAGGAAAGTATCAAATCAAAGACCAATGCGTATAAGGTGGCCAAGGTTAGTGGGAAACTAGAAGATTGGGAAAATTTTAAGCAACAGCAAAGAATGACTAAAAAAGCAACAAAGAAAGGGAAGATAGATTACGAAGGTAAACTTGCGCAAAACATAAAAACAGATAGTAAAAGCTTTTACAGATATATAAAACGGAAAAGAGTGACTAAAGTAAATGTTGGTTCCTTAGAAGATGAAAAGGGGGATTTAATAATGGGAAATGTGGAAATGGCTGAGACCTTAAACAAATATTTTGCTTCCGTCTTCACAGTGGAAGACACAAAAACCATGCCAAAATTTGCAGGCCACAGGAATGTGGGAAGGGAGGACCTTCAGACAATCACTATCACTAGGGGGGTAGTGCTGGACAGGCTAATGGGACTGAAGGTAGACAAGTCCCCTGGTCCTGATGAAATGCATCCTAGGGTATTAAAAGAGATGGCGGAAGTTATAGCAGATGCATTCGTTATAATCTACCAAAATTCTCTGGACTCTGGGGAGGTACCAGCGGATTGGAGAGCAGCTAATGTAACGTCTCTGTTTAAAAAAGGGGGCAGGCAAAAGGCAGGTAACTATAGGCCGGTTAGTTTAACATCTGTAGTGGGGAAAATGCTTGAAACTATCATTAAGGAAGAAATAGCGGGAAATCTGGATAGGAATAGTGCAATCAAGCAGACGCAGCATGGATTCATGAAAGGGAAATCATGTTTAGCTAACTTACTGGAATTCTTTGAGGATATAACGAGCATGGTGGATAGAAGTGTACCGATGGATGTGGTGTATTTAGATTTCCAAAAGACATTCGATAAGGTGCCACACAAAAGGTTACTGCAGAAGATAAAGGTACGCGGAGTCAGAGGAAATGTATTAGCATGGATAGAGAATTGGCTGGCGAACAGAAAGCAGAGAGTCGGGATAAATGGGTCCTTTTCCGGTTGGAAATCAGTGGTTAATGGTGTGCCTCAGGAATCAGTGCTGGGACTACAACTGTTTACAATATACATAGATGACCTAGAAGAGGGGACAGAGTGTAGTGCAACAAAATTTGCAGATGACACTAAGATTAGTGGGAAAGCGGGTTGTGTAGAGGACTCAGAGAGGCTGCAAGGAGATTTGGATAGGTTAAGCAAATGGGCTAAGGTTTGGCAGATGGAATACAATGTCGGAAAGTGTGAGGTCATCCACCTTGGGAAAAAAAACAGTAAAAGGGAATATTATTTGAATGGGGAGAAATTACAACATGCTGTGGTGCAGAGGGACCTGGGGGTCCTTGTGCATGAATCCCAAAAGGTTAGTTTGCAGGTGCAGCAGGTAATCAGGAAGGCAAATGGAATGTTGGCCTTCATTGCGAAAGGGATGGAGTACAAAAGCAGGGAGGTGTTGCTGCAACTGTATAAGGTATTGGTAAGGCCGCACCTGGAGTACTGCGTGCAGTTTTGGTCACCTTACTTAAGGAAGGATATACTGGCTTTGGAAGAGGTACAGAGACGATTCACTCGGCTGATTCCAGAAATGAGGGGGTTACCTTATGATGATAGATTGAGTAGACTGGTTCTTTACTCCTTGGAGTTCAGAAGGATGAGGGGTGATCTTATAGAAACATTTAAAATCATGAAAGGGATAGACAAGATAGAGGCAGAGAGGTTGTTTCCATTGGTAGGGGAGACTAGAACTAGGGGGCACAGCCTCAAAATACGGAGGAGCCAATTTAAAACCGAGTTGAGAAGGAATTTCTTCTCCCAGAGGTTGTGAATCTGTGGAATTCTCTGCCCAAGGAAGCAGTTGAGGCTAGCTCATTGAATGTTTTCAAGTCAAAGATAGATAGATTTTTAAGCAATAATGGAATTAAGGGTTACGGGGAGAGGGCGGGTAAGTGGAGCTGAGTCCATGACCAGATCAGCCATGATCTTATTGAATGGCGGAGCAGGCTCGAGGGGCTAGATGGCCTACTCCTGTTCCTAATTCTTATGTTCTTATGTTCTTATGTTCCATGACTAAGGATGAAATAAGTGGACCTTCTCTCTTTTTACAAGCACTTCAAAAGTGAACATAAGCCATCTTACTCCTTTCTCATATTGTGCTTCCCCTGCATGACTAAACATGACTTTCTTCTATTCCAGTGTTTCTTCTGGGTGCAGCCTGGTATTATGAGAGTTGGTTGGCTCCTTCTCTGATGGAGTAGGCTCATGGGACTGAGGTGGTCATCTTCTCATGGCAACTTAGTCCTAAGAGAGAGCCGCTGCTGGCTGCATCTTTGAACATCTGCCTGGACATCCTGCCCTTGTCTCCTGTGTGCCACTTGCATGGGCTTTGAGGGGATTGGCTTGATGCCTGGCCTGTACTGCAATCCTTAGGAATAGCCTCACACAGGTCCACTCCAGCAATTGGCATTGTACTGTGCCATGGATCTGTTTGTCTACTGAACAGTGAGATAGATAGTTGAATCGATTCTATCAGATCCTGAAAACCCTGAGAAACAGGAGTCTTTATCCTGACCCCTGATGTCTGAATGACGGTTATGGTAATCTGGAGGCATGTCTGGTCATACAAATATAGAAACATAGAAAATAGGTGCAAGAGTAGGCCATTTGGTCCTTCGAGCCTGCACCACCATTCAATAAGATCATGGCTGATCATCACCTCAGTACCCCTTTCCTGCTTTCTCTCCATACCCCTTGATCCCTTTAGCCATAAGGGCCATATCTAACTCCGTCTTGAATATATCCAACAAACTAGCATCAATAACTCTCTGCGGTAGAGAATTCCACAGGTTAATAACTCTCTGAGTGAAGAAGTTTTTCCTCATCTCGGTGCTAAATGGCTTACCATTTATCTTTAGACTGTGTCCCCTGGTTCTGGACTTCCCCAACATCGGGAACATTCTTCCAGCATCTAACCTGTCCAGTCCTGTCAGAATTTTATATGTTTCTATGAGATCCCCTCTCATCCTTCTAAACTCCAGTGAATACAGACCCAGTCGATCCAGTCTCTCCTAGTATGTCACTCATGCCTTCCCAGGAATCAGTCTGGTGAAACCTCACTGCATTCCCTCAATAGCAACAACGTCCTTCCTCAGATTAGGAGACTAACACTGAACACAATATTCCAGGTGAGGCCTCACCAAGGCCCTGTACAACTGCAGTAGGACCTCCCTGCTCCTATACTCAAATCCCCTAGCTATGAAGGCCAACATGCCATTTGCCTTCTTCACCGCCTGCTGTAACTGCATGCCAACTTTCAATGACTGATGTACCATGACACCCAGATCTTGTTGCACCGCCCCTTTTCCTAATCTACTGCCATTCAGATAATATTCTGCCCTTGTGTTTTTGCCATCAAAGTGGATAACCTCACATTTATCCACATTAAACCGCATCTGCCATGCATTTGCCCATTCACCTAACCTGGCCAATTCACCCGGCAGCCTCTTAGCATCCTCCTCGCAGCTCACACCGCCACCCAGCTGAGTGTCATCTGCAAATTTGGAGATATTACACTCAATTCCTTCATCTAAATCATTGATATATATTGTAATTAGCTGGGGTCCCAGCACTGAGCTCTGCAGCATCCAACTCGTCACTGCCTGCCATTCTGAAAAGGACCGGTTTATCCCGACTCTTTGCTTCCTGTCTGCCAACCAGTTCTCTATCCACGTCAATACATTACTCCCAATACCATGTGCTTTAATTTTGCACACCAATCTCTTGTGTGGGACCTTGTCAAATGCCTTTTGAAAGTCCAAATACACTACATCCACTGGTTCTCCCCTGTACATTCTACTACTTACATTCTCAAAAAATTCTAGATGATTTGTCAAGCATGATTTCCCTTTCGTAAATCCATGCTACTTGGACCGATCCTGTCACTGCTGTCCAAATGCGCTGATATTTCATCTTTAATAATTGATTCCAACATTTTTCTCACAACTGATGTCAGGCTAACCGGTCTATAATTCCCCATTTTCTCTCTCCCTCCTTTCTTAAAAAGTGTTGTTACATTTGCTACTCTCCAGTCCATAGGAACTGATCCAGAGTCGATAGACTGCTGGAAAATTATCACCAATGCATCCACTATTTATAGGGCCACTTCCTTAAGTACTCTGGGACGTAGACTATCAGGCCGTAGGGATTTATCGGCCTTCAATCCCATCAATTTCCCAAACACAATTTCCTGACCAATAAGGATTTCCTTCAGTTCCTCCTTCTCACTAGACCCTCTGTCCCCGAGTATTTCAAGAAGGTTATTTGTGTCTTCCTTCATGAAGACAGTTCCAAAGTATTTGTTCAATTGTTCTGCCATTTCTTTGTTACCCATTATAAATTCACTTGATTCTGACTGCAAGGGACCTACGTTTGTCTTCACTAATCTTTTTCTCTTCACATATCTATAGAAGATTTTGCAGTCAGTTTTTATGTTCTCAGCAAGCTTCCTCTCATACTCTATTTCCCCCCTCCTAATTAGACCCTTTGTCCTCCTCTGCTGAATTCTAAATTTCTCCCAGGTTTGCTACTTTTTCTGGCCAATTTATATGCCTCTTCCTTGGATTTAACACTATCTCTAATTTCCCTTGTTAGCCACGGTTGAGCCACCTTCCCCGTTTTATTTTTATTTCAGACCGGGATGTACAATTGTTGAAGTTCATCCATTTGATCGTTAAATGTTTGCCATTGCCTATCCACCGTCAACCCTTTAATTATCATTTGCCAGTCTATTCTAGCCAATTCACATCTCATACATCGAAGTTACCTTTCCCTAAGTTCAGGACCCTCGTCTCTGAATTAACTGTGTCACTCTCCATTTTAATAAAGAATTCTGCCATATTATGGTCACTCTTTCCCAAGGGGCCTCGCGCAACATGATTGCTAATTACTCCTTTCTCATTACACATCACCCAGTCTAGGATGGCCAGCCCTCTAGTTGGCTCCTCGACATATTGGTCTGGAAAACCATCCCTAATACACTCCAGGAAATCCTTCTCCACCGTATTGCTACCAATTTGGTTAGCCCAATCTATATGTAAATTAAAGTCGCCCATGATAACTGCTGTACCCTTATTGCATGCATCCCTAATTTCTTGTTTGCTGCTGTCCCCAACATCACTACTACTGTTTGGTGGTCTGTACACAAGTCCCACTAGCATTTCTGCCCTTTGGTATTCCGCAGCTCTACCCATACACATTCCACATCATCCAAGCTAATGACCTTCCTTACTATTGCGTTAATTTCCTCTTTAACCAGCAACGCTACCCCATCTCCTTTTCCTTTCTGTCTATCCTTCCTGAATGTTGAATACCCCTGCATGTTGAGTTCCCAGCCTTGGTCACCCTGGAGCCATGTCTCCATAATGCCAATTAAATCATATTTGTTAATAGCTGCCTGAGCAGTTAATTCGTCCACCTTATTACAAATACTCCTCGCATTGAGGCATAGAGCCTTCAGGCTTGTCTTTTTAACACACTTTGCCCCTTTAGAATTTTCCTGTAATGTGGCCCTTTTTGATTTTTGCCTTGGGTTTCTCTGCCCTCCACTTTTACTTTTCTTTTTTCTATCTTTTGCTTCTGCCCCAAATCTACTTCCCTCTGTCTCCCTCCCATCCTCCTGCCATATTAGTTTAACCCCTCCCCAACAGCACTAGCAAACACCCCCCCTAGGACATTGGTTCCAACCCTGCCCAGGTGCAGGCCGTCCAGTTTGTTGTGGTCCCACCTCCCCCAGAACTGTCTCCAATGTCCCAGGAATTTGAATCCCTCCCCCTTGCACCATTCCTCAAACCAGGTATTCATCTGAGCTATCCTGCAATTCCTGCTCTGACTAGCACGTGGCACTGGTAGCTATCCTGAGATTACTACCTTTGAGGTCCTACTTTTTAATTTAACTCCTAGCTCCCTAAATTCAGCTTGTAGGACCTCATCCCATTTTTTATCTATATCGTTGGTACCTATATGCACCACGACAACTGGCTGTTCACCCTCCCCCTCCAAAATGTCCTGCAGCCACTCCGAGACATCCTTGACCCTTGTACCAGGGAGGCAACATACCATCCTGGTGTCTCGATTGCGGCCACAGAAATGTCTATCTATTCCCCTTACAATAGAATCCCCGACCACTATAGCTCTCCCACTCTTTTTCCTGCCCTCCTGTGCAGACGAGCCACCCATGGTGACATGACTTTGGCTGCTACTGCCCTCCCCTGGTAAGTCATCTCCCCCAACAGCATCCAAGACGGTGCATCTGTTTGGAGGGGGATGACCGCAAGGGACCCCTGCACTACCTTCCTTCTACTGCTCTTCCTGATGGTCACCCATTCCCTATCTACCCAAGTAACCTTTAGCTGCGGTGTGACCAACTCACTAAACATGCTGTTCACAATATCCTCAGCATCGCAGATGCTCCAGAGTGAATTCATGCGCAGCTCCAGTGCCGCAATGCGGTCTGTCAGGTGCTGCATCAGGATACACTTCCTGCACATGTAGTCGAAAGGGACATGGAAGCATCCCTGAGTTCCCACATAACACAGGAGGAGCAAGACACGGGTCTGGGCTCTCCTGCCATCACTTAACCCTTAAATTAATTTGGCAACAAAGCCAAAGGTTACCTACTGATAAAAGAAAAGAAAAATAAGAAAAACTACTCACCAATCACCAGCCAATCGCTTACCCCCTTGGCTGTGATGTCACCCTTCGATTTCTTTTTGCTTCTTTTTTGCCTCTTTCCCTGCACCAGCTGCACCAGCTGGCCTCCTCGACGACTCACTGCTGCCCTCCGACTGTTGGGCCTATTAGGCCTCCCTGGACTCCCGCACCGCCTCCCCGATGATTCATCGCTGCTCCTCCAACTGTTGGGCCTATTAGGCCTCCCTGGACTCCCGCACCACCTCCCCGATGATTCACCGCTGCTCCTCCGACTGTTGGGCCTTTATAGGCCTCCCCGGACTCCCGCACCGCCTCCTCGATGATTCACCGCTGCTCCTCCGACTGTTGGGCCTTTATAGGCCTCCCCAGACTCCCGCACCGCCTCCTCGTCAACTCACTGCTGCTCTTCCAACTGTTGGGCCTGGGCCACTTGTAAGTTGAGGTATTTTTGCAGGTTCCAATTAAGCTATCACACACAATCAACATTCAATCTTGCATAAGGTTCACTACACTATCTGCTCCTAGCCTTCTGCTGCAATTTTCGGCCATTTTTCTATTTTAAGACTGTACCAGTATTTTTCAACCCCCAACAAATTACTCTCATGTTACACAGGAGCTGAGATAAAGAAATGCCACTTGGTATTTAAAGGAATTAACCCTGTATTTTCTGATGGGGTCAGCACTGCAGATGGGCATAAGTCCCACCTCCACGGTACAATCCCAACATAAATGGCCCTGTGAATTCTTGGACATCTGTATTTTGCTCTCTTCATCTCTCTCAGCTTAATGAATTTTCTAAAGTTTATAGAATATAAAATAAAAACCGCAAGTATGTAATCAGTACAATATCATTTTCTCTCTTTCTCGCTCCTTTGCACACAAACACGCACAGGCATCAGGCATACATACATTTGATATAAACTTTACCTGAGTGAAGCTTTTTATATTTTTCCACTAAAATTTCCTCAAATACTTTGAAAAACAACTAACCAGAAACTGATAGAAGCTAAAGGAAAAACTCATCAGTATAGATTACATTATGGTACTGATGCATCCCAGGGAATTAGATATATTGCATATGCTTGGACTGTACAATTGAACTTCAGTTCACAGTATCAGAGCACTGTACAAACCCAAGCCTTTAAATACAAATGTTAAAAGACACAAAAGACAATTTGATAAGTATATCGAACGATGGTATTGAGAAATGCGTAATTTTGATGTTTTATGTTGTGCAAACACGAATTTTGGATGTGTATATTTTAGTTACTGAGAAAAAAATGACATGAAAATTTTCAGCCAAACATTTTCAGAAGACATTTTGAACAATTTTTGAACAAAAGCCACCCAGTGGCCAGATTGTGCAATTACAGGGTGACAAATGTACTTAAGTGGCTTTCATTGTAAGTATAGGCATGGGGGCCTAGACTTTCCTCCTCAGGCGCATCCCAGAAGTTGCATCCGATATTGTGCCCATTTTGCTAATTTCAAGTTGCATCCAAGTAGAATACGCCTGAATTTAAAATGGACGATAATGAAGATAAATCAACGGAAACTAATAAACCAAGGAAACGCCAAACCCATATCAGAATATATATTTTCTTTGAGTCTTAAAATTAAAATTTTCAACTAATTTCACCATCACATTCATGCACATCAGGCATAGCAGAACATGCAATTGGATAGCTTTTCACTTTTTTGGTTTGCGGCCAGATTACATGCATATTGGGGCGCAAATGTGAAGGAAACTGCAGGCCAAAATTGCATAATTTATAATTTATCATCTACTCTATGGAGTTGAATTTCTGCAGAGGTTTCCCCCAATTCTCCACCATCACTTTAGCGGAAGATCTGCGGAAGCCCTAGAGAATCATTCGAAATGTTTACATTATTTCTCTGGAACTTCTGTGCATCTTCCGCCGAAAGTATGGCAGGTGATCGAGAGAACTCTGTGGAAATTGAACCCCTTGGTGCATTTACTATGAGCTAAATGAAAGTTAATTTATCTCCATTTTTAGTACACTTACAGGAAAATGCACTCTTTCTCAATAAGGTTAATTTTCCCAGTATGCACTGTCATCAGCAAGCCTTACAGTCAGTAATGGGACTATGGACATCAGCTCAGCATGTATTTTAGAATGTGGACATGTTACAACTAACATATGACTGAACAACCAATCAAAATGCACCTGCAGTATGCTGAGGTATGTGTTCACTCCATCAATCAACATGTGAACACTAAATAATGCTCGTGCATCAATCTCACTATGCAAATCGGAATAATGATGGAAGGAGTAAGATACAGAAAGGCTTGCCTCACTGAAGAGCTCTTTCAGTAGACAGGTATCAGAGAAATGTGAAATGTTCTCTACAGTTCTCTAAAGGTAGACTACAAGTAAACAAATGGTCCGGCAGAAAGCGTTCAGAAATTAATGTGGTATTCACCACACACCACATCTGAAATGATGTACAAAAGAAATGCCAATTTGAAGAAAGGTGTCAAAGTAAGCAATGCAAAGAAACATAGAAAAGTAGGTGCAGGAGTAGGCCATTTGGCCCTTCAAGCCTGCACCACCATTCAATGAGTTCATAGCTGAACATGCAACTTCAGTACCCCATTCCTGCTTTCTCGTCATACCCCTTGATCTCCCTAGTAGTAAGGACTACATCTGACTCCTTTTTGAATATATTTAGTGAACTGGCCTCAACAACTTTCTGTGGTAGAGAATTCCACAGGTTCACCACTCTCTGGGTGAAGAAGTTTCTCCTCATCTCAGTCCTAAATGGCTTACCCCTTATCCTTAGACTGTGACCCCTGGTTCTGGACTTCCTCAACATTGGGAACATTCTTCCTGCATCTAACCTGTCTAAACCCGTCAGAATTTTAAACGTTTCTATGAGATCCCCTCTCATTCTTCTGAACTCCAGTGAATACAAGCCCAGTTGATCCAGTCTTTCTTGACATGTCAACCCCGCCATCCCGGGAATCAGTCTGATGAACCTTCGCTGCACTCTCTCAATAGCAAGAATGTCCTTCCTCAAGTTAGGAGACCAAAACTGTACACAATACTCCAGGTGTGGCTTCACCAAGGCCCTGTACAACTGTAGTAACACCTCCCTGCCCCTGTACTCAAATCCTCTCGCTATGAAGGCCAAACTGCCATTTGCTTTCTTAACCGCCTGCTGTACCTGCATGCCAACCTTCAATGACTGATGTACCATGACACCCAGGTCTCGTTGCACCTCCCCTTTTCCTAACCTGTCACCATTCAGATAATAGTCTGTCTCTCTGTTTTTACAACCAAAGTGGATAACCTCACATTTATCCACTTTATACTTCATCTGCCATGCATTTGCCCACTCGCCTAACCTATCCAAGTCACTCTGCAGCCTCATAGCATCCTCCTCGCAGCTCACATTGCCACCCAACTTAGTGCCATCTGCAAATTTGGAGATACTACATTTAATCCCCTCGTCTAAATCATTAATGTACAATGTAAACAGCTGGGGCCCCAGCACAGAACATTACGATACCCCACTACTCACTGCCTGCCATTCTGAAAAGTACCATTTACTCCTACTCATTGCTAATTTTCTTTTACTACTATATATGGATCTTACATTCCTACAAATGGGCATAACTAATTATGGCAGCCAATAAAGATCGGTCAGTAATATTCTTATACATATATAGACACATAAATCCTAGAGAGTAGTACTTCACTTTGTTTTTCTAAAGTATTTAACATTTTGTTCCACTGAGCAAAATGGAGCTAATTGCAATCCAGTTTGGGAGAAATGCATAGTGGCCTCACATATTGGGAAATCATAGACTCTGATTGTTTGTCCATTCGTTGGAATGATTTAAAATGCTAACCCATTAAAATGACTGGACAGAAAATCACATAGGGTGTGTCAGTGATTAATTGATATGTGTTTCCAGTGATTGAGGCTCTGCCTAGATTGCGTATGCTGCCAGCAGGACACAATGATGGTTGCATACGGCATCGCTATGCTTGCTATGCCTTGCATGCTATGAGGAGGCTATAATGGAGATGATAAACTGGGAAATGCTGCAAGGTTTGGGAGATGCTGAAGCTCATGGAAACAACAATTCTCCTGGTTTGTACAAAGATAATTATATACATTCACTGTGGCAAAGGATTTGACTGTCATCAGCTTAAAGGGAATGTTTGTGCTTCTGCACAAAGTATAATGTGTGTAATCATTACAACAACAATATGCAGAACAATGTATATTTGCTCATCCTGCATCACCATCATTATTACAGAAGGACCAGAAACCTTAGAAGATCAGCTGGGCCCCTCAGCAACATCACAATCACCACAGTACTCTGCATTACTCACCTAAGCAAATACCAGATACTTCAGAGGGGCTTAGTGAGCTTGAGGAAGGAATGTAGGGTGAGTCACTGATGATGGATGAAGAAAGGAAGACAGATGACATAGTTGACTGCTGCTGAGCAAAGCTTCAGCATGGCCCGTAAGTTGCTTTGTGACTTGAACCTCGTGGGACCAGTGATAAAATGGAGGACTCTTCACAAGCAGGAAATGGTGAACAGTTCAGTTGAGTCCTTGCAGAGGTGATGCAAGATAGGGTTGCAGATTTTATTACCCAGTTTGGGGAGCATTATATAACAAGAGTTGCTTGCTCTGCAGACCAGAATGTGACATCTGTGGTCGTGGGGACCTCTTGAGACAAAAAAGATATTCGAGAGTCAGCATGGAATGACAGGGATCAGTGCAGAGTCTTCAGCTTTTCATTCTAAGTAAAAAATGTGCATTTGGGAATACATGGGAGCAATGTGCCCTGTAATTTTGTTTGGTGCCACGTACGCATTTCTCGTTGAGGAACTGGTAAGCTGGCTGCACAGGGTCCCTGGAGCCTAGCGTGGCTGTGCATCTGCGCAGCTTACAGGGAACATTGCATGGGCGTACATCTGAGTTTACAAATAATACTGAACTATCAAGTCGATACATTATGGCTAGTTGTGATCTTTAAGCAGTTTGCTTGAGGGAGGAACTAAGCTACTCAATTCAAATCATCATCATAGGCAGTCCCTCGAAACGAGGATGACTTGCTTCCACGCCAATAAAGGATGAGTTCACAGGTGTTTCAATGAAAGACCTAATATTCCAGGTCCTGAACTACATCTTGAAGGATGGAAGATGCCTATGTGTGGATTTTTTTAATGTGTGGTGGCCATTGCACACCAGCCACCACACGGGCTTGACAGAGCTAGGTCTTGGTCCAGTGGCAAGGATTAACCAAGACAATTGGAGACCAGCTCTGCTGCACGGACCTAGCGCACACATATCGCAGTGTGGGCTGGTCCGTGCTGCCCCTGGGCCCTCACCTCTTCTGGACCCCAGACTCACACCTCTCCTGGGCACCGGTCACTTCCCTCTACAAACTCTTGCCGATCCTTCGCCCTTCCTGCTGTGCCTGCCCACACTGCAGTCAGCGACCTGGCTTCACAGCCGTCGCCCTCCTGCAGCAGCACGCACTGCTCCCTGAAGTGGTATGTCGCCGCACGTTGCTCCCTCTAATGGCCCTGGCCTGGTCTTGCAGGCTGGGACCGCGCCAATAGGGAATAAGGGATGGTATCAAATTGAAAACAAGGGCATACAATGTCACCAAGACTAGTGGATTGGAAAACATTTAAAAGTCAGAAAAGAATGACTAAAAAAATTATAAAAAGAGGGAAGATAGATTATGAAAGTTAACTTGCACGAAATATAAAAACAGATAGTAAGAGTTTCTACAAGTACATAAAAAGGAAAAGAGTGGCTATAGTAAATGTTGGTCCCCTAGAGGATGAGACTGTGGAATTAATAATGGAGAACCGGGAAATGGCAGATACGTTGAACAAGTATTTTGTATCGGCCTTCATGGAGGAGACACTAAAAACATCCCAATAGTGGATAATCAAGGGACTATAGGGAGGGAGGAACTTAATACAATCACTATCACTAATAGAAACATAGAAACATAGAAAATAGGAGCAGTAACAGGCCACTCGGTCCCCCGAGTCTACACCACTATTCAACATGATCATGGCCGATCCTCTATCTCAACACCATATTCCTGCTTTTCCCCCATACCCTTTGATGCCTTTTGTTTCTAGAAATCTATTTATCTCCCTCCCAAATACATTCACTGACCCGGCCTCCACAGCTCCCCATGGCAGAGAACGCCACAGGTCCACCACCCTCCGAGTGGAAACATCCCTCCCCATCTCGGTCCTAAATTTCCTACCCCATATCCTGAGACCGTGACCCCCCATTCCAGGACTCCCAGCCAGGGTAAACAAAGTGTCTCACTGGTAGCTTTTTTAGAGATGAACAGATGGTTAGTTAAATTCACAAAGTTCTGGTTACTGTTTTGGGGGTACTTATGAGCATACCTTTTTTCAAATCATTGAAATTGATCTGGCGTCTTCAAGGAGAGATTGTCTGACCAGTACCTCTGAAGAGAATAATCCAGAAAACCTCTGTAGTTGATGGGGAAAATATATATTTTTAATAACAATGTAAAAAAAAATTATTCTAGTCATAGTTTTAGCAGTAGAGTTGTGAGCATTTATTATCTATATATAGTGGATTATCATACTGCAGAAACTATTCTAAATATAAATGTTGACTGGAATTTTCTGTACCTGGTCGGGTCAGGTATGGGCAGTCACCGTGGGGGTTCACAACCCCGTTGTTGCTTCCACCCCGCTCCTGAAATCGACTTTCCATTAATAGGGCCTATTAGTCCACCCTGTGCGTTGCCCGGCCCTGTTAAATGGTGCGGGTCTGATGACATCGGTTTCAGCCTGGATATTTAAAGAAACCATGGCCGCATTGCATTTGAAGATTCATCAGCAAAGTAGACAAATTGACTGCTGCAAGCAGTTCAACAGATGACTGCACAGAGACAGAGGGCTGCACCAAGATTCTCCGATGACTCCCTCGATATGCTTGTGGAGGGAGTGAGAGCACACAGGGCGGCCCTCTTCCCTTCGAATGGATGGAAGCGATCCCTCCAGGAGATAAAAAGAGCCTGGCTCTAAATTGCAGACGAGGATAACAGCAAGGATGTGGTCAGGAGAACCTGGGTGCAGTGCCGCCAATGTTTCAATGATCTTATTAGATCGGGAAAGCTGAATACAAAGCCACACTCAACCTCATCCTGCTGTGCCTCATCACATCCCCATCACTCTGCCTGGAGGGGGTGTTGGGTCTGTCAGCTTGCCTTCCTGACCCAGAGTGGTTGCGAGTCGCTCCCACTCCCTGGTTCTAGAGCTTGGATTTATTAATCAGGGTGTGATAAAGTGCAGCAGACAATCGTTGTGTACAAAGAAGGTATGGATTTTATTCAAGAAGAATGAATACACCTTTTATTAAAAACTGAGAAAACTTATCACTTTAAATGAGAGAAAACGTATCACTCTAATGGGGAATCCTTTACTAAAAACAAGAGAATACATAGCAGTACAACACCTCCCACCTCCCAATTCCCCTATCTAACTAAGTTAGGTTCTGGGGCTTCAGAGAGTATGCTCACCAGTCCTTCCTTGACAGTCGGCAATGGGTCGCGGTTTCGGGGTTCATTGGATTTTGTTGATTTGGCTAGCCGTACTCCAAACATAGGAGAGGACTTCTTGCTGCGTTTTCCTCAGTTGGGCGGTGTCTGCTAATGTGGTAGGGTGTGTATTAGATCTGTGGGGTAAGTACCCACTTTCTTCCTTCAGCAGCAGGTTTTAAAGTTCTTTTAGGTAATGTTTTACCCATTGGTAGCTCAGGGATAGCTTGCAGAGTGGAGCTTGCGAATCTTTGGGATTTTGTCGCGTTGACTTCGGTTTTGAAATCGTTGGTCGCGGTGGCTCAATATTACTAATTTGGTTGCTGGTAATATCTTGGTGGTTATTTCATGAGCCTCTTGCTGCCGCGGCGTGCTTGATGTCCTGGTCGCTTGCGATACTGTCTTGGTTGATGTTCTGAAGAACCAGGTTAACGAAGCTGGTGTGCTGATCTTAAAGACTGCCAGGTCTGAAGCATAGGAAGCCGGTGTAGAAGCAAAGTGCAGTCCTGACTGTAAAAACAGGCCTCAATTATACCCGTAGAGGCTTCCTTATCTGCGTGCCAAATCAACATTGGTTCTTTGTTTAAGTTTTGGCGGGCTCGTTGAGTTTTGGCGGGCTCGTTACTGGTAACTGGATTGAAAAATGTGTCAATTGTTGGAATTATCTGTGGGTTTCGAGTTGCAATTATTAAAGTTAGTTCCTGGTGTCGAGTTGTCTGCCTGGGTCCCAGCTTTCTATGCAGGCTGGAAAGGTGATTAGCATTATGCATGTGTTGGATGGGTTTTTGTGCTTGGATTGAAATTGTACTTCCTGGGATAGATTATTGAAATGTAAATGTCTTCTAGGGGCAGGTTTCGAGGGTAGACAGTTCCCAGTCAATTTGATTAACTCAGTATGTCCCCAGACAGCTTGATTAGCTCCAATATCCAAATTGGTTTTTCAGAGGTTGAACCCACCCCTTTTCTTGCAGTCCTTTTCTCACAGACCCAACATTCACCTTTTAAAAATCCCAAACTTGGTTAAAACTCGTAGATTTCTTCCATAAGCATTTTAGGATCCGAAACTTTCTGCTTAATAGACCCAAATCGAATTTCCTTTTCAATGAGTCCAAACACTGGGGTTTTCCATGAATTTTGGAATCTTGCAGCCTTCGCAACCTTGCTCCTGCACATCTTTACTCATACCAACATATCTTGCACATCCACCCATTCCTCTCTCTCTATCTACATTATCACATCCCCATCTGATTTGCCACCCTCACATTAACCCTCATCCTAATGCAATCATACCAACTAACAACACACAAGGAGGCCACTTAGCATTGGCACCCCACTCTATCGTAGTCTATCTCTAAAGATGTAATCCATCCATTGCTTACACTCATTCTATCACTCGCAATCAATCTTCGTTTCTTTCCCTGCTTGCTATGAAGAGGCAGAGGAAGAGAACCTGAGGTAGCTCTGCATCATTTGCCACCCTTACAACAGCAGAGGAGGCTGCCTTAGAAGTATCTAGCAATGGAGGTGGGAGATGGAGAGAGAGGGTCATCTCAGCAACCTGGTGACAGAATTACATATCATGCAACTACATGGCATACAACATACAACTCATATGTTAACTGATGTCAGCAACCAGTGAATGTTCATCATATGCATAATGGTATCATTACCCATTCGTGAAATGGAATTTCTAAATCATCTCTTTACTCTCCCACAAGTCTATCAAAAGCCCCCACCGCTGTCCAGAGGAAGACAACTCCTCAGCGGAGCCTCCAGCCTCTGAGGGCGCACCGTCAGCAGACATAAGCACACCCAGCACCAGCGCATATACGCACACCTCGGAGGGTCCCACGCGAGATAGAATAGTGTTGCCACCTGGTGTGTAATAAGTCACAAATAAGCAAGAGGAGATGGTGGAGACAGGGACAGCAGTGGAGACTCCTCGCCGAAGAGCACAGGATACTCCTAGCTCTGTTTAGCTGCATGCAGTCACTGAGCCTCGGGGGCCATCCAGAAAGAGAGCGATCCTGGAGATGCAGGAAGAAGTGCAGAAGACTTTGACAGGTTCTGTGAGCACGATGTCTATAAATGTGCAGAAAATGGAGGAGTCCATCTCCAACATGAGCAGCACTGTGTCGCAGGCAATGGCTCTTGCATGGAAAGGATGAACACCTGTACTCACATGAGCTATTTATGGAGGTGGCAGAGGCTAATCGACCTCTCTTGGAGGGATGTCAATGTAGACTTGGGTCCTCATGGCCCCATTGCTGTGCAGCAAGTTGTTCTCCAGCTCCTTGCTATCAGGGAAGTGCGGGTGGCCCATGAGAGAATCATAGAATCATAGAAATTTACAGCATGGAATGAGGCCATTTGGCCCATTGTGTCTGTGCTGGCTGACAAAGAGCTATCCAGCCTAATCCCACTTTCCAGCTCTTGGTCCGTAGCGTTGTAGGTTACAGTATTTCAAGTGCACATCCAAGTACTTTTAAAATGTGGTGAGGGTTTCTGCCTCTACCACCCTTTCAGGCAGTGAGTTCCAGATTCCCACCACCCCCTGGATGAAAAGATTTTCCCTCAAATCCCCTCTAAACCTCCTACCAATTACTTTAAATCTATGTCCCTGGTTGTTGACCTCTCTGCTGAGATAAATAGGTCCTTTCTATCCGCTTGATCTAGGCCCCTCATAATTTTATATCCCTCAATTAGGTCTCCCCTCAGCCTCCTCTGTTCCAAAGAAAACAAACCCAGCCTATCCAATGTTTCCTCATAGCTAAAATTCTCCAGTCCAGGCAACATCCTCATAAATCTCCTCTGTACCCACTCTAATGCAATCACATCTTTCCTGTAATGTGGCACGCAGTACTTTAGCTGTGGCCTAACTAGTGTTTTATACTGATCAAGCATAACCTCCCTGTTCTTGTATTCTATGTCTCAGCTAAAAAAAAAAGTATTCCATATGCCTTCTTAACCACCTTATTTATCTTTCTTGCTACCTTCAGGGATCTGTGGACATGCATCCAAGGTCCCTCTGTTTCTCTACACTTCTCAGTGTTCTACCATTTATTGTGTATGCCTTTGCCTTGTTAGCCCTTCCCAAGTGCATTATCTCACATTTCTCTAGATTAAATTCCATTTGCCACTGTTCTGCCCAGCTAACCAGTCTATTGATATCTTCCTGCAGTCCGCAGCTTTCTTCTTCATTATCAATCACACGGCCAATTTTTGTATCATCTGCAAACTTATTAATCGTAGCCCCTACATACAAGTCTAAATCATTGATACCACAAAAAACAAGGGACCTAGTACTGAGCCCTGCGGAACCCCACTGGAAACAGCCTTCCAGTCACAAAAACACCCATTAACCATTACCTTTTACTTCCTGTCTCTGAGCCAATTTTGGATCCAACTTGCCACTTTGCCTTGGATCCCATGGGCTTTTACTTTCATGACCAGTCTGCCATGTGGGACCTTATCAAAAGCCTTGCTGCAATCCATATAAACAATATCAAATGCTCTCCCCTCATCGACCCTCCTTGTTACCTCCTCAAAAAATTCAATCAGGTTAGTCAGACATGACCTTCCTTGAACAAATCCATGCTGTCTTTCCTTGATTAATCTGTGTCTTTCTAAATGAAGATTTATCCTGTCCCTCAGAATTTTTTCCAGCAATTTTCCCACCACCGAGGTTAGGCTGACTGGCCTGTAATTACTCCGTCTATTCCTTTTTCCCTTTTAAAACAATGGTACCACGTTAGCAGTCCTCCAGTCCTCTGGCACCAGACGTGTTGCCATAGAGGATTGGAAAATGATGGTCAGAGTCTCTGCTATTTCCTCTCTTGCTTCTCTTAACAGCCTGGGATACATTTCATCCATGCCTGGGGATTTATCAACTTTCAAAGATGCTAAGCCCCGTAATACTTTTTCTTTCACTATGTTTATCTCGTCTAATATTTTACATTCCTCCTACCTGATTGCAATGTCTGCATCGCCCTTCTCTTTTATGAAAACAGACGCAAAGTATTAATTAAGAATTATACCCACGTCTTCCGTCTCCACACAGATTACCTTCATGGTCTCTAATAGGCCCTTATCTTTCTTTAGTTATCCTCTTGCTCTTAATGTATTTATAGAACATCTTTGGGATTTCCTTGATTTTACAAGAAAGAATGCAAAAGGCAGGAGGCAACAGAGCAGAGTAGCACTGGGGTAAGTGTAAACCACAAGGTGATAGGAAGGGACAATATGTATGAATATAAAGGGGCTGCAGGAGGGGTCAAAACTAAAAATCATGGTTTAAAAACTAGTATTAAAACACTCTACCTAAACGCAGGCAGCATTCGAAATAAAGTAAATGAGTTGACGGCACAAATCATGACAAATGGGTATGATTTGGTGGCCATTACAGAAACGTGGTTGCAGGGTGGCCAAGACTGGGAATTAAACATACACGGGTATCTGACAATTCGGAAAGATAGACAAGAAGGGAAAGGAAATGGGGTAGCTCTGTTAATAAAGGATAATATCAAGGCAGTTGTGAGAGACGATATTGGCTCTAATCAACAAAATGTTGAATCATTGTGGGTGGAGATCAGAGATAGTAAGGGGAAAAAGTCACTGGTGGGCGTAGTTTATAGGCCCCCAAATAATAACTTCACGGTGGGGCGGCAATAATCAAGAGAATAATGGAGGCATGTGAAAAAGGAACGGTAGTAATCATGGGGGATTTTAACCTACATATTGATTGGTGAAATCAAATCGCACAGGGTAGCCTTGAGGAGGAATTCATAGAATGCATACGGGATTGTTTCTTAGAACAGTATGTTGCAGAACCTAAAGGGAGCAAGCTATCTTAGATCTGGTCCTGTGTAATGAGATAGGAATAATAAATGATCTCCTCATAAAAGATCCTCTCGGAATGAGTGATCATAGAATGGTTGAATTTGTATTACAGATTGAGGGTGAGGAAGTAGTGTCTCAAACGAGCGTACTATGCTTAAACAAAGGGGACTATAGTGGGATGAGGGCAGAGTTGGCTAAAGTAGACTGGGAACATAGACTAAACGGTGGCACAATTGAGGAACAGTGGAGGACTTTTAAGGAGCTCTTTCATAGTGCTCAACAAAAATATATTCCAGTGAAAAAGAAGGGCGGTAAGAGAAGGGATAACTAGCCGTGGATAACCAAGGAAATAAAGGAGAGTATCAAATGAAAAACCAATGCATATAAGTTGGCCAAGGTTAGTGAGAAACTAGAAGATTGGGAAAATTTTAAACGACAGCAAAGAATGACTAAGAAAGCAATAAAGAAAGGAAAGATAGATTACGAAAGTAAACTTGCGCAAAACATAAAAAGATCGTAAAAGCTTTTACAGATATACAAAACGGAAGAGAGTGACTAAAGTAAATGTTGGTCCCTTAGAAGATGAGAAGGGGGATTTAATAATGGGAAATGTGGAAATGGCTGAGACCTTAAACAATTATTTTGCTTCGGTTTTCACAGTGGAAGACACAAAAACCATGCCAAGAATTGCTGGTCACGGGAATGTGGAAAGGGAGGACCTTGAGATAATCACTATCACTAGGGAGGTAGTGCTGGACAGGCTAATGGGACTCAAGGTAGACAAGTCCCCTGGTCCTGATGAAATGCATCCTAGGGTATTAAAAGAGATGGCAGAAGTTATAGCAGATGCATTCGTTATAATCTACCAAAATTCTCTGGACTCTGGGGAGCTACCATCGGATTAGAAAGCAGCTAATGTAATGTCTCTGTTTAAAAAAGGGGGCAGACAAAAGCCAGGTAACTCTAGGCCGGTTAGTTTAACATCTGCAGTGGGGAAAATGCTTGAAGCTATCATTAAGGAAGAAATAGCGGGACATCTAGATCGAAATAGTGCAATCAAGCAGACGCAACATGGATTCATGAAGGGGAAATCATGTTTAACTAATTTACTGGAATTTTTTGAGGATATAATGAGCATGGTGGATAGAGATGTACCGATGGATGTGGTGTATTTAGGTTTCCAAAAGGCATTCAATAAGATGCCACACAAAAGGTTACTGCAGAAGATAAAGGTACACAGAGTTAGAGGAAATGTATTAGCATGGATAGAGAATTGGCTGGCTAACAGAAAGCAGAGAGTCGGGATAAATGGGTCCTTTTCGGGTTGGAAATCGGTGGTTAGTGGTGTGCCACAGGGATCGGTGCTGGGACCACAACTGTTTACAATATACATAGATGACCTGGAAGAGGGGACAGAGTATAGTGTAACAAAATTTGCAGATGACACAAAGATTAGTGGGAAAGCGGATTGTGTAGAGGACACAGAGAGGCTGCAAAGAGATTGAGATAGGTTAAGCGAATGGGCTAAGCTTTGGCAGATGGAATACAATGTCGGAAAATGTGAGGTCATCCACTTTGGAAAAAAAAACAGTAAAAGGGAATATTATTTGAATGGGGAGAAATTACAACATGCTGCGGTGCAGAGGGACCTGGGGGTCCTTGTGCATGAATCCCAAAAGGTTAGTTTGTAGGTGCAGCAGGTAATCAGGAAGGCAAATGGAATGTTGGCCTTCATTGCGAGAGGGATGAAGTACTAAAACAGGGAGGTCCTGCTGCAACTGTACAGGGTATTGGTGAGGCCGCACCTGGAGTACTGCGTGCAGTTTTGGTCACCTTACTTAAGGAAGGATATACTAGCTTTGGAGGGGGTACAGAGATGATTCACCAGGCTGATACCGGAGATGAGGGGGTTACTTTATGATGATAGATTGAGTAGACTGGGTCTTTACTCGTTGGAGTTCAGAAGGATGAGGGGTGATCTTACAGAAACATTTAAAATAATGAAAGGGATAGACAGGATAGAGGCAGAGAGGTTGTTTCCACTGATCGGGGAGACTAGAACTAGGGGGCACAGCCTCAAAATACGGGGGAGCCAATTTAAAACTGAGTTGAGAAGGAATTTCTTCTCCCAGAGGGTTGTGAATCTGTGGAATTCTCTGCCCAAGGAAGCAGTTGAGGCTAGCTCATTGAATCAAATCACAGATAGATAGATTTTTAACCAATAAGGGAATTAAGGGTTATGGGGAGCGGGCGGGTAAGTGGAGCTGAGTCCACGGCCAGATCAGCCATGATCTTGTTGAATGGCGGAGCAGGCTCGAGGGGCTAGATGGCCTACTCCTGTTCCTAATTCTTATGTTCTTATGTTCTTATGTACTTGCCAATATTTTTTAATGCTCTCTCTTTGCTTTCCTAATTTCCTTTTTAATTGCACCACTGCATTTTCTATACTCCTCTAGGGTTTCTGCAGCATTGAGCCCTTGGTATCTGTCATAAGCCTCCCTTTTTTTCTTTATCCTACCCTGTATGTCCCTTGACATCCAGAGGGCTCTAGATTTGTTAATTGCACCCTTTTTAGTTGAAGAGAACATACTTGCTCTGAACCCTCACGATCCCCTCCTTGAATGCCTCCCACTGTTCTGACACTGATTTAACTTCAAGTAATTGTTTCCAGTCCACTTTGGCTCAATCAGATCTCAGCTTAGTAAAATTGGCTTTTCCCCAATTGAGAACTTTTATTCCTGGTCTATCTTTGTCCTTTACCCTAATTCTAACTGAATTATGATCACTAACACCAAAATGCTCTCCCGCTGATACCCCTTCCACCTGCCCAGCTTCATTCCCTAAAACAAAGTCCAGAAGTGCCCCTTTCTCTTATTGGGTTACTACGCACTGGCTAAAAAGTTCTCCTGAATGCTTTTTAGGAATTCTTCACCCTCAATGTCCTTCACACTAATTCTATCCCAGTTAATTTTAGGATAGTTGAAATCCCCTACTATTACTGCCCTATAGTTTTTGCACATCGCAGCATGTTGCCCACATATTTGCCTTTCTATCTCACACTGACTGTTTGGGGGTCTATAGTACACTCCCGCAGTGTGAATGCCCCTTTGTTCTTCAGTTCAACCCATATGGCCGCATTTGATGACCCCTCTAACATATCATCCCTTCTCACAGCTGTAATTGTCTCTTTAATTAATACTGCGATCCCCTCTCCTTTTTTACCACAATCTCTATCCCGCCTGAAAACCCTATATGCAAGAATGTCGAGCTGCCATACTTGTCTTTCTTTCAGCCATATCTCAGTAATGGCTATAATATCGTACTGCCAAGTGTCTATTTTTTCTCTCAGCTTAACAGCCTTATTCTCCATATTCCGTGTAACGAAATATATACCATTTAGTGATGCCAAACTCCCTTGTTGTCTATTTTCGAGCCCTCTGTATTCCATCTGAAAAACCTGTAACCAGAAATGTTGAGCTGTGTTTCTGCCCTTATTTCAGCCATTTCTCAGTAATAGCTATAATATCATACTCCCAAAAGGGATGATGGTAAGAGGGGATATGGAAATGGGGGCTCCTCTCAAATGGGCACTCACACTTCTCCCCCATTGCATCCCCCTCAGTCAGAGCCCCAGATGCCTCCTCAGATCGCGATGGCTTACTCTGCCCCTGCACAGTCACAGGAGGGGCCATCAAAGGCTCCAAGACCCAGAGGACGTCCACCAAAAGTGTCTATGCAGTCGCAATAGGGTAGTAAGCAGTCAGTCTCTACCTCTGCTGAAGCCACAGGGGTTGCAGCTCGAAGAAGCACGCGTACACCTCAGTTGATGCACAAGGGTAATCACTTGGGTGTTTTATTCAATGTTTATGTAAAGTTTCCGCTAATGTGCTGTCAAACATAAAAATCTTTATTTTCAACACTTGGTCAGATTTGTGCATGCCTTTGGAAGTGGCTTAGTGAGTTGCAGTGAATGATGAGACATAACAGTACCTCCAGCAATGGCAGTTGAGTATGAAAGGAATGGCTTGGGCATTGTGGGGATCCTTTATTGTGTTGGTGTGGGATGGTGCCAACCTGATGTAGCATGTGGCAGCTAGGGTGTACAGCATAAAGTTAAGTAAATCTGGCCATGATGAGCCCATCCCTGGCCTCTCAGGCAGCGATGAGCTCGGGTGCTGGTGGGATCTGCCCTGCCGGTTCTTCCAGCTCCTCCTCCTCTGAAGAGGCTGTGCACTCAGTGCCTTGCTCCTCATACAGCGCTAATTCTCGCTTTCGCGCTTTGTTAAGCAGGGCACAGCAGACCACGATGGTTCTGGAGACCCTGGCTGGTGCATACTGATGGACTCCTCCAGATCTGTCAAGGCATCTGAAGCACACTTTTAGCATGCTTATTGTCTGCTCTATGACACATCTGGTGGAGACATGGCTTTCATTATATCTTTCCTCAGCCTCAGTACTTGGCCTCCTCAGTGTGTTATGAGCCATGTCTTCTGTGGATAGCCCTTGTCTCTGAGCAGCCAGCCTGTTGGAGGAACAAAGAGCTGATGGAGGGTGGACTGGTGCAGGATGAACGAGTCATGATAGCTGCCAGGGAATTTGGCAAACACATGCATATGATCTTCCTGTGTTGCCGTCGAGTTCCACATTGAGGAAGTGGAAGCCCTTGTGGTTGACAAAGTCTCCTGGGTGATGATGGGGTGCCCTGATGACCACGTGTGCAGTCGATGATGTCTAGCATCCGTGGGAAGCCTGCCTGAGCGGCAAAGCCCAGCGCACTCTCAGTAACACAGGCTTTATCAGTGGCAAAGTTGATATAATTGGCTGACTTGTCAAAGAGGGCATCGGTGACCTGTGTGATGCATCTGTCGCTGATTGACTGCAAGATGCCACAAATATCTGCTGCAGAATCCTGGAGGGAGCTTGAGGCAAGGAAGGTGAGGGCGCTGGTGACTTTCACAGCCACTGGTAAGGCATGTCCCCCCAGGTTCTCTGGGCTGCAGTTCTTGCTCCAGCAATTGTGCAAATGTCTGCAGTGACCTGGAGCAATAGCCTGCGCCTCCTTTGGCATTGTTGCACCATCCTGTTGAGAAAGCTCATTCTCTGCCGGTATACCCTGTGTTGGGGGTATCGCCTCCAGTGCGCTGCAGCCCTGTGCTGATGCCCTCTGTCCTGTGCAGCATCAGGTGGTTGAGGAGAAGGTTGGTGGTGGTGTTGTTGGTGCTGCTTGTGTCCCTGGTGTGGCTGGTGTTGGGGCTCATCGTGGTCCGATTCTGAGGAGCAAAGTGAGACTGTATAAAGGGCACCCATGCTGATGTAATAGATGGCAGGTCAAGTAGAGATGACAGAAACAATCTGTCAGTGGTGTGATATGTTCTACCAAGGAGGTGACAGTGGATTCAACTTTGCTGGAAACACTTGCAACCTCTCAAAAGCTAAATCTGTGCTGATAATGCCTTATGTAACCGGATGTCAGCTGGGAGTTTTTATTATACTTTCCATGCTGTGCACTAATGTGTTCCATCAAAGACCACTGAACCACCACCTCAGGTTCACAGATGTGGTTCCCGAGCTGTGTGATTCCCGTGCTCGTGCAGTGAAAGTGGAAAGTTAGGGTTAAAAAGACACTAAATGATCTAACAAGTACCTAAAGATGATCTAAATTAGCTCGGCCGTCTCTGCCTTTCAGGGCGTGTCCGCACTGGTAAACGTGCCCGAGTGAAAGGCATGAGGAGGCACGACAGCAGCAATTTCCCAACCTGTTTTCACTCCCAACCCACCTCCAATCCCACCCGCATGGACTCAAGAAAATTCCGGCCAATGTGTGAGCATATTTGGAGCATCTCCACTGATAACATTGAGGCTTTAGGGCCCATAAATCCAAGACACAATAACGATCAGTCCTGAAGAACTTTAAAACATTTGTAGCACCACCATGGGTGAGGGATTTTGAAATCTCAGCGGAGACCACTGGCTATCATCAGAACTGGGATTCCCACAGCAACATGCCCGCAGAACAACAGGAATAAGTCACCAACACCCTCTTACTAACAGCTCCATCTGAGGAAATGACAAGAGAACCACCCCAAAGCCTATTCCTGGTACATTGCAGAACCATGTAGTTTTGGAACAAAGTAGAGGAAGAGGACAAAATACCGGAGGTATAAGGAAATCTAAAAATAAATCAAGGAGAGGAACTTACTGGATTCAATACAAGTAAAAAATAGTAATGGAGAAAATAATGAGACTGACGATTGACAAATCTTGAGGACCTGATGGTTTCCACCTCAGGGCATTAAAAGAATTAAGTGAGGAAATTGCAGATTCTTTAGTCATGATCTTTCAAAGCTCTCTTGATTGAGAAATTGCCCCCTTGGATGGAAAAATTGTCAATGTCACTCCGTTATTTAAGAAGGCTGGTAGGGAGGAACCGAGAAATGATAAACCCATTAGTCTGACAAAGTAAAAAATGTTTAAAATTCATTGTTGGTCTGAGAACATTTGTAAAGAAAAAGATTTCAGGTGTCGATCTCAACCAACTCTCTCCTCCGCCATCCAGCTGGGTGGAACTGCTCTCGCCTGCTTCCATTCTTATCTATCCAGTCGCATTAGCCAAAGAATCACCTGCAATGACTTCCCTTCCCGCCCCTGCATCATTACATCTGGTGTCCCCAAGTAACTATCCTTGGCTGCCTCCTATTTCTCATCTACATGCTGCCCCTCAGCAACATCATCCGAAAATACAGTTTCCACATAACGCTGACGACACCCAGCTCCAACTCAACACCACTTCTCTCGACCCCTCCACTGTCTCTGATTTGTCACGCTGCTTGTCTGACATCCAATAATGGATCAGCAAAAATGTCCTCCAATTAAATAATGGGAAGACGGAGCCATTGTCTTCAGCCCCACCACAAACTCCATTACCTAGCCACCAACTTCATCCTTCTCCCTGGTCACTGTCTGAGGGTGAATCAGACCGTATACAACCTTGGCATCCTATTTGACCCAGAGATGAGCCACCAACCACATATCTGCTCCATCATCAAATCCGCCTAATTCTATCTCCGTAACTGTTGTGTATGGAGAAAGAGTCAGACTGAACACTGTTTGGAGGGCCAAGACCATAAACGTAGCAGCGCCTCCCTGGGTACATTGCTTAACTGTGAGCATGTATGACATCTGTGAACGCAGGACACTTAAGTCCGCTTCGATACCGGGCCACCACACGTGGGATCTGGCTGTTGCTTTCATCATTACGATGCCTGGGTGGGTACTGTGGAGATCATTGATGAAGGTGTCTCTGCCCTTCTTGGGGACCACTACTCTATTGGCCCACAGGAGGCAGTCTGCCTGTATAGACATTTCATCTTTGCGCCACTGGAACGGCTTTATCTCTTCCTACATTTCCACTGGGACACTGGACCAGCTCCCGTGAAGCACACAGCTTTTGACCAGAGATAATAAGTGGTCCTGGCTTGTCCAGGTTTTGATCTGCCGGGCAGTGACGGGTGATTGTTCACTTTCAAAAGCTTCCATAACCATGGCTTGATCTGCGGGCTGCGCCATTTCCCCCGTGGTGGGCAATGGCAGCCTACTGAGAGCATCGGCGCAGTTTTCTGTGTCTGGCCTGTGGTGGATGGCGTAGTTGTATGCGGACAACATGAGCACCCATCTTTGGATGCGGGCCGATGCATTGGTATTTATCCCTTTACTCTCGGAAAACAGGGATATAAGTGGCTTATGGTCAGTTTCCAATTCGAATTTTAGCCCAAACAGGTATTGATGCATTTTCTTTACCCCATGGACACACGCTAATGCTTCTTTTTCAATAATGCTGGAGGCTCTCTCAGCCTTAGAGACAGACTCCTGGATGCATAAGCAACCAGTTGCAGTTTCGCGAAATCATTAGCTTGTTGCAATACACACCCGACGCCATATGGCGATGCATCATATGCTAGTACCAAACCCTTACATGGATCATACAACACAAGTGATTTGTTTGAGCATAACAATTTTCTCGCTTTTACGAAGGCATTTTCTTGGCTTTTGCCCCAAACCCATTCATCTCCTTTTCATAGTAAGACGTGTAGTGGTTCTAGCAGTGTGCTGAGACCCGGTAAGAAGTTACCAAAGTAGTTCATGAGTCCCAAAAACGACCGCAGCTCCGTCACGTTCTATGGCCTTGGTGCGTTCTCGATTGCCTCTGTCTTCACATTAGTGGGCCTGATGCCGTCCGCCACAATCCTCCTTCTCAAGAACTCCACTTCAGGCACCAGGAAAACGCACTTCGAGTGTTTTAACCTGAGCTCCACGTGGTTGAGTCGATTAAGAACCTCCTCCAAGTTCTGCAGGTGCTCGACTGTGTTCTGACCTGTGATCAAGATGTCATCCTGGAAGACCATGGGACCGACTTCAGTAAACTTTCCATGTTTCTCTGGAATATCCCTGCCACTAATCGGATTCCAAACTGGCATCTGTTATAAACAAAAAGACCTTTGTGCATGTTGATGCAGGTGAGGGCCATTGATGATTCCTCCAGTTCCTGCATCATGTAGGCTGAAGTCAGATCCAGCTTCGTGAACGTCTTTCCTCCCGCCAGCATTGCAAAGAGGTCATCGACCTTTGGTAGTGGGTATTGGTCCTGCAGGGAGAAACGATTGATCGTTACTTTGTAATCGCCACAGATTCTGATGGTGCCATCTCCCTTTAGGACTCGGACAATAGGAGTGGCCCACTCGCTGAGCTCGATCGGTGAAATGATGCCCTCTCTTTACAGCCGGTCTAGCTCGATCTCTACCCTTTCTCTCATCGTGTATGGTATTGCTCTCACCTTGTGATGGATGGGTCGCACCCCCGGAATTAGATGGATCTGCACTTTTGCTTCTTGGAATTTCCCGATGCCTGGTTCGAACAGCGAAGGAAATTTGTGTAAGACCTGGGCACACGAAGTGTCATCAGCGGGCAATAGTGCTCGGATGTCGTCCCAGTTCCAGCGTATCTTTCGCAGCCAGCTCCTGCCGAGCAGCGTGGGACCATCGCCCGGTACCACCCAGAGTGGTAGCTTGTGCACCACTCCATCGTAGGAAACCTTTACGGTAGCACTGCCGATGACAGGAATCAGTTCTTTAGTGTAAGTTCTTAGTTTCGTGCGAACTGGAGTTAAGACTGGCCTTGAGGCCTTGTTGCACCGCAGCCTTTCGAAAATCTTTTTGACCATGGTGGACTGGCTCGCGCCCGTGTCCAGCTCCATTGACACCAGGAGTCCATTTAGTTCAACATTCAGCATTATCGGGGGACAATTCGTGGCGAATGTGTGCACCCCATGTATCTCTGCCTCCTCGATCTGAGGCTCTGGTTCGTCGTGATCCTCCATGAATCTGTCCTCCTCTGCAACATGGTGGTTTGCAGGTTTAACAGGCTTTGCAGCTCGCCTGCACACTCGTTGGTGGTGTCCCATTGTTGCACAGCCTTTGCAAATATACTCTTTGAATTGGCATGAATGGAAACGATGATCACCCCCGCAGCGCCAACAAGGTGTTAATGGCTTTGCATTCATCACCCTTGATGGTGAACTCTGAGTCATCTGCGGACGTGCAGCTGCAGGTATGTGTGACCTGCCCTGTACGTTATGATTCGAAAACAATATCACTTTGTTCACAGTACTTGTAGCAGCACTTGTGTGCTCAGAGATTTGCTTCATATTGTCACTGGTGGCAATGAACGCCTGGGCTATCGCTCTGGCCTTACTCAAGGTTGGGGTCTCTACAGTCAAAAGTTTACGAAGTATGGTTTCGTGGCCAATGCCAAGTACGATAAAATGTCTGAGCATGTGCTCCAAATGTCCTTCAAATTCGCAATGTCCTGCAAGGTGTCTTAACTCGGTGACATAACTCGCCACTTCCTGACCTTCAGACCTTTTGTAGGTGTAGAACCGGTACCTCGCCATCAGAACGCTTTCCTTCGGGTTCAAATGCTCTCGGACTAGTGTGCACAAATCATCGTACGATTTCTCCGTGGGTTTCACTGGAGTGAGCAGATTCTTCATGAGGCAAGACGTTGGTGCCCCACAGACGGTGAGGAGGATCGCCCTTCTTTTGGCAGTGCTCTCTTCCCCATCTAGCTCGTTGGCCACAAAGTATTGGTCGAGTCGCTCCACAAAATTTCCCAATCCGAGAATTTCTCCAGGATGCCCACTGTTCTCTGCAAATTTGGGTTCGCTATCTGTATCTCATCGCCAGTTGTTGTGTATGGAGAAAGAGTCAGACTGAACACTGTGAGCTCAAAGTAAAGTGTGACCTTAGTCTTTTATTGCAAGTCTCCAGAGTGCCTCTCCAACCTGTGAAGCCTCCTTAAATACCTGTGCTCCCAAGGGATTATGGGATCCCTTGGGACTCCAGGGGATGAGCCCTCTGGTGGCTGTACAGAGTAAATACAAGTCCACATATAAAATAGTAACATCACCCATCTCCGTCCTGCCTCAGCTCATCTGCTGTTGAAAGACTCAAGCATTCCTTTTGTTACCGCTTGACTTGACTATTCCAATGCACTCCTGGCTGGCCTCCCATCTTTCACTCTCCATAATCCTGAATTAATCCAAAAATCTGCTGCCTGTATTCTAACTCGCCCAAGTCCAGTTTACCTATTGCACCTGTGCTCGCTGACCTACATTGGCTCCCAGTCTGGCAACATCCCAATTTTAAAATTCTCAGCCTTGTTTTCAAATCCCTCTATGGCCTCTCCCCTCCCTATCTCTGTAAACTCCTCCAGCCCTACCACCCTCTGAAACCTCTGCACTTCTCCAATTCTAGCCTCTTGCACATCCCCGATTTTAATCACTCCACCATTGGTAACCGTGTCTTCAGCTATCCAGGGCCATGAGCTCTGGAATTCCCCCGCCCCCTCTCCCCAGCCCCCGCAAGTCTCTCTGCCTCTCTGCCTCTCTCTCCTCCTTTAGGACACTCCTTAAAACATACCTCTTTATCTAAATTTTTGGTCACCTGCCCTAATACCTCCTTATGTGGCTCAGTGTCAAATTGTGTTTGATAATGTTCCTGTGAAGCACCTTGGGGCATTTTGGCCCAGAAATCCCAGTTGACTGCTTCCTGCAGGCAATTGAGGGAAAAACTTTAAAAAGATGTGCACCCACCTGTTCCAGCTGCGCCCACGCGAGTTCCCGGTCCTGAGGCCTCCACTCACTGCGCTTCGGAGCACGTGCACGTCTGGACGTGTGCAGGGCTGGAGCTGTAGTCACATGGTTCTGGGCAGCCAATAGGTATAGTATATTCTCATTCATAATAATGGGAACTAAGTTGGAGTTCCTATTATTATGAATGAGAATCCCCCGCAAAACACCTAAAATATTAATAAAAAATAGAAAAAATACACCACATATTTTTATTAATTTAAATTAAAGTTATTTATGTATTAGAAAACAAAAATATTTTGGGGATTTTTAAAAGTTTTTTTAATTGTGGTTTAAAATAAACTTACCATAGTGGGGAGGGTTTTTAACAATAAAATGTGTTTTTATCATTTTATTTTAAAATGTTTTTGTGTATTTTAAAACTTTTATACCTGTAAAAGTACACGGACCCGGGAGGCAGGAATTTCTGGGCCAACACTATGTTAATGGTGCTGCATAAATGCAAGTTGTTGTTCGAATGATTCTAAAACTGAAAATTTGTGGTCCCATTTTGATGAAGATGTACCCAAACTGCTAACTTATTTTCCCAACAGATGCTATTTCTAGAATTTTCTATTTTTATTTCAGGTTGCTGGCAATGGAAATGTTTTCTTTTTCTTTTTGTCCCTAGCAATGAAAGAACACATACCTTTCACCTTTGACCCATTGTGCATCCAGGTACCCATAGTGGTCCACTTTGAGGATCATACACTGTTATAACTTGTGCGGTTGGAATCTGGGAATCTAGGCAAAGTTTGCAATTGGGGCTAAAAATTTGCCGACCTTGCGACTGTTTTTTCGGTGATATTTCGCCGTTTTTTGGCGAAAAATGGTGCAGCGGGAAATTTGGAAAATTCCTGCGGCGGCACTTTTCAAATACCGCTGGAGAGAGGAATGCTGCCATGCAAACTCGAAATATCGCTTTTGCCAAAAATTTAGCTCCTCTGAGCACACCCGTATTTAGGACAAAGAAAATCACCACGGTAAAAGCTGCGTTGCGGCCCTAGGATCAGCGGTAAGTATGAAGATCTGCAAAAAAGGTAAGTTAAAGTTTTTATTTTTTAATTCTTTTGCAGCGATTAGCTAGTTCAGTGCCTTGTGAATGTTTTGTGATGGTTTGCGCCACGAATCCTCATGCAACGCCGATTTTTACCGCTGCACAAATTGAAGCTCGAATTTACTGCCTCATAGCCATAGCGTTGCCATAACGGTAATTTGGGCGGATAAGTGCAATTATTGCTGAGAAACGAATTTCTAGCCCCAAGTGTTTCACTCCCCTTCCTCACTGAAATCACATGTGCAAAAGACTTACCATTTGCTGGTCAAGCTGGTGGTCTTGGGGCTGCATGGTGAGTGGTGGGACAGGGAGCCTGGATGAGGCGTACAATGATGTTCATGCAGGCTACCCGCTGTCAGTCAACTGGCCTGCTGTACCATCTGCTAATCCACCTCTAATAACCAAATATGGATCCATGACAACCCATTGTAGGAGACTGGTGAATGCCCCATAAGACAGCATAACAGTTAGTAACCAGTTTAGTGATAATACAATAAAGCACAACACAAGTTCTTCAATAATGATGAAACCTACCAAGGGTTTGAAAATTGCAGTTTAGTATCACAATCACTTTACTATTCCAAGGTATTGTGTAAAAGTATAATGCCAATTTCTATGTATGAGAACAATTTCTTCCATCCCAACATTGTAATGGGCTGACTCACAAAAGTAAAACAGTCACCATTGCAAAACATAGAATATAGCAGTGTGCCAAGAACATTGCACAAACTTGCTTGATATGTCAGCTTATATGCTATCATTGTGGCAATGGCCCACTTATAATCAGTGTACCTTTGCTTTGGATTAAGCAACAACAAATTCATTCAGAACATCAGAAATCTCACCATCTGTAAAGTCAGGCATTTCTTTGAAGTAAATATCTCTGTCAGAGACTAAACCCATGAGCAGCAACAGATGGGTCTGTATAATGCCAGCATTGTTCACCCTCAAAGCCTCCCTGATAAAGTGCAACATCCCCACTGACACCTGTGAGTCCCTGGCCAAAGACCACCCGAAGTGGAGGAAGTGCATCTGAGAGGGCACTGAGCACCTTGAGTCTCGAAGTCGACAGCTTGCAGAAATCAAGCGCAGGCAGCGGAAAGAGCGCGCAGCAAACCAGTTCCACCCATCCCTTCCCTCAACGACTATTTGTCCCACCTGTGACAGAGTCTATGGTTCTCATATTGGACTGTTCAGCCACCTAAGAACTCATGCTAAGAGTGGAAGCAAGTCTTCCTCGATTCCGAGGGACTGCCTATGATGATGATGATGATGACTGCAAAAGCAATAGGAAACTATTTAAGTTGAATGTTTTGAATTTGTAGATGTTTCTGAAAGACTGGACGAGAACGGAACATGGAAAGTTACAACATTTAACACCACCGTGAAGATGTCTACCTATATAACTGCTTTTGTTGTTTGTGACTATGATTACATTAACACAACTTACAATGACATAGAGGTAACTATCAATGATCTTAATATTTATTATTATTTCTATGACTTATGTGTTTTTTTTCTTTGGAAATTTTGAAACAAATTTACCTCTACTAATGTAACTAAGACATATTCAATTTTAGTTGAGAATAAATTGGGTTAATGGAAAGGCATGTTTTTGAACTGGATTGAGCAGCTTTTAAATTGAACCACTTTGAAGAAAACTTAAAAAAAAAGAAAGACATGGATTTATAAAGGTGGAGTCAAAAGACAAATCGGCGAATGGATAGCAGATAGGCTAAAAAATAGAAAGCAGAGAGTGGGGTAAAGGGTAGTTATTCAGATCAGAGGAAGGAATTGTGGGCTAGAAATTAGTCAACCTAATGCACATTTTAACGCTTTTTTTGTGTTAAAAATGCTTTTTTGTCATTAAAAGAAAACTAACAAAATTGCCCAAAGGTTAAAAATGGCGGTTTCAAAATATCGGCAAAAAGCAGATCGCCAAGGTGCAACACCCCAAAAAAAACGCACCGGCTAAATTTGGCCATTTGGTGAACCCGTACTAAGGTCCAAAAATAAACCACGAGAAAAACAAGCGTTGCAGCCTCAGAAACGTCGGTAAGTAGGAAGACCTACAAAAAAGGTAAGTTAAAGTTTTTATTTTTCAATTCTTTTGCAGCGATGACTTAGTTAAGGGTCTTGAAAATGTTTCGTGATTTTAGATTTTTTGTTTTTTGCAATTTTTTTGTGTGTGTTTTCTCCCCTCCCAGGGCCTGTATTTTTGCTGTTGCTATGTCTCGGATTAAAGTTGGCGAAATCCTCGTGTAGCGCCGTTTTTTAAAGAAAGGCGTATTTTGTGGCCAAAGTTACCCCGTTAAAAAATGGCGAAATTTTTATTCTTATTTCTTCACAAAAATGACGTTATTTATCAAATAATGACAGGCTGGGGAATTTCTAGCCCTTAAAGTGTTGTTCCACAAGGATCAGTGCTGGGACCACTGTTATTCATAATTTACATTAATGATTTGGACTTAGGAAAAAGTTAGTCAATTTCAAAATTGATAGATGATACCAAACAAATAGAGTATAGCTAACATCGTGGAAAAATGCAACATAATACAAGAAGATATTAGAAAACTTTCAGATGGACAGTTAAGTGGCAAATGAACTTTAACATAGATAAATGTGAGGTGATGCATTTTGGTCAGAAAAATAGGGGAGAAAGCAAAGGGATCTAGGGATATGGGTGAACAAATCATTAAAAGCAGCATCGCAAGTCAGCAAAGTAATTAAAAATACTAACAAAGCACTGGGATTTATTTCTTGGGGTACAGAATGCAAAAGCAATGAAGGTATGTTAAACTTGTTTCGGATCCTGGTCAGGACGCATTTAGCGAACTGTCCACTGTTCTGTTCTCCATATTATAAAAAGGGCATAGAAGCACTGGAGAAAGTGCAAAAAAGATTTACAAGGAAAGTACCAGAACTGAGAGATTACAGCTATTGGGAAAGATTGAACAGGTTGAGGCTTTTTTCTTTCGAGGACTTAGAGCTGACCTGATAGAGGTATTTAAAATGATGAATTGGTCAGGGTAGATGTAGAAAGAATGTTTCCACTTGTGTGAAAATCCAAAACTAGGGGCCATAAATACCAGGTAGTTACTGATAACTCCAGTAAGGAAATAAGGAGAAATGTATTTACTCGGAGAGTGGTTAGAATGTGGAACTTGCTACCACAGGAAGTGATTGAGGCAAATAGATTAGATTCTTTCAAAAGGGAATAGAAAGATATACTGAAAGGCTGAGATGAGGCAGATGGCAGGAGAGGAGATGCATGTGGACTGTCAACACCAGCATAGACGAGTTGAGCCAAATTACCTATTTCCATGCTGTATATTTTGCGTAATTCTATGTAACATTGTGCCTTGCACAACCTCAGGGTGTTCCAAGTGCTTGACAGGCTATTAAGTACTTTTCAAGTGTAATCATTGTTGTAATGTAAGAAATGTGAAAAGTATGAATTCGAATACAGTTACTAGAGACAACAAATCGATCAGCGAGGATATAGAATTACATAAACTGCAGAGGTGATGTTGCTGAATTTTAACATGGAATAAAAATCTTAATTAAAGATTGTACTTTAAATTCAATTACTTTTTCAGATTCGGGTGTGGGCAAATAAAGAAGATATATCGAATGGTGAAGCTGAATATGCATTAAACATAACAGGCCCAATACTCGCATACTTTGAGGAATATTATAATGTGAGTTACCCTCTTCCCAAATTAGGTAAGTCGCTTATTTATATACTCTTATCATATGATCCTAAATAATGCCAACTGCAGCATTAACTAAAGTGCCTTGATTTTATATATATATTTATATTACTTCATTATTCCAAGG